>NC_056444.1:84231571-84366571 GCF_018296145.1 Oncorhynchus tshawytscha | reverse complement strand
GATGACACACCAAATGATGACCACCAATCAGAGACCACTATGATGACACACCAAATGATGAACACCAGTTAGAGACCACTGTGATGACACACCAAATGATGACCACCAATCAGATACCACGATGATGACACAACAAATGTGTTTGATGCATTGCGGGAAAAGAGCAGGAACAGGCTTTTGTAGGCTACAGTCCAAGCTACAGTATGTCTTCCAATGGTGCGACTGCTGTCGGCATCCAAAGATTATCCAACTTGAATAAACGCTTGGAGGTGAGGATGACAGTAGTGGTGAAGTCTACGGTGATACGGATATCACTTATTGTTGATATTTACATAGCGCATTGATGTGAATCACACTGCTGCTCTCTCATTTAGATATTTGCGCCTGTATTTATTGTGGTTGTTGTGGATGGCTGTTCACAAATCTAAATGTGTACTTGAACCCAATAATGGTTGAATTCAAGACGTTGTAGTTGCCTATTAATCATTCATTTTGAAACCAGTGGACAGCCAGTGAAAAATGTCCTCTTGCAACAGCTGCATAGTGTGGATCCCAGCCTATAGAATAACAGCTGCATAGTGCAGATCCCAGCCTATAGGATAACAGCTCCATAGTGTGGATCCCAGCCTATAGAATAACAGCTGCATAATGCAGATCCCAGCCTATAGGATAACAGCTCCATAGTGTGGATCCCAGCCTATAGAATAACAGCTGTATAGTGTGGATCCCAGCCTATAGAATAGAATAACAGCTGTATAGTGCAGATCCCAGCCTATAGAATAACAGCTGCATAGTGCAGATCCCAGCCTGTATAGTGTGGATCCCAGCCTATGACAGAATGTGGATCCCAGCCTATAGAATAACAGCTGTAATGATCCCAGCCTATAGAATAACAGCTGCCTATAGAATAGTGTGGATCCCAGCCTATAGAATAACAGCTCCATAGTGCAGATCCCAGCCTATAGAATAACAGCTGCATAGTGCAGATCCCAGCCTATAGAATAACAGCTGCATAGTGTGGATCCCAGCCTATAGAATAACAGCTGCATAGTGCAGATCCCAGCCTATAGAATAAACAGCTGTAGAATAGCTGTGTGGATCCCAGCCTATAGAATAACAGCTGTATAGTGTGGATCCCAGCCTATAGAATAACAGCTGCCTATAGGATAGTGTGGATCCCAGCCTATAGAATAAACATAAGCTCCCAGCCTATAGAATAGTGTGGATCCCAGCCTATAGGATAACAGCTGCATAGTGCAGATCCCAGCCTATAGGATAACAGCTGCATAGTGTGGATCCCAGCCTATGGAGTAAAGGTGGGGCTTTTATTGCTCAATCTAATGCTGATAACATGTTTTATCTATAGGCCTAATGCACACATGCTCAAACTCGTACACTGTTGATAGACTTAAAGAGGCAGCCTGTAGTTGCTACATCAATTTGTGTACTTAAAAATACTTCATATATATTCATGTAAAGATATAATTTAATCGTCCTCCATTACAACACAATCATAAACAACAGAGTAGGACTGGCTAATAAGTCCTTCGTTTTGGGGTTATGGATATTTCCAGGTCCTATTCTTGAAGATCTCAGGGGTATAACATTTATTAGAATGACTGTAATTCTGATAGACTTTGGTTTTTAATGTAAATATATAATTTAATCATGTTATTATTGTAGTAGAAAGTGATGGGTTAGAAGAAGTCTACATAACCAACCCATAAAGTCAAATTTAACATCCATATTATGACCAGCTATGTAAATGTTAACATTGATTTATCCTGCAATAGATGTTGTTCAGTCGGTGACAAACATTTCCGTCTTCTTCTAGTGCCTCTTAAAGGGGAAAGTAATCTAAAAGTAACTGAATGTAATCGGATTACATTACTGAGTTTGGGTAATCCACAAGGTACATTACTGATTACAATTCTGGACAGGTAACTAGTAACTGTAACAGATTACATTTAGAAAGTCACCTAGGCAACCCTGGAACGAGTCAATCAATTTGGGGCGGAAGGTAGCTTAGTGGTTAGAGCGTTGGGCCAGTAACTGAAAGGTTGTTACATTGAGTCCCCCGAGCTGACAAGGTAAAAATCTGCCCTTCTGCCCCTGAACAAGGCAGTTAACCCACTGTTCCTAGGTTGTCATTGTAAATAACAATGTTTTCTTAACTGATTTGCAGAGTTAAATATATATATAAAAAAATAAACAAACATCCACAGCATGATGGTAAACCTATGGAGTTGTTTCAGAACACGACAGACTGCTTCAGGAAAGAGCGCTTCATCAGTGGAAAATTTAAGTCAACTAGCGAGGCATTGTTGTCATTTTATAAGCCGAAATAAGGGAGTACTATCTCTCATATTAGTCGATGTGAGTTTCTCTTTTAAACAATCCCCTTGTCAACAGCTAATAGCTAGCTAGCTAACGTTAGCCAAAGCAAGCTAGCTAGCTACTAATAATTCAACCACAAGTAACATGAAGATGAAAAATGATCTGTACATCTTATTGTAGAAATGATTGTTTTACAACAAGTCTAGGTTGGATCTGTTGCTGTTAAAATACAACTAATACTTTGTATTCTAACTGGAATAAACTGATTGAAGCGAGATGCTTTTTGAGGTAAACCGACTCACACAGTTCTGGGTTGTTCATCTACAGCAGGAAGTGGTCTCCTGCCTGACTGAGAAAGCAGTAGATGTTCTGGTGCGGTTTGGAACCACATACCTGTGTGAGTCAGGCTTCTCATCTCTGGCATACTTAAAAAACAAGTACAGACACAGACTCAATGCTGAGCATGACCTCGGGTTGCACTGTCAAAAACTGAGCCCAGAATAGTCATGCTTCTTGGAAACTTCAACCAGCAATGCACCTCTCATTAGGACTGTGTGTGTGTGTGTGTGTGTGTGTGTGTGTGTGTGTGTGTGTGTGTGTGTGTGTGTGTGTGTGTGTGTGTGTGTGTGTGTGTGTGTGTGTGTGTGTGTGTGTGTGTGTGTGTGTGTGTGTGTGTGTGTGTGTGTTCAAATCAAATCGTATTTGTCACATGCGCTGAATACAACTGGTACCTTACGTGAAATGCTTATTTACAATAAGCATAATAATAACCAACAATGGGGTTAAGAAAAATAATAGTTAAGAAAATATTGACCAAATAAACTCAAGTTTTAAAATAAAGTTTTACAATAAAATAACAATAACAAGTACCGACACAGAGACAATGTGTTAGTTGAGGTAATTGAGGTAATATATACATGCAGGTATGGGTAAAGTGACTATGATAATAAACAGGTTAGTTGAGGTAATATATACATGCAGGTATGGGTAAAGTGACTATGATAATAAACAGGTTAGTTGAGGTAATTGAGGTAATATATACATGCAGGTATGGGTAAAGTGACTATGATAATAAACAGGTTAGTTGAGGTAATATATACATGCAGGTATGGGTAAAGTGACTATGATAATAAACAGGTTAGTTGAGGTAATATATACATGCAGGTATGGGTAAAGTGACTATGATAATAAACAGGTTAGTTGAGGTAATTGAGGTAATATATACATGCAGGTATGGGTAAAGTGACTATGATAATAAACAGGTTAGTTGAGGTAATTGAGGTAATATATACATGCAGGTATGGGTAAAGTGACTATGCATAGATAATAAACAGTGAGTATCAGCAGCGTAAAATGCAAATAGTACAGGTAGCCATTTGATTATCAGTTCAGGAGTCTTATGGCTTGGGGGTAGAACTGTGAAGAAGCTTTTGGGACCTAGACTTGGCGCTCTGGTACCGCTTACCGTGCGGTATGCAGAGAGAACAGTCTAGTCCATGGGTGGGCCTGATTGGTGTCACCCCCCCTAGCAAACACACCTGATTTAAACTAATTGCATTCTAAACTGAAGATCATGATTAGTTGATTATTGGAGTCAGGTGTGTTAGCTGGGTGCTGGGCCAAATCTGTGACAGCAATCAGGCCCCTGATGACTGGAGTTGCCCAGGCCTGGTCTATGATTAGGATGGCTGGAGTATTTTGACATTTTTAGGGCCTTCCTCTGATACCACCTGGTATAGAGGTCCTGGATGGCAGGAAGCTTGGCTCCAGTGATGTACTGGGCAATAAGCACTACCCTCCTTGCAGTCGGAGGCTGAGAAGTTACCATACCAGCCGGTGATGCAACCAGTCAGGATGCTCTCAATGGTGCAGCTGTATAACGTTTTGAGGATCTGAAGGCCCATGCCAAATCTTTTAATTCTCCCGAGGGGAAAAAGGCGTTGTCGTGCTCTCTTCACAACTGTCTTGGTGGGTATGGACCATGATAGTTTGTTGGTGATCTGGACACCGAGGAACGTAAAGCTTTCGACCTGCTCCACTACAGCCCTGTTGATGTGAATGGGGGCGTGCTCAGACTGTCCGCAATAGGCTGAGAGAGGCTGGACTGAGGGCTTGTAGGCCTGTTGGAAGGCAGGTCCTCACCAGACATCACCAACAACAAAGTCGCCTATGGGCACAAACCCACCGTCACTGGACCAGACAGGACTGGAAAAAAGTGCTCTTCACTGATGAGTCGTGGTTTTGTCTCACCAGGGGTGATGGTCGGATTCGCGTTCATCCTCGAAGGAATGAGCGTTACACTGAGGCCTGTACTCTGGAGCGGGATCGATTTGGAGGTGGAGGGTCCGTCATGGTCTGGGGCGGTGTGTCACAGCATCATCAGACTGAGCTTGTTGTCATTGCAGGCAATCTCAACGCTATGCGTTACAGGGAAGACATCCTCCACCCTCATGTGGTACCCTTCCTGCAGGCTCATCCTGACATGACCCTCCAGCATGACAATGCCACCAGCCATACTGCTCGTTCTGTGTGTGATTTCCTGCAAGACAGGAATGTCAGTGTTCTGCCATGGCCAGTGAAGAGCCCGGATCTCAATCCCATTGAGCACGTCTGGGACCTGTTGGATCGGAGGGTGAGGGCTAGGGCCATTTCCCCCCAGAAATGTTCAGGAACTTGCAGGTGCCTTGGTGGAAGACTGGGGTAACATCTCACAGCAAGAACTGGCAAATATGGTGCAGTCCATGAGGATGAGATGCACTGCAGTACTTAATGCAGCTGGTGACCACACCAGATACTGACTGTTACTTTGATTTTGACCTCCCCTTTGTTCAGGGACACATTATTCCATCTGTGGAACTTGTTCAGTTTATGTCTCAGTTGTTGAATCTTATGTTCATACAGATATTTACACATGTTAAGTTTGCTGAAAATAAACCCAGTTGACAGTGAGAGGATGTTTATTTTGTGGCTGAGTTAAAACACTACTCCTCGAGCCCCGAATGACCAATCTACTCGAAACTTGGTAAATTGTATCTCCCGACCAAGGCCTCACAACGCCACATTTTCCAGGTTAGCATCTCAAACAGCATACTAACCAATAGAACATTCAAGTGGGCGACACCTGGCGCATAGATGCATATAAATCAGTCATGGATATTGTGTTGTGACAAAACTTGATGCACATGTTCCAAACACTGTCGTAGGTGCCAGGTGCACCAGTTTGTGTCAAGAACTGCAAAATAGCTGGGGGGGTTTTCACACTCAACAATTTCCTGTGTGTATCAAGAATGGTCAATGGACATCCAGCCAACTTCCTGTGGGAAGCATTGGAGTCAACATGGACCAGCTTCCCTGTGGAACACTTTCCACACCTTGTAGAGCCCATTCCCCAACGGATTGAGGCTGTTCTGAAAAAGTGTGTGTTGGGGGGGGTCCAACTAAATATTAGGAAGGTGTTCTTAATGTTTGGTATATATAGTGTATTTTTACCTGACACCTACAGTTCAAGTCAGAAGTTTACACTTAGGTTGAAGTCGTTAAAACTTGTTTTTCAACCACTCCATACATTTCTTGTGAACAAACTATAGTTTTGGCAAGTCGGTTAGGACATCTACTTTGTGCATGACACAAGTCATTTTTCCAACAATTGTTAACAGACAGATTATTTCACTTATAATTCACTGTATGACAATTCAAGTGGGTCAGAGGTTTACATACACTAAGTTGACAGCTTGGAAAATTTCAGAAAATGATGTCATGGCTTTAGAAGCTTCTGATAGGCTAATTAACATAATTTGAGTCAATTGGAGGTGTACCTGTGGATGTATTTCAAGGCCCACCTTCATACTCACTGCCTATTTGCTTGACATCATAGGAAAATTAAAAGAAATCAGTCAAGACCCCAGAAAAAAAATTGTAGACCTCCACAAGTCTGGTTCAATATCCAAACGCTTGAAGGTACCACGTTCATCTGTACAAACAATAGTACTCAAGTATAAACACCATGGGACCACGCAGCCGTCACACCGCTCAGGAAGGAGACGCATTCTGTCTCCTAGAGATGAACGTACTTTGGTGCAAAAAGAGCAAATCAATCCCAGAACAACAGCAAAGGACCTTGTGAAGATGCTGGAGGAAACGGGTACAAAAGTATCTATATCCACAGTAAAAACGAGTCCTATATCGACATAACCTGAAAGGCCGCTCAGCAAGGAAGAAGACACTGCTCCAAAACCAGCCCACCTGCACGAGGGGACATAGATCGTACTCTTTGGAGAAATGTCCTCTGGTCTGATGAAACAAAAATAGAACTGTTTGGCCATAATGACCATCGTTATGTTTGGAGGAAAAAGGGAGAGGCTTGCAAGCCGAAGAACACCATCCCAACTGTGAAGTACGGGGGTGCCAGCATCATGTTGTGGGGGTGCTTTGCTGCAGAAGGGACTGGTGCACTTCAAAAAATAGATGGCATCATGAGAAAATACAATTATGTGGATATATTGAAGCAACATCTCAGGACATCAGTCAGGAAGTTACATACGCACCTGTACATAGCCCATCTATAATTTAGCCCAAACAACTACCTCTTTCCCTACTGTATTTATTTATTTAGCTCCTTTGCACCCCATTATTTCTATCTCTACTTTGCACATTCTTCCACTGCAAATCAACCATTCCAGTGTTTTACTTGCTATATTGTATTTACTTCGCCACTATGGTATTTTTTTGCCTTTACCTCCCTGATCTCACCTCACTTGTTCACATTGTATATAGACTTATTTTTCTACTGTATTGACTGTATAATTGACTGTATGTTTGTTTATTCCATGTGTAACTCTGTGTTGTTGTATGTGTCGAACTGCTTTGCTTTATCTTGGCCAGGTCGCAGTTGTAAATGAGAACTGGTTCTCAACTAGCCTACCTGGTTAAATAAAGGTGAAATAAATAAATACAAATGGGTCTTCTAAATTGTCAATGACCTCACAAAGCCCTGACGTAAATCCCATTGAAAATTTGTGGGCAGAACTGAAAAAGTGTGTGCCAGCAAGGAAGCCTACAAACCTGACTCAGTTATACCAGCTCTGTCAGGAGGAATGGGCCAAAATTCACCCAACGTATTGTGGGAAGCTTGTGGAAGGCTACCTGACACGTTTGACCCAAGTTAAACAATTTAAAGGCAATGCTACCAAATACTAATTGAGTGTATGTAAACTTCTTCCCAGAATGTAATGAAAGAAATAAAAGCTGAAATAAATCATTCTCTCTACTATTATTCTGACATTTCACATTCTTAAAATAAAGTGGTAATCCTAACTGACCTAAAACAGGGAATTTTTACGAGGATTAAATGTCAGGAATTGTGAAAAACCGAGTTTAAATGTATTTGGCTGAGATGTATGTAAACTTCCGACCTCAACTGTAACTGACACAGTGACACATTGGCCGGTGTGTGTGTTTGTGTGTGTGTGTGTGTGTGTGTTTGTGTGTGTGTGTGTGTCTCTGTTTGGTTATCTCTGATGGTTACAGACGTTATCTCAAATGCCGGGGAAGCAGAAAAATCAACACGAAAGTCATATGACATTGATCTCCGGGAGGACGGCCGTTGGAGTGGAGTACACGAGGTGATTGAGGGCTCTGATTGGATCGCACCACGTATGTGTGTGTGTATGTGTGTGTGTGTGTGTGTGTGTGTGTGAATGTCGGTGGTTGTGTGCGATGGGGACAGAACACAGCTCAATTGGAAGTGTTGTTGTGGATGACAGCTAGACTGAGGGCTCTGGATCCAGATGCCTTTACACAGCCATCCCTTACTTGAAATAAAAGACAAATGTGTGTGTGTGTGTGTGTGTGTGTGTGTGTGTGTGTGTGTGTGTGTGCGTGCGTGTGCGTGTGCGTGTGTGTGTGTGTGTGTGTGTGTGTGTGTGTCAGTGTCAGTGTGTTTTGTTTGCATTTGCATGCACGGCTTTGTCAGAACTCAGTCAGAACACATCGACTGTTAAAATAGTGTATTTGTGACACAACACAATATTGATTTGATTGATAAGGAAGCAAAGAGATACATATTTATTTTTCCCCACACCATTCAATAGAATTTTAGATTAGTTTAGGTCAGATACATTGCAACGTGTGTTATCTCAACACGTTCCAGTCCTTTTCAACACCACAAAATAGACCCACAGCCTACAAGACAGGACATTGACATAAAGATTCTGGAATGAGGCGGTCACTTTGAGTTCTGTATGGATTTATCAAAAGATGCCCATGTAGGGAGTGGTATTGGATTGCGTCAGGAATGAGGAAGAAAAATGGTTAGCTGACGCTTTCCATCTCAGAGAGTTTTACTGACACCATGTGGCAAACGGCAGATCTCACCATATAAAAAAAACATAACAGAATTATAAAGGAAGTATATTTTCGTTGCGAATAGGATATGACTACTATTCGAATATCTGGCAACTATTGAACATCATTCAGTGCGCCAATTTATAATACATAAAAGAATAGTACATTTGTCCATAGGCCTAGTGTTTAGACTACACAGTCTGGAAATGGGCAAGATATTAAAACAGTGTTTAGACTACACAGTCTGGAAATGGGCAAGATATTAAAACAGTGTTTAGACTACACAGTCTGGAAATGGGCAAGATATTAAAACAGTGTTTAGACTACATATTAAAACAGTGTTTAGACTACACAGTCTGGAAATGGGCAAGATATTAAAACAGTGTTTAGACTACATATTAAAACAGTGTTTAGACTACATATTAAAACAGTGTTTAGACTACACAGTCTGGAAATGGGCAAGATATTAAAACAGTGTTTAGACTACACAGTCTGGAAATGGGCAAGATATTAAAACAGTGTTTAGACTACATATTAAAACAGTGTTTAGACTACATATTAAAACAGTGTTTAGACTACATATTAAAACAGTGTTTAGACTACACAGTCTGGAAATGGGCAAGATATTAAAACAGTGTTTAGACTACACAGTCTGGAAATGGGCAAGATATTAAAACAGTGTTTAGACTACACAGTCTGGAAATGGGCAAGATATTAAAACAGTGTTTAGACTACACAGTCTGGAAATGGGCAAGATATTAAAACAGTGTTTAGACTACACAGTCTGGAAATGGGCAAGATATTAAAACAGTGTTTAGACTACACAGTCTGGAAATGGGCAAGATATTAAAACAGTGTTTAGACTACATATTAAAACAGTGTTTAGACTACATATTAAAACAGTGTTTAGACTACATATTAAAACAGTGTTTAGACTACATATTAAAACAGTGTTTAGACTACATATTAAAACAGTGTTTAGACTACACAGTCTGGAAATGGGCAAGATATTAAAACAAACAACAACCAAATGACTCTTTCTATTTAAATGTTATTGCAATTGTTCTGCAACGAACGAGACCATATAGATTCTAGGCATAAAAAGATAGGCCCTAGAGACGCTTTGAGGCGCCAGGGGGTCCGTGTCTTCATTTGGGTTATTGTTGGTGTCTGGCGCCGCATGCTGGACAGAACCACGGCAGAAACACATGGCAGATTTGAACCATCACGTTGCCGTAGACAGCTCGGCACAGCATACACGGTATGTTCCTTAAGTCATTTAACGTTTATCCGCAGGGATTCGCTGGAACTAGCCTACCGCCATAGTTCGTATGGAAGAGGAGGTGACATTTAATAAGTATGTGAGGTAACTTGTTGTCAAAAGTGTGTGAGTGTGAAACGACAGTTTCTTTCAATTAATTAGTGTCATTAATTATTGTTTTTTATCAATGTGGTTGATTGGGCTTATTGGGAATAAATCATCAGATCATAGCAGGTCATTAAAAAACATCACTGTTGTAGTCTAGGCTATGTGGGGCTTTCTTGGGTTTACCTTATGTAAAGAACAAATAATGACTATAATGATGATGATGATGATTATTATTATTATTATTATGTCATTAAAATGTTGTTGTTGCAAATTTCAGTTTATTTACTTGATGATGATGAATATGGGGAGGAAAACGAGGATGATTATGTTGATGAGTATCTACTTAAACAATATGTTAGTTTGATCTAATTAATTATGAGTTATTACGGCACATAAAATAGTTTTAGTTAGTTTTATAAGAAATGCCAGCTATTAGTGAGGAAGTCACTCTCTTTGGTAAACAGCCTGTGTTGAACCGTCCGGCTCCACGCATGCGCAGTGCCACTCCGTCCGCCTCGGTAAGGGTGTAGATCCTAGCTCGCGCTGGAACACGGGAACAGCGAATAGATACAGTATTCTTACATATAAAAAAAAAACATAAAAAGAAACGGATGTGCCTCCGAAAACGAAACGGATACCGTCCTCCTGACAATTTTAATGCAAAAATTGTAAGTATTATTTCATAATAGTCATGTCTTAGTAAAAGGGTTTTAGTTTGCCAGTCAATGGTGGGTTTTTCCGGCTTATCCCGTTTTGAAAAAAGGTCCGTGATTCCTACGCTACTGCTGAAGAGAACGGGTTGTCTTGAAGAAACAAACCCCTCTAATGTTTTCCCCAAAACCTGTAAAACAACATTTTAGTATTTGGATCATGTTTTTGACAACGCTCCAATGTCATTATGCTGAGAATACAGCTTTCATGAAAACAAGAGTAACGATATGTCTTTCGATACAATAACCACTGTGTTTCTCATTCCAAACTGACTGAGGAAGAGAGGTTAGGAAGGGAACTACTGCTTCTGCCGCTTAATTTGGTCGCTTTTTTTACACTTCTTAATTTCTATTAGTGGAATGTCTGCTCTGCTCTGGGTCCCTCGATTAGACAACAATATGGAGATGTCAATCTGTTCCATTTTGGTCGGATTCCCCTCTCTCTCTCTGTCTCTCTCTCTGTCTCTTTCTCTCTCTGTCTCTCTCTCTCTCTCTCTCTCTCTCTCTCTCTCTCTCTCCCCCTCTCTCTCCTCTCTCTCTCTCCTCTCTCTCCTCTCTCTCTCACTCTCCCCTCTCTCTCTCTCTCTCTCTCTCTCTCTCTCTCTCTCTCTCTCTCTCTCTCCTCCCCCTCTCTCTCGCTCTCTCCCTCTCTCTTTCTCTCTCGCTCTCTCCCTCCTCTCTTTCTCTCTCTCTCTCTCTCTCTCTCTCTCTCTCTCTCTCTCTGACTCTCTCTCTCGGCACTAATGATATGATGTATCTGTCATCATTATGACTAGCGTAAACATGTTCACTGTTAGCCTGCTAACTGTGATATTGAAAGCAGATTCATTTGATCGGCCAAGTTAGATGTTTCCTCTGCGCAATTAGTACAGGAGCGGAAGACCGAATGCGACCGGCAGGCTATATTGCAAACGGTCTTGTCAGATGTCTCTTTTTTTGTTGCTCGTTGCATGACATCCGTCAGTTATCCTTCATGCAATAGAAGGCTATGAGAGGGTTTGGTGATTTTTCTCATATCATATCGTGATGCTCTACTCAGTCTAGCCACACATGTCATTATATAGGCTACAGATCTTTGCAAGTACGGGTTACGGTTAACGAATTATGTGCGTTTTGACATGTAGTCTACGTATAGTGGGAGGACGGCAACAGCCTACATGTTGGCTATTTTCTCTCGTCGGATCATCTAGGAAGTGCAAAAATAAATATATATATTTTTAAATGATGCCCTTTTGGAAGTATGTTTTGTCAGAGATTCTATTGATTAGGCCTAGATATCATATATATGTGTTACAGTTAACACTAAACATCATCATCATTAACCCATCTTTAATATTGATCGTTTTAGTGTGTAAAAGCGCGTTCGTGTAGTAAAAAGCGCGTTCCGGATTCACGCGCTCGAACGTGTCGTTCGAGTGAATGAATTTCGCGTGTCCCCAAAATAGGCGCGTGAAACCGAGCGCTTTAGAAAAAAAAACACAAAAAAAAACAACCGTGTTCGCGCGAGCCAAACTCCTTAACTCTCGATTCCGGATATGAGGTGAGGTAGGAGGCAAAACTTCCAAAACTTCAGGTTGGGAACACAGCTGAGACCAAACCAAATATTGCAATGAAAAACATATTTAGTTTCCACAACAAAAGTCAAGAGTAAAACGTTTTTTTTTTCTTCTGTTATCTGACGTGTCATGGAGATGGCTCTCTTGTAGGTTAGAGACATGAGCAACATGGAGAGGTGCTGAAGACAGGCTATTCACCCTGTTGAAACATATCAACATGATAGGGAACCTGAGGAGCCCAAACAGACATTAAAGTGAGGAGACATTAAAGTGAGTTTGCTTTCAATAGGGTTTTCAGTACATTCTATCTTAAACCATCCCTTTAAATGCAGTGTACCTTTAATTAGAATTTTGTCAACAGACACACTAGAATACATGGAGAGAACGGGTTCAGAATATAGGGATCAATGAAAAAAAGCCATCTATGCATTTTCTTCTCAGTTTCAGCACCAAATAGTAGATTTAAAAATACTCTGATTTTGTACATTATTTAGGCACATTTTAGGGTTAGCAAGGTATGTGTGAATCATTAAAAAAACAGGTTTGGAGAGCCTGTACGCACTAAATATATTGATGAATAAAAAATACTATTGTTTGATTCATCCTGAAAGTTGCCATACTCAGTTGTTCAATCCATGAAATATTGGAAGGTGAGAAAAGTGTACAATAGGGGTTGAACAGTAGTCCTACAAATCTACCAATCCTCATGAATCATGGGACTGTAATAGGGGTTGAACAGTAGTCCTATAAATCTACCAATCCTCATGAATCATGGGACTGTAATAGGGGTTGAACAGTAGTTCTATAAATCTACCAATCCTCATGAATCATGGGACTGTAATAGGGGTTGAACAGTAGTCCTATAAATCTACCAATCCTCATGAATCATGGGACTGTAATAGGGGTTGAACAGTAGTCCTATAAATCTACCAATCCTCATGAATCATGGGACTGTAATAGGGGTTGAACAGTAGTCCTATAAATCTACCAATCCTCATGAATCATGGGACTGTAATAGGGGTTGAACAGTAGTCCTATAAATCTACCAATCCTCATGAATCATGGGACTGTAATAGGGGTTGAACAGTAGTCCTATAAATCTACCAATCCTCATGAATCATGGGACTGTAATAGGGGTTGAACAGTAGTCCTATAAATCTACCAATCCTCATGAATCATGGGACTGTAATAGGGGTTGAACAGTAGTCCTATAAATCTACCAATCCTCATGAATCATGGGACTGTAATAGGGGTTGAACAGTAGTCCTATAAATCTACCAATCCTCATGAATCATGGGACTGTAATAGGGGTTGAACAGTAGTTCTATAAATCTACCAATCCTCATGAATCATGGGACTGTAATAGGGGTTGAACAGTAGTCCTATAAATCTACCAATCCTCATGAATCATGGGACTGTAATAGGGGTTGAACAGTAGTCCTATAAATCTACCAATCCTCATGAATCATGGGACTGTAATAGGGGTTGAACAGTAGTCCTATAAATCTACCAATACTCATGAATCATGGGACTGTAATAGGGGTTGAACAGTAGTCCTATAAATCTACCAATCCTCATGAATCATGGGACTGTAATAGGGTTGAACAGTAGTCCTATAAATCTACCAATCCTCATGAATCATGGGACTGTAATAGGGGTTGAACAGTAGTCCTATAAATCTACCAATCCTCATGAATCATGGGACTGTAATAGGGGTTGAACAGTAGTTCTATAAATCTACCAATCCTCATGAATCATGGGACTGTAATAGGGGTTGAACAGTAGTCCTATAAATCTACCAATACTCATGAATCATGGGACTGTAATAGGGGTTGAACAGTAGTCCTATAAATCTACCAATCCTCATGAATCATGGGACTGTAACAGGGGTTGAACAGTAGTCCTATAAATCTACCAATCCTCATGAATCATGGGACGGTAATAGGGGTTGAACAGTAGTCCTATAAATCTACCAATCCTCATGAATCATGGGACTGTAATAGGGGTTGAACAGTAGTCCTATAAATCTACCAATCCTCATGAATCATGGGACTGTAATAGGGGTTGAACAGTAGTCCTATAAATCTACCAATCCTCAGGGAATCATGGGACTGTAATAGGGGTTGAACAGTAGTCCTATAAATCTACCAATCCTCATGAATCATGGGACTGTAATAGGGGTTGAACAGTAGTCCTATAAATCTACCAATCCTCATGAATCACGGGACTGTAATGACAACGGTCCTGTCGTTGTGCACCGCGCGCCAGGCTCCAGGTTTAAACTGCTACTTATGATCTGTGTTCCATAATGATTCCTGTAGGCTACATGTCCTAAATTATTGCACAACATTAGCTTAATATAATCTACTAATTCTAGCAGCCCTCAAGAACAACTACAATGACGTGACAGAGGAAAGAAAGGTCAACAGAATGGAGTGATGCAAGATGTAGGCTACAAACTGAAGGAAGCTAACACAGTTATAAATGTGAGGAAACTAACACAAAAGTGACAGTTATAAATGTGAGGAAACTAACACTAAAGTGACAGTTATAAATGTAAGGAAACACTAAAGTGACAGTTATAAATGTGAGGAAACTAACACTAAAGTGACAGTTATAAATGTAAGGAAACACTAAAGTGACAGTTATAAATGTAAGGAAACACTAAAGTGACAGTTATAAATGTAAGGAAACACTAAAGTGACTGTTATAAATGTGAGGAAACTAATACTAAAGTGACAATTATAAATGTGAGGAAACTAACACTAAAGTGACAGTTATAAATGTAAGGAAACACTAAAGTGACAGTTATAAATGTAAGGAAACACTAAAGTGACAGTTATAAATGTAAGGAAACACTAAAGTGACAGTTATACATGTGAGGAAACTAACACTAAGGTGACAGTAATAAATGTAAGGAAACACTAAAGTAAGTGACAGTTATAAATGTGAGGAAACTAACACTAAAGTGACAGTTATAAATGTGAGGAAACACGAAAGTGACAGTTATAAATGTGTGGAAACTAACACTAATGTGACAGTTATAAATGTAAGGAAACACTAAAGTGACAGTTATAAATGTGAGGAAACTAACACTATAGTGACAGTTATAAATGTAAGGAAACACTAAAGTGACAGTTATAAATGTGTGGAAACTAACACAAATGTGACAGTTATAAATGTAAGGGAACACTAAAGTGACAGTTATAAATGTAAGGAAACTAACACTAAAGTGACAGTTGTAAGTGTAAGGAAACTAACACTAAAGTGACAGTCATAAATGTGAGGAAACTAACACTAAAGTGACAGTTATTAATGTGAGGAAACTAACACTAAAGTGACAGTTATAAATGTAAGGAAACACTAAAGTGACAGTTATAAATGTAAGGAAACACTAAAGTGACAGTTATAAATGTGAGGAAACGCTAAAGTGACAGTTATAAATGTGAGGAAACTAACACTAAAGTGACAGTTATAAATGTGAGGAAAGTAACATTAAAGCGACAGTTATAAATGTGAGGAAACTAACACAATAGTGACAGTTATAAATGTAAGGAAACACTAAATTGACAGTTATAAATGTGAGGAAACTAACACTAAAGTGACAGTTATAAATGCAAGGAAACTAACACTAAAGTGACAGTTATAAATGTAAGGAAACACTAAAGTGACAGTTATAAATGTGAGGAAACTAACACTAAAGTGACAGTTATAAATGTAAGGAAACTAACACTAAAGTGACAGTTATAAATGTGAGGAAACTAACACTAAAGTGACAGTTATGAATGTGAGGAAACTAACACTAAAGTGACAGTTATAAATGTAAGGAAACTAAGACTAAAGTGACAGTTATAAATGTGAGGAAACTAACACGAAAGTGACAGTTATAAATGTAAGGAAACACTAAAGTGACAGTTATAAATGTGAGGAAACTAGAGTGACAGTTATGAATGTGAGGAAACTAACACTAAAGTGACAGTTATAAATGTGAGGAAACACTAAATTGACAGTTATAAATGTGAGGAAACTAACACTAAAGTGACAGTTATAAATGCAAGGAAACTAACACTAAAGTGACAGTTATAAATGTAAGGAAACACTAAAGTGACAGTTATAAATGTGAGGAAACTAACACTAAAGTGACAGTTATAAATGTGAGGAAAGTAACACTAAAGTGACAGTTATAAATGTAAGGAAACTAACACTAAAGTGACAGTTATAAATGTGAGGAAACTAACACTAAAGTGACAGTTATAAATGTGAGGAAACTAAAGTGACAGTTATAAATGTGAGGAAACTAACACTAAAGTGACAGTTATAAATGTGAGGAAACTAACACTATAGTGACAGTTATAAATGTAAGGAAACACTAAAGTGACAGTTATAAATGTGTGGAAACTAACACTAATGTGACAGTTATAAATGTAAGGAAACACTAAAGTGACAGTTATAAATGTAAGGTAACTCTACAGTGACAGTTATAAATGTAAGGAAACTAACACTAAAGTGACAGTTGTAAGTGTAAGGAAACTAACACTAAAGTGACAGTCATAAATGTGAGGAAACTAACACTAAAGTGACAGTTATTAATGTGAGGAAACTAACACTAAAGTGACAGTTATAAATGTAAGGAAACACTAAAGTGACAGTTATAAATGTAAGGAAACACTAAAGTGACAGTTATAAATGTGAGGAAACACTAAAGTGACAGTTATAAATGTGAGGAAACTAACACTAAAGTGACAGTTATAAATGTGAGGAAAGTAACATTAAAGCGACAGTTATAAATGTGAGGAAACTAACACTAAAGTGACAGTTATAAATGTAAGGAAACTAACACAATAGTGACAGTTATAAATGTTAGGAAACACTAAATTGACAGTTATAAATGTGAGGAAACTAACACTAAAGTGACAGTTATAAATGCAAGGAAACTAACACTAAAGTGACAGTTATAAATGTAAGGAAACTGTAATGCTCCGGGTGTCGTGGGTGTGGAGTCAAATGCAGGAAAACAGAATTTCAATGCTGTGCGTTTTTTTAATAGCGCTTAACACACCACAGGGTGCTCACAAAAGTAACGTTCCAAACACAACAGAGCCGAAGGTTACAATGAAATAATCCCGCACAACAACCAGGCGGGCCGGCTGTCTAATAAAGACAAACTAATTAACCCTACACAGGTGCTACCACTAAACATACAAGGAGGGGGAGGAAAAAACAATCAGTGGCAGCTAATAGGCCGGTGACGACGACCGCCGAGCGCCACCCGCCCGGGAAAAGGAAACACCCTCGGTCGGACTCGTGACAGTACCCCCCCCCTGACGCGCGGCTCCCGCAGCGCGCCGACACCGGCCTCGAGGTCGCCCCGGAGGACGAGGTGCAGGGCGATCCGGACGGAGGCGATGGAAATCCTTCAACATGGAGGGATCCAAGATGTCTCCCACCGGTACCCAGCACCTCTCCTCCGGACCGTACCCCTCCCAGTCCACGAGGTACTGCAGGCCCCTCACCCGGCGCCTTGAGTCCAGAATGGCCCGGATCGTGTACGCCGGGGTCCCCTCGATGTCCAGAGGGGGGGGAGGGACCTCCGGTACCTCACTGTCCTGCAGGGGACCAGCCACCACCGGCCTGAGGAGAGACACATGAAACGAGGGGTTAATACGATAATAGGAAGGGAGTTGTAATCGATAACACACCTCGTTTATTCTCCTCAGGACTTTAAAGGGCCCTACACACTGCGGACCCAGCTTCCGGCAGGGCAAGCGGAGAGGTAGGTTTCGGGTCGAGAGCCAGACCCTGTCCCCCGGTACAAACACGGGGGCCTCACTGCGGTGGCGGTCAGCACTCCTCTTCTGCCGTCCACTCGCTTGTCGTAGAGAGTCCTGGACGGCCCTCCAGGTCTCCTTGGAGCGCTGTACCCATTCCTCCACCGCAGGAGCCTCGGTCTGGCTCGGATGCCATGGTGCCAGGACCGGCTGGTACCCCAACACACACTGAAAAGGGGACACGTTAGTAGAGGAGTGGCGTAGTGAGTTCTGAGCCATTTCAGCCCAGGGAATGTATCGTGCCCACTCCCCTGGCCGATCCTGGCAATACGACCGCAGAAACCTGCCCACCTCCTGGTTCACTCTCTCCACCTGCCCATTACTCTCGGGGTGATAACCGGAGGTCAGGCTGACGGAGACCCCCAAGCGTTCCATGAACGCTCTCCATACCCGAGACGTGAATTGGGGGCCCCGATCAGAAACGATGTCCTCCGGCACCCCGTAGTGCCGAAAGACATGGGTGAATAACGCCTCCGCAGTCTGTAGGGCTGTAGGGATACCGGGCAACGGGAGGAGACGGCAGGACTTAGAGAACCGATCCACAATCACTAGAACCGTGGTGTTCCCCTGAGACGGCGGAAGATCGGTCAGGAAATCTATGGACAGATGTGACCATGGCCGCTGTGGAACGGGGAGGGGTTGTAGCTTCCCTCTAGGAAGGTGCCTAGGAGCCTTACTCTGAGCGCACACCGAACAGGAGGAGACATAACCCTTAACGTCTTTAGCCAACGTAGGCCACCAATACCTCCCCCGAAGGCTCCCACTGTCCTCGTCACCCCAGGGTGACCCGAGGAGGGTAGGACGTGAGCCCACCGAATCAGTTTGTCCCGAACACCAAGCGGCACGTACCTTCGCCCCGCTGGACACTGAGGAGGCGCGGGTTCAGCCCGTAACGCCCGCTCGATGTCCGAGTCCACCTCCCATACCACTGGGGCTACCAACTTTGAGGCGGGAAGGATGGGAGTTGGTTCGGTGGACCCATCCTCCGTGTCGTAAAGGCGGGACAGTGCGTCAGCCTTTACGTTCTGGGAGCCCGGTCTATAAGACAAAGTAAACCGGAACCGGGTGAAGAAGATGGCCCACCTTGCCTGACGTGGGTTAAGTCTCCTAGCTGCCCGAATATACTCCAGATTCTGGTGGTCGGTCCAGATGAGAAAGGGGTGCTTAGCCCCTCAAGCCAGTGTCTCCACACCTTCAGTGCCTTAACCACCGCTAGCAACTCCCGGTCCCCCACATCATAGTTACGCTCTGCTGGGCTGAGCTTCCTTGAGAAGAAAGCGCAGGGGCAGAGTTTTGGTGGCGTACCCGAGCGCTGTGATAGCACGGCACCCACCCCAGCCTCGGACGCGTCCACCTCCACTATGAATGCTAGAGAGGGGTCCGGATGCGCCAACACGGGCGCCTCAGTGAACAGCGCCTTCAACCTGTTGAATGCTCCGTCCGCCTCGGCTGACCACTGCAAACGCACCGGGCCACCCTTCAGCAGTGAGGTAATGGGAGCCGCTACCTGGCCAAAACCCCGGATAAACCTCCGGTAGTAGTTGGCAAAACCCAAAAACCGCTGCACCTCCTTTACCGTGGTCGGAGTCGGCCAATTACGCACGGCACTAATGCGGTCACCCTCCATCACTACCCCGAGGTGGAAATGCGATATCCCAGAAAAGAGACGGCTCGTTTAGAGAACACGCATTTCTCAGCCTTGACGTATAGGTCATGCTCCAGCAGTCTACCAAGCACTTTGCGCACCAGAGACACATGCGCGGTGTGAGTAGCCGAGTAGATCAGAATGTCATCGATATAAACAACCACTCCCTGCCCGCACAGGTCCCTGAGAATCTCGTCTACAAAGGATTGGAAAACGGCTGGAGCATTTTTTAACCCATACGGCATGACGAGGTACTCATAGTGGCCTGATGTAGTACTAAATGCGGTTTTCCACTCGTCTCCCTTCCGAATACGCACCAGACTATACGCGCTCCTGAGATCCAGTTTTGTGAAGAACTGCGCTCCGTGGAACGATTCCACCGCCGTAGCGATGAGAGGTAGAGGGTAACTATACCCTACTGTGATGGCGTTTAGACCTCTGTAATCGATACACGGACGCAAACCTCCCTCCTTTTTCCTCACAAAAAAAGAAACTCGAGGAGACGGGTGAAATGGAGGGCCGAATGTACCCCTGTCCCAGCGACTCCGTGACATATGTCTCCATTGCCAACGTCTCCTCCTGGGACAGCGGGTACACGTGACTCTTGGGAAGCGCAGCGTCTACCTGAGATCTATCGTACAATCCCTTCCCGGTCGATAAGGTGGTAATTTAGTCGCTTTCACTTTACTGAAAGCGATTGCCAAATCGGCATACTCGGGGGAATGCACACCGTGGAACCCTGGTCTGGACTCTCCACCGACGTGGCACCGATGGAAACTCCCAAACACCTTCCAGAACACTCCTCTGACCACCCCTGGAGAACCCCTGTCTCCACGAAATTTTAGGATTGTGCCGGGCCAACCAGGGAGTCCCCAGCACCACTGGAAACGCAGGCGAATCAATAATAAAGAAACTGATACGCTCCCTATGATTCCCCTGCGTCACCATGTCCAGTGGGACCGTGGTCTCCCTGACCATCCCTGACCCTAATGGCCGGCTATCTAGGGAGTGCACGGGGAAGGGAGAATCTATCGGCACCAGCGGAACCCCTAACTTAAGGGCGAGTCCGCGATCCATAAAGTTCCCAGCTGCGCCTGAATCGACTAGCGCCCTATGCTGGGAAGAGGGAAAAAAGTGAAGGAAAAAAGTTAAGACAAACATGTGGCCAACAAGGGGTTCTGGGTGAGTTTGATGCTGACTCACCTGGGGTGACCGAGAAGCGTTCCGCCTGCCATCTCTACTCCCAGACGGACCCCCCCAGCACCGATCAGACGTGTGTCCTCTCCGACCACAGTTGGTGCAGGGAAGGCCTCCTCCTCCGGTACCCCTCGGCGCAGCCCCTCCCAACTCCATCGGAATGGGAGCGGAGGGGCTGGGTGGTGGAATGCACAGGACCCTCTCTGAACGCCCGCGGGCAGCCAGCAGATTATCCAGTCGAATGGACATGTCAATCAGCTGATCCAGTGACAGAGTGGTGTCCCGACACGCTAACTCCCGGCGGACGTCCTCTCGGAGACCACACCTGTAGTGGTCCATGAGGGCCCTGTCGTTCCACCCAGATCCGGCTGCCAAGGTCCGGAACTCCAGCGCGTAATCCTGGGCGCTCCTCCTCTCCTGCCTGAGATGAAATAGTCGTTCTCCCACCGCTCGGCCGTCTAGAGGGTGATCAAACACGGCACGGAAGCGGCGGGAAAACTCTGGGTAGTGCTCCCGCGCTGAGTCTGGGCCATTCCAGACTGCGTTCGCCCACTCCAGAGCACGACCCGTGAGGCAGGAGATGAGGACACTCACCCTCTCTGCTCCTGAGGGAGTGGGTCTGATGGTGGCCAGGTATAGCTCCAGCTGAAGCAGAAACCCCTGGCAACCCGCCGCAGCTCCATCATAAGCCTTCGGTACCGTCAGACGGAGGGTGCTGGAGTCGGGAGATGGAGAGTCCGGAACCGTGGGTGCCGAAGGTGGAGAGAGGAGACCACTCCTCTCCCATCGGTCCATTCTCTCCATCACTTGATCCATCGCGGTTCCGATCCGATGGAGGACGGTGGTGTGGTGGAGAACCCGTTCCTCCATCGATGGGAGAGGGTTGGCTGCTGCTCCTGCTGACTCCATTCAATTTGATAGGTGCGGGATTCTGTAATGCTCCGGGTGTCGTGGGTGTGGAGTCAAATGCAGGAAAACAGAATTTCAATGCTGTGCGTTTTTTTAATAGCGCTTAACACACCACAGGGTGCTCACAAAAGTAACGTTCCAAACACAACAGAGCCGAAGGTTACAATGAAATAATCCCGCACAACAACCAGGCGGGCCGGCTGTCTAATAAAGACAAACTAATTAACCCTACACAGGTGCTACCACTAAACATACAAGGAGGGGGAGGAAAAAACAATCAGTGGCAGCTAATAGGCCGGTGACGACGACCGCCGAGCGCCACCCGCCCGGGAAAAGGAAACACCCTCGGTCGGACTCGTGACAGAAACACTAAAGTGACAATTATAAATGTGAGGAAACTAACACTAAAGTTACAGTTATAAATGTAAGGAAACACTAAAGTGACAGTTATAAATGTGAGGAAACTAACACTAAAGTGACAGTTATAAATGTGAGGAAAGTAACACTAAAGTGACAGTTATAAATGTAAGGAAACTAACACTAAAGTGACAGTTATGAATGTGAGGAAACTAACACGAAAGTGACAGTTATAAATGTGAGGAAACTAACAATAAAGTGACAGATTATAAATGTGAGGAAACTAGAGTGACAGTTATGAATGTGAGGAAACTAACACTAAAGTGACAGTTATAAATGTAAGGAAACACTAAAGTTACAGTTATAAATGTAAGGAAACACTAAAGTGACAGTTATAAATGTGAGGAAACTAACACTAAAGTGACAGTTATAAATGTGAGGAAAGTAACACTAAAGTGACAGTTATAAATGTAAGGAAACTAACACTAAAGTGACAGTTATAAATGTGAGGAAACTAACACTAAAGTGACAGTTATAAATGTGAGGAAACTAACAATAAAGTGACAGTTATAAATGTAAGGAAACTAACACTAATCTGACAGTTATAAATGTAAGGAAACACTAAAGTGACAGTTATAAATGTGAGGAAACTAACACTAAAGTGACAGTTATAAATGTGAGGAAAGTAACACTAAAGTGACAGTTATAAATGTGAGGAAACTAACACTAAAGTGACAGTTATAAATGTGAGGAAACTAACAATAAAGTGACAGTTATAAATGTAAGGAAACTAACACTAATCTGACAGTTATAAATGTAAGGAAACACTAAAGTGACAGTTATAAATGTGAGGAAACTAACACTAAAGTGACAGTTATAAATGTAAGGAAACACTAAAGTGACAGTTATAAATGTGAGGGAACTAACACTAAATTGACAGTTATAAATGTAAGGAAACACTAAAGTGACAGTTATAAATGTGAGGAAACTAACACTAAAGTGACAGTTATAAATGCAAGGAAACTAACACTAAAGTGACAGTTATAAATGTAAGGAAACACTAAAGTGACAGTTATAAATGTGAGGAAACTAACACTAAAGTTACAGTTATAAATGTGAGGAAACTAACACTAAAGTGACAGTTATAAATGTAAGGAAACTAACACTAAAGTGACAGTTATGAATGTGAGGAAACTAACACTAAAGTGACAGTTATAAATGTAAGGAAACTAAGACTAAAGTGACAGTTATAAATGTGAGGAAACTAACACGAAAGTGACAGTTATAAATGTAAGGAAACACTAAAGTGACAGTTATAAATGTGAGGAAACTAGAGTGACAGTTATGAATGTGAGGAAACTAACACTAAAGTGACAGTTATAAATGTGAGGAAACACTAAATTGACAGTTATAAATGTGAGGAAACTAACACTAAAGTGACAGTTATAAATGCAAGGAAACTAACACTAAAGTGACAGTTATAAATGTAAGGAAACACTAAAGTGACAGTTATAAATGTGAGGAAACTAACACTAAAGTTACAGTTATAAATGTAAGGAAACACTAAAGTGACAAAATCAAATCAAATCAAATCAAATTTTATTTGTCACATACACATGGTTAGCAGATGTTAATGCGAGTGTAGCGAAATGCTTGTGCTTCTAGTTCCGACAATGCAGTAATAACGAGCAAGTAATCTAACTAACAATTCAAAAAAAAAAAAAAAAAACTACTGTCATACACAGTGTAAGGGGATAAAGAATATGTACATAAGGATATATGAATGAGTGATGGTACAGAGCAGCATAGGCAAGATACAGTAGATGATATCGAGTACAGTATATACATATGAGATAAGTATGTAAACCAAGTGGCATAGTTAAAGTGGCTAGTGATACATGTATTACATAAGGATGCAGTCGATGATATAGAGTACAGTATCAACGTATGCATATGAGATGAACAATGTAGGGTAAGTAACATTATATAAGGTAGCATTGTTTAAAGTGGCTAGTGATATATTTACATCATTTCCCATCGATTCCCATGATTAAAGTGGCTGGAGTAGAGTCAGTGTCATTGACAGTGTGTTGGCAGTAGCCACTCAATGTTAGTGGTGGCTGTTTAACAGTCTGATGGCCTTGAGATAGAAGCTGTTTTTCAGTCTCTCGGTCCCAGCTTTGATGCACCTGTACTGACCTCGCCTTCTGGATGGCAGCGGGGTGAACAGGCAGTGGCTCGGGTGGTTGATGTCCTTGATGATCTTTATGGCCTTCCTGTAGCATCGGGTGGTGTAGGTGTCCTGGAGGGCAGGTAGTTTGCCCCCGGTGATGCGTTGTGCAGACCTCACTACCCTCTGGAGAGCCTTACGGTTGAGGGCGGTGCAGTTGCCATACCAGGCGGTGATACAGCCCGCCAGGATGCTCTCGATTGTGCATCTGTAGAAGTTTGTGAGTGCTTTTGGTGACAAGCCGAATTTCTTCAGCCTCCTGAGGTTGAAGAGGCGCTGCTGCGCCTTCCTCACAATGCTGTCTGTGTGAGTGGACCAATTCAGTTTGTCTGTGATGTGTATGCCGAGGAACTTAAAACTTGCTACCCTCTCCACTACTGTTCCATCGATGTGGATGGGTGTTCCCTCTGCTGTTTCCTGAAGTCCACAATCATCTCCTTAGTTTTGTTGACGTTGAGTGTGAGGTTATTTTCCTGACACCACACTCCGAGGGCCCTCACCTCCTCCCTGTAGGCCGTCTCGTCGTTGTTGGTAATCAAGCCTACCACTGTTGTGTCGTCCGCAAACTTGATGATTGAGTTGGAGGCGTGCATGGCCACGCAGTCGTGGGTGAACAGGGAGTACAGGAGAGGGCTCAGAACGCACCCTTGTGGGGCCCCAGTGTTGAGGATCAGCGGGGAGGAGATGTTGTTGCCTACCCTCACCACCTGGGGGCGGCCCGTCAGGAAGTCCAGTACCCAGTTGGCACAGGGCGGGGTCGAGACCCAGGGTCTCGAGCTTGATGACGAGCTTGGAGGGTACTATGGTGTTGAATGCCGAGCTGTAGTCGATGAACAGCATTCTCACATAGGTATTCCTCTTGTCCAGATGGGTTAGGGCAGTGTGCAGTGTGGTTGAGATTGCATCGTCTGTGGACCTATTTGGGCGGTAAGCAAATTGAGTGGGTCAAGGGTGTCAGGTAGGGTGGAGGTGATATGGTCCTGTTATAAATGTGAGGAAAACTAAAACTAAGGAAAACTAACACTAAAGTGACAGTTATAAATGTGAGGGAACTAACACTAAATTGACAGTTATAAATGTGAGGAAACTAACACTAATCTGACAGTTATAAATGTAAGGAAACACTAAAGTGACAGTTATAAATGTAAGGAAACTAACACTAAAGTGACAGTTATAAATGTAAGGAAACTAACACTAAAGTGACAGTTATAAATGTGAGGAAACTAACACTAAAGTGACAGTTATAAATGTGAGGAAACTAACACTAAAGTGACAGTTATAAATGTGAGGAAACTAACACTAAAGTGACAGATATAAATGTAAGGAAACACTAAAGTGACAGTTATAAATGTGAGGAAACTAACACTAAAGTGACAGTTATAAATGTGAGGAAACTAACACTAAATTGACAGTTATAAATGTGAGGAAACTAACACTAATCTGACAGTTATAAATGTAAGGAAACACTAAAGTGACAGTTATAAATATAAGGAAACACGAAAGTGACAGTTATAAATGTAAGGAAACTAACACTAAAGTGACAGTTATGAATGTGAGGAAACTAAAGTGACAGTTATACATGTGAGGAAACTAACACTAAAGTGACAGTTATAAATGTAAGGAAACTAACACTAAAGTGACAGTTATAAATGTGACGAAACTAAAGTGACAGTTATGAATGTGAGGAAACTAACACTAAAGTGACAGTTATAAATGTAAGCAAACTAACACTAAAGTGACAGTTATAAATGTGAGGAAACTAACACTAAATGTGACAGTTATAAATGTGAGGAAAAACACTAAAGTGACAGTTATAAATGTAAGGAAACACTAAAGTGACAGTTATAAATGTAAGGAAACACTAAAGTGACAGTTATAAATGTAAGGAAACACTAAAGTGACAGTTATAAATGTGAGGAAACTAACACTAAAGTGACAGTTATAAATGAAACTAACACTAAAGTGACAGTTATAAATGTGAGGAAACACTAAAGTGACAGTTATAAATGTGAGGAAACTAACACTAAAGTGACAGTTATAAATGTGAGGAAACTAACACTAAAGTGACAGTTATAAATGTGAGGAAACTAACACTAAAGTGACAGTTATAAATGTAAGGAAAAACACTAAAGTGACAGTTATAAATGTGAGGAAACTAACACTAAAGTGACAGTTATAAATGTAAGGAAGGAAACACTAAAGTGACAGTTATAAATGTGAGGAAACTAACACTAAAGTGACAGTTATAAATGTGAAAAACACTAAAGTGACAGTTATAAATGTGAGGAAACTAACACTAAAGTGACAGTTATACATGTAAGGAAACACTAAAGTGACAGTTATAAATGTGAGGAAACTAACACTAAAGTGACAGATATAAATGTAAGGAAACACTAAAGTGACAGTTATAAATGTGAGGAAACTAACACTAAAGTGACAGTTATAAATGTAAGGAAACTAACACTAAAGTGACAGTTATAAATGTGAGGAAACTAACACTAAAGTGACAGTTATAAATGTAAGGAAACACTAAAGTGACAGTTATAAATGTAAGGAAACACTAAAGTGACAGTTATAAATGTGAGGGAACTAACACTAAAGTGACAGTTATAAATGTAAGGAAACTAACACTAAAGTGACAGTTATAAATGTGAGGAAACTAACACTAAAGTGACAGTTATAAATGTAAGGAAACTAACACTAAAGTGACAGTTATAAATGTGACAGTTATAAATGTGAGGAAACACTAAAGTGACAGTTATAAATGTGAGAAAAACACTAAAGTGACAGTTATAAATGTGAGGAAACTAACACTAAAGTGACAGTTATAAATGTGAGGAAACACTAAAGTGACAGTTATGAATATGAGGAAACTAACACTAAAGTGACAGTTATAAATGTAAGGAAACTAACACTAAAGTGACAGTTATAAATGTGAGGAAACTAACACTAAAGTGACAGTTATAAATGTGAGGAAACTAACACTAAAGTGACAGTTATAAATGTAAGGAAACTAACACTAAAGTGACAGTTATAAATGTAAGGAAACACTAAAGTGACAGTTATAAATGTGAGGAAACTAACACTAAAGTGACAGTTATAAATGTAAGGAAACTAACACTAAAGTGACAGTTATAAATGTGAGGAAACTAACACTAAAGTGACAGTTATAAATGTAAGGAAACACTAAAGTGACAGTTATAAATGTGAGGAAACTAACACTAAAGTGACAGTTATAAATGTAAGGAAACGAACACTAAAGTGACAGTTATAAATGTGAGGAAACTAACACTAAAGTTACAGTTATAAATGTAAGGAAACACTAAAGTGACAGTTATAAATGTGAGGAGACTAACACTAAAGTGACAGTTATAAATGTGAGGAAAGGAAACTAACACTAAAGTGACAGTTATAAATGTAAGGAAACTAACACTAAAGTGACAGTTATAAATGTGAGGAAATAACACTAAAGTGACAGTTATAAATGTGAGGAAACTAACACTAAAGTGACAGTTATAAATGTAAGAAACTAACACTAAAGTGACAGTTATAAATGTAAGGAAACTAACACTAAAGTGACAGTTATAAATGTGAGGAAACTAACACTAAAGTGACAGTTATAAATGTAAGGAAACTAAATAAAGTGACAGTTATAAACTAACACTAAAGTGACAGTTATAAATGTGAGGAAACACTAAAGTGACAGTTATAAATGTGAGGAAACTAACACTAAAGTGACAGTTATAAATGTAAGGAAACTAACACTAAAGTGACAGTTATAAATGTGAGGAAACTAACACTAAAGTGACAGTTATAAATGTGACAGAAATGTAAGGAAACACTAAAGTGACAGTTATAAATGTGAGGAAACTAACTAAAGTGACAGTTATAAATGTAAGGAAACTAACACTAAAGTGACAGTTATAAATGTAAGGAAACACTAAAGTGACAGTTATAAATGTAAGGAAACTAACACTAAAGTGACAGTTATAAATGTGAGGAAACTAACACTAAAGTGACAGTTATAAATGTAAGGAAACACTAAAGTGACAGTTATAAATGTGAGGAAACTAACACTAAAGTGACAGTTATAAATGTAAGGAAACACTAAAGTGACAGTTATAAATGTGAGGAAACTAACACTAAAGTGACAGTTATAAATGTGAGGAAAGTAACACTAAAGTGACAGTTATAAATGTAAGGAAACAAACACTAAAGTGACAGTTATAAATGTAAGGAAACTAACACTAAAGTGACAGTTATAAATGTGAGGAAACTAACACTAAAGTGACAGTTATAAATGTGAGGAAACTAACACTAAAGTGACAGTTATAAATGTAAGGAAACACTAAAGTGACAGTTATAAATGTGAGGGAACTAACACTAAAGTGACAGTTATAAATGTAAGGAAACTAACACTAAAGTGACAGTTATAAATGTGAGGAAACTAGAGTGACAGTTATGAATGTGAGGAAACTAACACTAAAGTGACAGTTATAAATGTAAGGAAACTAAGACTAAAGTGACAGTTATAAATGTGAGGAAAACTAAAGTGACAGTTATAAATGTGAGGAAACACTAAAGTGACAGTTATAAATGTGAGGAAACACTAAAGTGACAGTTATAAATGTGAGGAAACTAACACTAAAGTGACAGTTATAAATGTGAGGAAACACTAAACTGACAGTTATAAATGTAAGGAAATAACACTAAAGTGACAGTTATAAATGTGAGGAAACTAACACTAAAGTGACAGTTATAAATGTGAGGAAACTAAAGTGACAGTTATAAATGTGAGGAAACTAACACTAAAGTGACAGTTATAAATGTGAGGAAACACTATTGTGACAGTTATAAATGTGAGGAAACTAACACTAAAGTGAAAGTTATAAATGTAAGGAAACACTAAAGTGACAGTTATAAATGTGAGGAAACTAACACTAAAGTGACAGTTATAAATGTAAGGAAACACTAAAGTGACAGTTATAAATGTGAGGAAACTAACACTAAAGTGACAGTTATAAATGCTAGGAAACTAACACTAAAGTGACAGTTATAAATGTAAGGAAACTAACACTAAAGTGACAGTTATAAATGTAAGGAAACACTAAAGTGACAGTTATAAATGTAAGGAAACACTAAAGTGACAGTTATAAATGTAAAAACTAACACTAAAGTGACAGTTATAAATGTGAGGAAACTAACACTAAAGTGACAGTTATAAATGTGAGGAAACTAACACTAAAGTGACAAATGTTAAAGTGACAGTTATAAATGTAAGGAAACACTAAAGTGACAGTTATAAATGTAAGGAAACTAACACTAAAGTGACAGTTATAAATGTAAGGAAACTAACACTAAAGTGACAGTTATAAATGTGAGGAAACTAACACTAAAGTGACAGTTATAAATGTGAGGAAATCTGACAGTTATAAATGTAAGGAAACACTAAAGTGACAGTTATAAATGTAAGGAAACTAACACTAAAGTGACAGTTATAAATGTAAGGAAAACTAAAGTGAACACTAAAGTGACAGTTATAAATGTAAGAAACTAACACTAAAGTGACAGTTATAAATGTGAGGAAACTAAACTAAAGTGACTGAGGAAACTAAAGTGACAGTTATAAATGTGAGGAAACTAACACTAAAGTGACAGTTATAAATGTAAGGAAACTAACACTAAAGTGACAGTTATAAATGTGAAACACTAAAGACAGTTATAAATGTAACACTAAAGTGACAGTTATAAATGTAAGGAAACACACTAAAGTGACAGTTATAAATGTGAGGAAACTAACACTAAAGTGACAGTTATAAATGTAAGGAAACACTAAAGTGACAGTTATAAATGTAAGGAAACTAACACTAAAGTGACAGTTATAAATGTGAGAAAACACTAAAGTGACAGTTATAAATGTAAAAACTAACACTAAAGTGACAGTTATAAATGTAAGGAAACACTAAAGTGACAGTTATAAATGTGAGGAAACTAACACTAAAGTGACAGTTATGAATGTGATGAAACTAAAGTGACAGTTATAAATGTGAGGAAACTAACACTAAAGTGACAGTTATAAATGTGAGGAAACTAACACTAAAGTGACAGTTATAAATGTGAGGAAACTAACACTAAACTGACAGTTATAAATGTAAGGAAACACTAAAGTGACAGTTATAAATATAAGGAAACACGAAAGTGACAGTTATAAATGTAAGGAAACTAACACTAAAGTGACAGTTATGAATGTGAGGAAACTAAAGTGACAGTTATACATGTGAGGAAACTAACACTAAAGTGACAGTTATAAATGTAAGGAAACACTAAAGTGACAGTTATAAATGTAAGGAAACACTAAACACTATAAAAGTGACAGTTATATAAATGTGACAGTTATACATGAGGAAACTAACACTAAAGTGACAGTTATAAATGTGAGGAAACACTAAACTGACAGTTATAAATGTAAGGAAAATAACACTAAAGTGACAGTTATAAATGTAAGGAAACTAACACTAAAGTGACAGTTATAAATGTGAGGAAACTAACACTAAAGTGACAGTTATAAATGTAAGGAAACTAACACTAAAGTGACAGTTATAAATGTGAGGAAAAACACTAAAGTGACAGTTATAAATGTAAGGAAACACTAAAACAGTTATAAATGTAAGGAAACACTAAAGTGGCAGTTATAAATGTAAGGAAACTAACACTAAAGTGACAGTTATAAATGTGAGGAAACTAACACTAAAGTGACAGTTATAAATGTAAGGAAACACTAAAGTGACAGTTATAAATGTGAGGAAAGTAACACTAAAGTGACAGTTATAAATGTAAGGAAACTAACACTAAAGTGACAGTTATAAATGTAAGCAAACTAACACTAAAGTGACAGTTATAAATGTGAGGAAACTAACACTAAAGTGACAGTTATAAATGAAAAGGAAACACTAAAGTGACAGTTATAAATGTAAGGAAACTAACACTAAAGTGACAGTTATAAATGTGAGGAAAAACACTAAAGTGACAGTTATAAATGTAAGGAAACACTAAAGTGACAGTTATAAATGTAAGGAAACTAACACTAAAGTGACAGTTATAAATGTAAAGTGACAGTTATAAATGTGAGGAAACTAACACTAAAGTGACAGTTATAAATGTGAGGAAAAACACTAAAGTGACAGTTATAAATGTGAGGAAACACTAAAGTGACAGTTATAAATGTAAGAAACTAACACTAAAGTGACAGTTATAAATGTGAGGAAACACTAAAGTGACAGTTATAAATGTGAAACACTAAAGTGGACAGTTATAAATGTAAGGAAACACTAAAGTGACAGTTATAAATGTGAGGAAACTAACACTAAAGTGACAGTTATAAATGTGAGGAAACACTAAAGTGACAGTTATAAATGTGAGGAAACTAACACTAAAGTGACAGTTATAAATGTAAGCAAACTAACACTAAAGTGACAGTTATAAATGTGAGGAAACTAAAGTGACAGTTATAAATGTAAGCAAACTAACACTAAAGTGACAGTTATAAATGTGAGGAAACACTAAAGTGACAGTTATAAATGTAAGGAAACACTAAAACAGTTATAAATGTGACAGTTATAAATGTAAGGAAACTAACACTAAAGTGACAGTTATAAATGTGAGGAAACTAACACTAAAGTGACAGTTATAAATGTGAGGAAACACTAAAGTGACAGTTATAAATGTAAGGAAACACTAAAGTGACAGTTATAAATGTAAGGAAACTAACACTAAAGTGACAGTTATAAATGTAAGGAAACTAACACTAAAGTGACAGTTATAAATGTGAGGAAACTAACACTAAAGTGACAGTTATAAATGTAAGGAAACACTAAAGTGACAGTTATAAATGTAAGGAAAAACACTAAAGTGACAGTTATAAATGTAAGGAAACACTAAAGTGACAGTTATAAATGTGTAAAACTAACACTAAAGTGACAGTTATAAATGTAAGGAAACGAACACTAAAGTGACAGTTATAAATGTGAGGAAACTAAACACTAAATGTGACAGTTATAAATGTGAGGAAACTAACACTAAAGTGACAGTTATAAATTTGTGAAACACTAAACAGTTATAAATGTGAGGAAACTAACACTAAAGTGACAGTTATAAATGTGAGGAAACTAACACTAAAGTGACAGTTATAAATGTGAGGAAACTAAAGTGACAGTTATAAATGTGAGGAAACTAACACTAAAGTGACAGTTATAAATGTGAGGAAACACTAAAGTGACAGTTATAAATGTGAGGAAACTAACACTAAAGTGACAGTTATAAATGTAAGGAAACACTAAAGTGACAGTTATAAATGTGAGGAAACTAACACTAAAGTGACAGTTATAAATGTAAGGAAACACTAAAGTGACAGTTATAAATGTAAGAAACTAACACTAAAGTGACAGTTATAAATGTAAGGAAAAACACTAAAGTGACAGTTATAAATGTAAGGAAACTAACACTAAAGTGACAGTTATAAATGTAAGGAAAAACACTAAAGTGACAGTTATAAATGTAAGGAAACTAACACTAAAGTGACAGTTATAAATGTGAGGAAACACTAAAGTGACAGTTATAAATGTAAGGAAACTAACACTAAAGTGACAGTTATAAATGTGAGGAAACTAACACTAAAGTGACAGTTATAAATGTAAGGAAACACTAAAGTGACAGTTATAAATGTGACAGTTATAAATGGAAACTAACACTAAAGTGACAGTTATAAATGTAAGGAAACACTAAAGTGACAGTTATAAATGTGAGGAAACTAACACTAAAGTGACTAAGCAAAACACTAAAGTGACAGTTATAAATGTGAGGAAACTAACACTAAAGTGACAGTTATAAATGTAAGGAAACACTAAAGTGACAGTTATAAATGTAAGGAAAATAACACTAAAGTGACAGTTATAAATATAAGGAAACTAACACTAAAGTGACAGTTATAAATGTGAGGAAACTAACACTAAAGTGACAGTTATGAATGTGAGGAAACACTAAAGTGACAGTTATAAATGTAAGGAAACACTAAAGTGACTGTTATAAATGTAAGGAAACACTAAAGTGACAGTTATAAATGTGAGGAAACACTAAAACAGTTATAAATGTAAGGAAACACTAAAGTGACAGTTATAAATGTAAGGAAACTAACACTAAAGTGACAGTTATAAATGTGAGGAAACTAACACTAAAGTGACAGGAAACACTAAAGTGACAGTTATAAATGTGAGGAAACTAACACTAAAGTGACAGTTATAATTTGTAAGGAAACACTAAAACAGTTATAAATGTGAGAAAATAACACTAAAGTGACAGTTATAAATGTGAGGAAACTAACACTAAAGTGACAGTTATAAATGTAAGGAAACTAACACTAAAGTGACAGTTATAAATGTGAGGAAAAACACTAAAGTGACAGTTATAAATGTAAGGAAACTAACACTAAAGTGACAGTTATAAATGTAAGGAAACTAACACTAAAGTGACAGTTATAAATGTAAGCAAACTAACACTAAAGTGACAGTTATAAATGTGAGGAAACTAACACTAAAGTGACAGTTATAAATGTGGGGTAAGGAAACACTAAAGTGACAGTTATAAATGTAAGGAAACTAACACTAAAGTGACAGTTATGAATGTGAGGAAAACTAAAGTGACACACTAAAGTGACAGTTATAAATGTAAGGAAAATAACACTAAAGTGACAGTTATAAATATAAGGAAACTAACACTAAAGTGACAGTTATAAATGTGAGGAAACTAACACTAAAGTGACAGTTATAAATGTGAGGAAACACTAAAGTGACAGTTATAAATGTAAGGAAACACTAAAGTGACAGTTATAAATGTAAGGAAACACTAAAGTGACAGTTATAAATGTAAGGAAACACTAAATTGACAGTTATAAATGTAAGGAAACACTAAAGTGGCAGTTATAAATGTAAGGAAACGAACACTAAAGTGACAGTTATAAATGTGAGGAAACTAACACTAAAGTGACAGTTATAAATGTAAGGAAACACTAAAGTGACAGTTATAAATAACACTAAAGTGACAGTTATATATTTGTAAGGAAACACTAAAGTGACAGTTATAAATGTGAGGAAAATAACACTAAAGTGACAGTTATAAATGTGAGGAAAGTAACACTAAAGTGACAGTTATAAATGTAAGGAAACTAACACTAAAGTGACAGTTATAAATGTAAGGAAACTAACACTAAAGTGACAGTTATAAATGTAAGGAAACTAACACTAAAGTGACAGTTATAAATGTAAGCAAACTAACACTAAAGTGACAGTTATAAATGTGAGGAAACTAACACTAAAGTGACAGTTATAAATGTGGGGTAAGGAAACACTAAAGTGACAGTTATAAATGTAAGGAAACTAACACTAAAGTGACAGTTATAAATGTGAGGAAACACTAAAGTGACAGTTATAAATGTAAGGAAACACTAAAGTGACAGTTATAAATGTAAGGAAAATAACACTAAAGTGACAGTTATAAATATAAGGAAACTAACACTAAAGTGACAGTTATATATGTGAGGAAACTAACACTAAAGTGACAGTTATGAATGTGAGGAAACACTAAAGTGACAGTTATAAATGTAAGGAAACACTAAAGTGACTGTTATAAATGTAAGGAAACACTAAAGTGACAGTTATAATAAGGAAACACTAAATTGACAGTTATAAATGTAAGGAAACACTAAAGTGACAGTTATAAATGTAAGGAAACTAACACTAAAGTGACAGTTATAAATGTGAGGAAACTAACACTAAAGTGACAGTTATAAATGTAAGGAAACACTAAAGTGACAGTTATAAATGTAAGCAAACTAACACTAAAGTGACAGTTATAAATGTGAGGAAACTAACACTAAAGTGACAGTTATAAATGTGAGGAAACTAACACTAAAGTGACAGTTATAAATGTGAGGAAACACTAAAGTGACAGTTATAAATATAAGGAAACACTAAAGTGACAGTTATAAATGTAAGGAAACGCTACAGTGACAGTTATAAATGTGAGGAAACTAACACTAAAGTGACAGTTATAAATGTAAGGAAACACTAAAGTGACAGTTATAAATGTAAGGAAACGCTACAGTGACAGTTATAAATGTGAGGAAACTAACACTAAAGTGACAGTTATAAATGTGAGGAAACTAACACTAAAGTGACAGTTATAAATTGAGGAAATAAATGTGACAGTTATAAATGTAAGAAACTAACACTAAAGTGACAGTTATAAATGTAAGGAAACTAACACTAATGTGACAGTTATAAATGTGAGGAAACTAACACTAAAGTGACAGTTATAAATGTAAGGAAACTAACACAATAGTGACAGTTATAAATGTAAGGAAACACTAAAGTGACAGTTATAAATGTAAGGAAACTAACACTAATGTGACAGTTATAAATGTGAGGAAAATAACATTAAAGTGACAGTTATAAATGTGAGGAAACTAACACTAAAGTGACAGTTATAAATGTAAGGAAACTAACACTAAAGTGACAGTTATAAATGTGACGAAACTAAAGTGACAGTTATGAATGTGAGGAAACTAACACTAAAGTGACAGTTATAAATGTAAGCAAACTAACACTAAAGTGACAGTTATAAATGTGAGGAAACTAACACTAAAGTGACAGTTATAAATGGGGTAAGGAAACACTAAAGTGACAGTTATAAATGTGAGGAAAGTAACACTAAAGTGACAGTTATAAATGTAAGCAAACTAACACTAAAGTGACAGTTATAAATGTAAGAAACTAACACTAAAGTGACAGTTATAAATGTAAGGAAACACAGTTATAAATGTAACAAACTAACACTAAAGTGACAGTTATAAATATAAGGAAACACTAAAGTGACAGTTATAAATGTAAGGAAACTAACACTAAAGTGACAGTTATAAATGTGAGGAAACACTAAAGTGACAGTTATAAATGTAAGGAAACTAACACTAAAGTGACAGTTATAAATGTGAGGAAACTAACACTAAACTGACAGTTATAAATGTAAGGAAACACTAAAGTGACAGTTATAAATGACGAAAACTAAAGTGACAGTTATAAATGTAAAAACTAACACTAAAGTGACAGTTATAAATGTAAGGAAACACTAAAGTGACAGTTATAAATGTGAGGAAACTAACACTAAAGTGACAGTTATAAATGTAAGCAAACTAACACTAAAGTGACAGTTATAAATGTGAGGAAACTAACACTAAAGTGACAGTTTAAATAAATGTGACAGTTATAAATGTAAGGAAAATAACACTAAAGTGACAGTTATAAATGTAAGGAAACTAACACTAAAGTGACAGTTATAAATGTGAGGAAACTAACACTAAAGTGACAGTTATAAATGTGAGGAAACACTAAAGTGACAGTTATAAATGTAAGGAAACACTAAAGTGAGTTATAAATGTAAGGAACACTAAAGTGACAGTTATAAATGTAAGGAAAACTAAACTGACAGTTATAAATGTGAAACAGTTATGGCAGTTATAAATGTGAGGAAACTAACACTAAAGTGACAGTTATAAATGTAAGGAAACTAACACTAAAGTGACAGTTATAAATGTAAGGAAACACTAAAGTGACAGTTATAAATGTGAGGAAACTAACACTAAAGTGACAGTTATAAATGTAAGGAAACACTAAAGTGACAGTTATAAATGTGAGGAAACTAACACTAAAGTGACAGTTATAAATGTGAGGAAAGTAACACTAAAGTGACAGTTATAAATGTAAGGAAACTAACACTAAAGTGACAGTTATAAATGTGAGGAAACTAACACTAAAGTGACAGTTATAAATGTAAGGAAACTAACACTAAAGTGACAGTTATAAATGTAAGGAAACTAACACTAAAGTGACAGTTATAAATGTGAGGAAACTAACACTAAAGTGACAGTTATAAATGTAAGGAAACACTAAAGTGACAGTTATAAATGTAAGGAAACTAACACTAAAGTGACAGTTAGAATTGAGGAAACACTAAAGTGACAGTTATAAATGTAAGGAAACACTAAAGTGACAGTTATAAATGTAAGGTAAATAACACTAAAGTGACAGTTATAAATATAAGGAAACTAACACTAAAGTGACAGTTATAAATGTGAGGAAACTAACACTAAAGTGACAGTTATAAATGTGAGGAAAAACACTAAAGTGACAGTTATAAATGTAAGGAAACACTAAAGTGACTGTTATAAATGTAAGGAAACACTAAAGTGACAGTTATAAATGTGACAGTTATAAATGTAAGGAAACACTAAAGTGACAGTTATAAATGTAAGGAAACTAACACTAAAGTGACAGTTATAAATGTGAGGAAACTAACACTAAAGTGACAGTTATAAATGTAAGGAAACACTAAAGTGACAGTTATAAATGTAAGGAAAATAACACTAAAGTGACAGTTATAAATGTAAGGAAACTAACACTAAAGTGACAGTTATAATGTGAGGAAACTAACACTAAAGTGACAGTGAATGTGAGGAAACACTAAAGTGACAGTTATAAATGTAAGGAAACACTAAAGTGACAGTTATAAATGTAAGGAAACACTAAAGTGACAGTTATAAAATGTGACAGTTATAAACTAACACTAAAGTGACAGTTATAAATGTGAGGAAAGGAAACACTAAAGTGACAGTTATAAATGTGAGGAAACTAACACTAAAGTGACAGTTATGAATGTGAGGAAACTAAAGTGACAGTTATAAATGTGAGGAAACTAACACTAAAGTGACAGTTATAAATGTAAGCAAACTAACACAAAGTGACAGTTATAAATGTGACGAAACACTAAAGTGACAGTTATAAATGTAAGCAAACTAACACAATAGTGACAGTTATAAATGTAAGGAAACACTAAAGTGACAGTTATAAATGTGAGGAAACTAACACTAAAGTGACAGTTATAAATGTAAGGAAACACTAAAGTGACAGTTATGAATGTGAGGAAACACTAAAGTGACAGTTATAAATGTGACGAAACACTAAGTGACAGTTATAAATGTAAAAAAACTAACACTAAAGTGACAGTTATAAATGTAAGGAAACACTAAAGTGACAGTTATAAATGTAAGGAAACTAACACTAAAGTGACAGTTATGAATGTGAGGAAACTAACACTAAAGTGACAGTTATAAATGTAAGCAAACTAACACTAAAGTGACAGTTATAAATGTGAGGAAACTAACACTAAAGTGACAGTTATAAATGTGAGGAAACTAACACTAATCTGACAGTTATAAATGTAAGGAAACACTAAAGTGACAGTTATAAATATAAGGAAACACGAAAGTGACAGTTATAAATGTAAGGAAACTAACACTAAAGTGACAGTTATGAATGTGAGGAAACTAAAGTGACAGTTATACATGTGAGGAAACTAACACTAAAGTGACAGTTATAAATGTAAGGAAACACTAAAGTGACAGTTATAAATGTGAGGAAACTAACACGAAAGTGACAGTTATAAATGTGAGGAAACACTAAAGTGACAGTTATAAATGTGAGGAAACACTAATGTGACAGTTATAAATGTAAGGAAAATAACACTAAAGTGACAGTTATAAATGTGAGGAAACACTAAACTGACAGTTATACATGTAAGGAAAATAACACTAAAGTGACAGTTATAAATGTAAGGAAACTAACACTAAAGTGACAGTTATAATGTGAGGAAACTAACACTAAAGTGACACTTATAAATGTAAGGAAACTAACACTAAAGTGACAGTTATGAATGTGAGGAAACACTAAAGTGACAGTTATAAATGTAAGGAAACACTAAAGTGACAGTTATAAATGTAAGGAAACACTAAAGTGGCAGTTATAAATGTAAGGAAACGAACACTAAAGTGACAGTTATAAATGTGAGGAAACTAACACTAAAGTGACAGTTATAAATGTAAGGAAACACTAAAGTGACAGTTATAAATGTAAGGAAACACTAAAGTGACAGTTATAAATGTGAGGAAACTAACACTAAAGTGACAGTTATAAATGTAAGGAAACTAACACTAAAGTGACAGTTATAAATGTGAGGAAACTAACACTAAAGTGACAGTTATAAATGTAAGGAAACACTAAAGTGACAGTTATAAATGTAAGGAAACTAACACTAAAGTGACAGTTATAAATGTGAGGAAACTAACACTAAAGTGACAGTTATAAATGTAAGGAAACACTAAAGTGACAGTTATAAATGTAAGGAAACTAACACGAAAGTGACAGTTATAAATATAAGGAAACTAACACTAAAGTGACAGTTATAAATGTGAGGAAACTAACACTAAAGTGACAGTTATAAATGTGAGGAAACACTAAAGTGACAGTTATAAATGTAAGGAAACACTAAAGTGACAGTTATAAATGTAAGGAAACTAACACTAAATTGACAGTTATAAAAGTGACAGTTATAAATGTAAGGAAAAACACTAAAGTGACAGTTATAAATGTAAGGAAAAACACTAAAGTGACAGTTATAAATGTGAGGAAACTAACACTAAAGTGACAGTTATGAATGTGAGGAAACTAAAGTGACAGTTATAAATGTGAGGAAACTAACACTAAAGTGACAGTTATAAATGCAAACTAACACAATAGTGACAGTTATAAAACGAAACACTAAAGTGACAGTTATAAATGTAAGGAAACTAACACAAAGTGACAGTTATAAATGTAAGGAAACACTAAAGTGACAGTTATAAATGTAAGGAAACTAACACTAAAGTGACAGTTATAAATGTGAGGAAACACTAAAGTGACAGTTATAAATGTAAGGAAAATAAAGTGACAGTTATAAATGTAAGGAAAATAACACTAAAGTGACAGTTATAAATATAAGGAAACTAACACTAAAGTGACAGTTATAAATGTGAGGAAACTAACACTAAAGTGACAGTTATAAATGTGAGGAAACACTAAAGTGACAGTTATAAATGTAAGGAAACACTAAAGTGACTGTTATAAATGTAAGGAAACACTAAAGTGACAGTTATAAAAGAAACACTAAATTGACAGTTATAAATGTAAGGAAACACTAAAGTGGCAGTTATAAATGTAAGGAAACGAACACTAAAGTGACAGTTATGAATGTGAGGAAACTAACACTAAAGTGACAGTTATAAATGTAAGGAAACACTAAAGTGACAGTTATAAATGTGAGGAAACTAACACTAAAGTGACAGTTATAAATGTAAGGAAACACTAAAGTGACAGTTATAAATGTGAGGAAACTAACACTAAAGTGACAGTTATAAATGTGAGGAAAGTAACACTAAAGTGACAGTTATAAATGTAAGGAAACTAACACTAAAGTGACAGTTATAAATGTGAGGAAACTAACACTAAAGTGACAGTTATAAATGTAAGGAAACTAACACTAAAGTGACAGTTATAAATGTAAGCAAACTAACACTAAAGTGACAGTTATAAATGTGAGGAAACTAACACTAAAGTGACAGTTATAAATGTGGGGTAAGGAAACACTAAAGTGACAGTTATAAATGTAAGGAAACTAACACTAAAGTGACAGTTATGAATGTGAGGAAAAACACTAAAGTGACAGTTATAAATGTAAGGAAACACTAAAGTGACAGTTATAAATGTAAGGAAAATAACACTAAAGTGACAGTTATAAATGTAAGGAAACTAACACTAAAGTGACAGTTATAAATGTGAGGAAACTAACACTAAAGTGACAGTTATAAATGTGAGGAAACACTAAAGTGACAGTTATAAATGTAAGGAAACACTAAAGTGACAGTTATAAATGTAAGGAAACACTAAAGTGACAGTTATAAATATAAGGAAACACTAAATTGACAGTTATAAATGTGAGGAAACTAACACTAAAGTGACAGTTATAAATGTAAGGAAACGAACACTAAAGTGACAGTTATAAATGTGAGGAAACTAACACTAAAGTTACAGTTATAAATGTAAGGAAACACTAAAGTGACAGTTATAAATGTGAGGAGACTAACACTAAAGTGACAGTTATATATTTGTAAGGAAACACTAAAGTGACAGTTATAAATGTGAGGAAAATAACACTAAAGTGACAGTTATAAATGTGAGGAAACTAACACTAAAGTGACAGTTATGAAAGTGACAGTTATAAATGTGAGGAAACTAACACTAAAGTGACAGTTATAAATGTAAGAAACTAACACTAAAGTGACAGTTATAAATGTGAGGAAACTAACACTAAAGTGACAGTTATAAATGTGTAAGGAAACACACTAAAGTGACAGTTATAAATGTGAGGAAAGTAACACTAAAGTGACAGTTATAAATGTAAGCAAACTAACACTAAAGTGACAGTTATAAATGTAAGCAAACTAACACTAAAGTGACAGTTATAAATGTAAGGAAACACTAAAGTGACAGTTATAAATGTGAGGAAACTAACACTAAAGTGACAGTTATAAATGTGAGGAAACTAACACTAAAGTTACAGTTATAAATATAAGGAAACACTAAAGTGACAGTTATAAATGTAAGGTAACTAACACTAAAGTGACAGTTATGAATGTGAGGAAACACTAAAGTGACAGTTATAAATGTGACGAAACACTAAAGTGACAGTTATAAATGTAAAAAAACTAACACTAAAGTGACAGTTATAAATGTAAGGAAACACTAAAGTGACAGTTATAAATGTGAAACACTAAAGTGACAGTTATAAATGTAAAAAACTAACACTAAAGTGACAGTTATAAATGTAAGGAAACACTAAAGTGACAGTTATAAATGTGAGGAAACTAACACTAAAGTGACAGTTATAAATGTAAGGAAACACTAAAGTGACAGTTATAAATGTGAGGAAACTAACACAAAAGTGACAGTTATAAATGTAAGGAAACACTAAAGTGACAGTTATAAATGTAAGGAAACTAACACTAAAGTGACAGTTATAAATGTAAGGAAACTAACACTAAAGTGACAGTTATAAATGTGAGGAAACTAACACTAAAGTGACAGTTATGAATGAGGAAACATGTGACAGTTATAAATGTAAGGAAACACTAAAGTGACAGTTATAAATGTAAGGAAACACTAAAACAGTTATAAATGTAAGGAAACACTAAAGTGACAGTTATAAATGTGAGGAAACTAACACTAAAGTGACAGTTATAAATGTAAGGAAACGAACACTAAAGTGACAGTTATAAATGTGAGGAAACTAACACTAAAGTTACAGTTATAAATGTAAGGAAACACTAAAGTGACAGTTATAAATGTGAGGAGACTAACACTAAAGTGACAGTTATATATTTGTAAGGAAACACTAAAGTGTCAGTTATAAATGTGAGGAAACTAACACTAAAGTGACAGTTATAAATGTGAGGAAACTAACACTAAAGTTACAGTTATAAATGTAAGGAAACACTAAAGTGACAGTTATAAATGTGAGGAAACTAACACTAAAGTGACAGTTATAAATGAAAGGAAACTAACACTAAAGTGACAGTTATAAATGTAAGGAAACACTAAAGTGACAGTTATAAATGTGAGGAAACTAACACTAAAGTTACAGTTATAAATGTAAGGAAACACTAAAGTGACAGTTATAAATGTAAGGAAACTAACACTAAAGTGACAGTTATGAATAAACTAAAGTGACAGTTATAAATGTAAGGAAACACTAAAGTGACAGTTATAAATGTGTAAATAACACTAAAGTGACAGTTATAAATGTAAGGAAACTAACACTAAAGTGACAGTTATAAATGTGAGGAAACTAACACTAAAGTGACAGTTATGAATGTGAGGAAACACTAAAGTGACAGTTATAAATGTAAGGAAACACTAAAGTGACTGTTATAAACTGTGACAGTTATAAATGTAAGGAAACACTAAATTGACAGTTATAAATGTAAGGAAACACTAAAGTGACAGTTATAAATGTAAGGAAACGAACACTAAAGTGACAGTTATAAATGCAAGGAAACTAACACTAAAGTGACAGTTATAAATGTAAGGAAACACTAAAGTGACAGTTATAAATGTGAGGAAACTAACACTAAAGTGACAGTTATAAATGTAAGGAAACACTAAAGTGACAGTTATAAATGTGAGGAAACTAACACTAAAGTGACAGTTATAAATGTGAGGAAACTAACACTAAAGTGACAGTTATAAATGTAAGGAAACTAACACTAAAGTGACAGTTATAAATGTAAGGAAAAACACTAAAGTGACAGTTATAAATGTGAGGAAACTAACACTAAAGTGACAGTTATAAATGTGAGGAAACACTAAAGTGACAGTTATAAATGTAAGGAAACACTAAAGTGACAGTTATAAATGTAAGGTAAATAACACTAAAGTGACAGTTATAAATGTAAGGAAACTAACACTAAAGTGACAGTTATAAATGTGAGGAAACTAACACTAAAGTGACAGTTATAAATGTGAGGAAACACTAAAGTGACAGTTATAAATGTAAGGAAACACTAAAGTGACTGTTATAAATGTAAGGAAACACTAAAGTGACAGTTATAAATGTAAGGAAACACTAAATTGACAGTTATAAATGTAAGGAAACACTAAAGTGACAGTTATAAATGTAAGGAAACGAACACTAAAGTGACAGTTATAAATGTGAGGAAACTAACACTAAAGTGACAGTTATAAATGTAAGGAAACACTAAAGTGACAGTTATAAATGTGAGGAAACTAACACTAAAGTGACAGTTATATATTTGGGAAACACTAAAGTGTCAGTTATAAATGTGAGGAAAATAACACTAAAGTGACAGTTATAAATGTGAGGAAAGTAACACTAAAGTGACAGTTATAAATGTGAGGAACACTAAAGTGACAGTTATAAATGTGAGGAAACTAACACTAAAGTGACAGTTATAAATGTAAGGAAACTAACACTAAAGTGACAGTTATAAATGTGAGGAAACTAACACTAAAACAGTTATAAATGTGGGGTAAGGAAACTAAAGTGACAGTTATAAATGTGAGGAAATAACACTAAAGTGACAGTTATAAATGTAAGCAAACTAACACTAAAGTGACAGTTATAAATGTAAGAAACTAACACTAAAGTGACAGTTATAAATGTAAGGAAACACTAAAGTGACAGTTATAAATGTGAGGAAACTAACACTAAATTGACAGTTATAAATGTGAGGAAACTAACACTAAAGTGACAGTTATAAATGTAAGGAAACTAACACTAAAGTGACAGTTATAAATGTGAGGAAACTAACACTAAAGTGACAGTTATAAATGTAAGGAAACACTAAAGTGACAGTTATAAATGTGAGGAAACTAACACTAAAGTGACAGTTATAAATGTGAGGAAACTAACACTAAAGTGACAGTTATAAATGTGAGGAAACACTAAAGTGACAGTTATAAATGTAAGGAAACTAACACTAAAGTGACAGTTATAAATGTGAGGAAACTAACACTAAAGTGACAGTTATAAATTATAAAGTGACAGTTATAAATGTGAAACTAACACTAAAGTGACAGTTATAAATGTAAGGAAACACTAAAGTGACAGTTATAAATGTGAGGAAAGTAACACTAAAGTGACAGTTATAAATGTGAGGAAACTAACACTAAAGTGACAGTTATAAATGTAAGGAAACACTAAAGTGACAGTTATAAATGTGAGGAAACTAACACTAAAGTGACAGTTATAAATGTGGGGTAAGGAAACACTAAAGTGACAGTTATAAATGTAAGGAAACTAACACTAAAGTGACAGTTATGAATGTGAGGAAACACTGAAGTGACAGTTATAAATGTAAGGAAACTAACACTAAAGTGACAGTTATGAATGTGAGGAAACACTAAAGTGACAGTTATAAATGTAACACTAAAGTGACAGTTATAAATGTGAGGAAACACTAAAGTGACAGTTATAAATGTAAGGAAACACTAAAGTGACAGTTATAAATGTAAGGAAACTAACACTAAAGTGACAGTTATAAATGTGAGGAAAAACACTAAAGTGACAGTTATAAATGTAAGGAAACACTAAAGTGGCAGTTATAAATGTAAGGAAACACTAAAGTGACAGTTATAAATGTGAGGAAACTAACACTAAAGTGACAGTTATGAATGTGAGGAAACTAAAGTGACAGTTATAAATGTGAGGAAACTAACACTAAAGTGACAGTTATAAATGTAAGCAAACTAACACAATAGTGACAGTTATAAATGTGAGGAAACACTAAAGTGACAGTTATAAATGTAAGCAAACTAACACAATAGTGACAGTTATAAATGTAAGGAAACACTAAAGTGACAGTTATAAATGTAAGGAAACTAACACTAAAGTGACAGTTATAAATGTGAGGAAACACTAAAGTGACAGTTATAAATGTAAGGAAACACTAAAGTGACAGTTATAAATGTAAGGAAAATAACACTAAAGTGACAGTTATAAATATAAGGAAACTAACACTAAAGTGACAGTTATAAATGTGAGGAAACTAACACTAAAGTGACAGTTATAAATGTGAAACACTAAAGTGACAGTTATAAATGTAAGGAAACACTAAAGTGACAGTTATAAATGTGACAGTTATAAATGTAAGGAAACACTAAATTGACAGTTATAAATGTAAGGAAAAACACTAAAGTGACAGTTATAAATGTAAGGAAACTAACACTAAAGTGACAGTTATAAATGTGAGGAAACTAACACTAAAGTGACAGTTATAAATGTAAGGAAACACTAAAGTGACAGTTATAAATGTGAGGAAACTAACACTAAAGTGACAGTTATAAATGTGAGGAAACTAACACTAAAGTGACAGTTATAAATGTGAGGAAACACTAAAGTGACAGTTATAAATGTAAGGAAACTAACACTAAAGTGACAGTTATAAATGTGAGGAAAATAACACTAAAGTGACAGTTATAAATGTGAGAAAAACACTAAAGTGACAGTTATAAATGTGAGGAAAAACACTAACACTAAAGTGACAGTTATAAATGTAAAGACTGTTATAAATGTAACACTAAAGTGACAGTTATAAATGTGACTAAAGTGACAGTTATAAATGTGAGGAAACTAACACTAAAGTGACAGTTATAAATAACACTAAAGGTTATAAAAACACTAAAGTGACAGTTATAAATGTGAGGAAACTAACACTAAAGTGACAGTTATAAATGTAAGGGAACACTAAAGTGACAGTTATAAAGAGGAAAATAACACTAAAGTGACAGTTATAAATGTGAGGAAAGTAACACTAAAGTGACAGTTATAAATGTAAGGAAACACTAAAGTGACAGTTATAAATGTGAGGAAACTAACACTAAAGTGACAGTTATAAATGTAAGGAAACACTAAAGTGACAGTTATAAATGTGAGGAAACTAACACTAAAGTGACAGTTATAAATGTGAGGAAACTAACACTAAAGTTACAGTTATAAATATAAGGAAACACTAAAGTGACAGTTATAAATGTAAGGTAACTAACACTAAAGTGACAGTTATGAATGTGAGGAAACACTAAAGTGACAGTTATAAATGTGACGAAACACTAAAGTGACAGTTATAAATGTAAAAATAACACTAAAGTGACAGTTATAAATATAAGGAAACTAACACTAAAGTGACAGTTATAAATGTGAGGAAACTAACACTAAAGTGACAGTTATAAATGTGAGGAAACACTAAACACTAAAGTGACAGTTATAAATGTAAGGAAAAACACTAAAGTGACAGTTATAAATGTGAGGAAACACTAAATTGACAGTTATAAATGTAAGGAAACACTAAAGTGACAGTTATAAATGTAAGGAAACGAACACTAAAGTGACAGTTATAAATGTGAGGAAACTAACACTAAAGTGACAGTTATAAATGTAAGGAAACACTAAAGTGACAGTTATAAATGTGAGGAAACTAACACTAAAGTGACAGTTATATATTTGTGAAACACTAAAGTGTCAGTTATAAATGTGAGGAAAATAACACTAAAGTGACAGTTATAAATGTGAGGAAAGTAACACTAAAGTGACAGTTATAAATGTGAGGAAACTAAAGTGACAGTTATAAATGTGAGGAAACTAACACTAAATTGACAGTTATAAATGTAAGCAAACGAACACTAAAGTGACAGTTATAAATGTGAGGAAACTAACACTAAAGTGACAGTTATAAATGTGGGGTAAAAACACTAAAGTGACAGTTATAAATGTGAGGAAAGTAACACTAAAGTGACAGTTATAAATGTAAGCAAACTAACACTAAAGTGACAGTTATAAATGTAAGCAAACTAACACTAAAGTGACAGTTATAAATGTAAGGAAACACTAAAGTGACAGTTATAAAGTGACAGTTATAAATGTAAGCAAACTAACACTAAAGTGACAGTTATAAATATAAGGAAACACTAAAGTGACAGTTATAAATGTAAGGAAACTAACACTAAAGTGACAGTTATGAATGTGAGGAAACACTAAAGTGACAGTTATAAATGTAAGGAAACTAACACTAAAGTGACAGTTATAAATGTGAGGAAACTAACACTAAAGTGACAGTTATAAATGTAAGGAAACACTAAAGTGACAGTTATAAATGTGGAAACACTAAAGTGACAGTTATAAATGTAAAAAAACTAACACTAAAGTGACAGTTATAAATGTAAGGAAACACTAAAGTGACAGTTATAAATGTGAGGAAACTAACACTAAAGTGACAGTTATAAATGTAAGCAAACTGACACTAAAGTGACAGTTATAAATGTGAGGAAACTAACACTAAAGTGACAGTTATAAATGTAAGGAAACACTAAAGTGACAGTTATAAATGTAAGGAAACACTAAAGTGACTGTTATAAATGTAAGGAAGCACTAAAGTGACAGTTATAAATGAAACACTAAATTGACAGTTATAAATGTAAGGAAACACTAAAGTGGCAGTTATAAATGTAAGGAAACGAACACTAAAGTGACAGTTATAAATGTGAGGAAACTAACACTAAAGTGACAGTTATAAATGTAAGGAAACACTAAAGTGACAGTTATAAATGTGAGGAAACTAACACTAAAGTGACAGTTATATATTTGTAAGGAAACACTAAAGTGTCAGTTATAAATGTGAGGAAAATAACACTAAGGTGACAGTTATAAATGTGAGGAAACTAACACTAAATTGACAGTTATAAATATAAGCAAACTAACACTAAAGTGACAGTTATAAATGTAAGGAAACTAACACTAAAGTGACAGTTATAAATGTGAGGAAACTAACACTAAAGTGACAGTTATAAATGTAAGGAAACACTAAAGTGACAGTTATAAATGTGAGGAAACTAACACTAAAGTGACAGTTATAAATGTGGGGTAAGGAAACACTAAAGTGACAGTTATAAATGTAAGGAAACTAACACTAAAGTGACAGTTATGAATGTGAGGAAACACTGAAGTGACAGTTATAAATGTAAGGAAACTAACACTAAAGTGACAGTTATAAATGTAAGGTAAATAACACTAAAGTGACAGTTATAAATATAAGGAAACTAACACTAAAGTGACAGTTATATATGTGAGGAAACTAACACTAAAGTGACAGTTATGAATGTGAGGAAACACTAAAGTGACAGTTATAAATGTAAGGAAACACTAAAGTGACTGTTATAAATGTAAGGAAACACTAAAGTGACAGTTATAAATGTAAGGAAACACTAAAGTGACAGTTATATATTTGTAAGGAAACACTAAAGTGACAGTTATAAATGTAAGGAAACGAACACTAAAGTGACAGTTATAAATGTGAGGAAACTAACACTAAAGTTACAGTTATAAATGTAAGGAAACACTAAAGTGACAGTTATAAATGTGAGGAGACTAACACTAAAGTGACAGTTATATATTTGTAAGGAAACACTAAAGTGTCAGTTATAAATGTGAGGAAACTAACACTAAAGTGACAGTTATAAATGTGAGGAAAGTAACACTAAAGTGACAGTTATGAATGTGAGGAAACTAAAGTGACAGTTATAAATGTGAGGAAACTAACACTAAATTGACAGTTATAAATATAAGCAAACTAACACTAAAGTGACAGTTATAAATGTAAGGAAACTAACACTAAAGTGACAGTTATAAATGTGGGGTAAGGAAACAATAAAGTGACAGTTATAAATGTGAGGAAAGTAACACTAAAGTGACAGTTATAAATGTAAGCAAACTAACACTAAAGTGACAGTTATAAATGTAAGCAAACTAACACTAAAGTGACAGTTATAAATGTAAGGAAACACTAAAGTGACAGTTATAAATGTGAAACACTAAATTGACAGTTATAAATGTAAGCAAACTAACACTAAAGTGACAGTTATAAATGTAAGGAAACTAACACTAAAGTGACAGTTATAAATGTAAGGAAACTAACACTAAAGTGACAGTTATAAATGTAAGGAAACACTAAAGTGACAGTTATAAATGTGAGGAAACTAACACTAAAGTGACAGTTATAAATGTGAGAAACTAACACTAAAGTGACAATTATGAATGTGAGGAAACACTAAAGTGACAGTTATAAATATAAGGAAACACTAAAGTGACAGTTATAAATGTAAGGTAACTAACACTAAAGTGACAGTTATGAATGTGAGGAAACACTAAAGTGACAGTTATAAATGTGACGAAACACTAAGTGACAGTTATAAATGTAAAAAAACTAACACTAAAGTGACAGTTATAAATGTAAGGAAACACTAAAGTGACAGTTATAAATGTAAGGAAACTAACACTAAAGTGACAGTTATGAATGTGAGGAAACTAAAGTGACAGTTATAAATGTGAGGAAACTAACACTAAATTGACAGTTATAAATGTAAGCAAACTGACACTAAAGTGACAGTTATAAATGAAACTAACACTAAAGTGACAGTTGTAAATGTAAGGAAACACTAAAGTGACAGTTATAAATGTAAGGAAACTAACACTAAATCTGACAGTTATAAATGTAAGGAAACACTAAAGTGACAGTTATAAATATAAGGAAACACTAAAGTGACAGTTATAAATGTAAGCGAACTAACACTAAAGTGACAGTTATGAATGTGAGGAAACTAAAGTGACAGTTATAAATGTGAAACACTAAAGTGACAGTTATAAATGTGAGGAAACACTAAACTGACAGTTATAAATGTAAGGAAAATAACACTAAAGTGACAGTTATAAATGTGAGGAAACACTAAAGTGACAGTTATAAATGTAAGGAAACACTAAAGTGACAGTTATAAATGTAAGGAAACACTAAAGTGACAGTTATAAATGTAAGGAAACACTAAAGTGACAGTTATAAATGTAAGGAAACTAACACTAAAGTGACAGTTATGAATGTGAGGAAACTAAAGTGACAGTTATAAATGTGAGGAAACTAACACTAAATTGACAGTTATAAATATAAGCAAACTAACACTAAAGTGACAGTTATAAATGTAAGGAAACTAACACTAAAGTGACAGTTATAAATGTGAGGAAAGTAACACTAAAGTGACAGTTATGAATGTGAGGAAACTAAAGTGACAGTTATAAATGTGAGGAAACTAACACTAAATTGACAGTTATAAATATAAGCAAACTAACACTAAAGTGACAGTTATAAATGTAAGGAAACTAACACTAAAGTGACAGTTATAAATGTGAGGAAACTAACACTAAAGTGACAGTTATAAATGTAAGGAAACACTAAAGTGACAGTTATAAATGTGAGGAAACTAACACTAAAGTGACAGTTATAAATGTGAGGAAACTAACACTAAAGTGACAGTTATAAATGTAAGGAAACTAACACTAAAGTGACAGTTATAAATGTGAGGAAACTAACACTAAAGTGACAGTTATAAATGTAAGGAAACACTAAAGTGACAGTTATAAATGTGAGGAAACTAACACTAAAGTGACAGTTATAAATGTAAGGAAACACTAAAGTGACAGTTATAAATGTAAGGAAACACTAAAGTGACAGTTATAAATGTGAGGAAACTAACACTAAAGTGACAGTTATAAATGTGAGGAAAGTAACACTAAAGTGACAGTTATAAATGTGAGGAAACACTAAAGTGACAGTTATAAATGTAAGGAAACTAACACTAAAGTGACAGTTATAAATGTGAGGAAACTAACACTAAAGTGACAGTTATACATGTGAGGAAACTAACACTAAAGTGACAGTTATAAATGTAAGGAAACTAACACTAAAGTGACAGTTATGAATGTGAGGAAACTAAAGTGACAGTTATAAATGTGAGGAAACACTAAATTGACAGTTATAAATGTAAGCAAACTAACACTAAAGTGACAGATATAAATGTAAGGAAACACTAAAGTGACAGTTATAAATGTGAGGAAACTAACACTAAAGTGACAGTTATAAATGTAAGCAAACTAACACTAAAGTGACAGTTATAAATGTGAGGAAACTAACACTAAAGTGACAGTTATACATGTAAGGAAACACTAAAGTGACAGTTATAAATGTGAGGAAACTAACACTAAAGTGACAGATATAAATGTAAGGAAACACTAAAGTGACAGTTATAAATGTGAGGAAACTAACACTAAAGTGACAGTTATAAATGTGAGGAAACTAACACTAAAGTGACAGTTATAAATGTGAGGAAACACTAAAGTGACAGTTATGAATATGAGGAAACTAACACTAAAGTGACAGTTATAAATGTAAGGAAACTAACACTAAAGTGACAGTTATAAATGTGAGGAAACTAACACTAAAGTGACAGTTATAAATGTGAGGAAACTAACACTAAAGTGACAGTTATAAATGTGAGGAAACTAACACTAAAGTTACAGTTATAAATGTAAGGAAACACTAAAGTGACAGTTATAAATGTGAGGAGACTAACACTAAAGTGACAGTTATAAATGTGAGGAAACTAACACTAAAGTGACAGTTATAAATGTAAGGAAACACTAAAGTGACAGTTATAAATGTGAGGAAACTAACACTAAAGTGACACTTATAAATGTAAGGAAACTAACACTAAAGTGACAGTTATGAATGTGAGGAAACACTAAAGTGACAGTTATAAATGTAAGGAAACTAACACTAAAGTGACAGTTATAAATGTGAGGAAACTAACACTAAAGTGACAGTTATAAATGTATGGAAACACTAAAGTGACAGTTATAAATATGAGGAAACTAACACTAAAGTGACATTTATAAATGTAAGGAAACACTAAAGTGACAGTTATAAATGTAAGGAAACACTAAAGTGACAGTTATAAATGTGAGGAAACTAACACTAAAGTGACAGTTATAAATGTGGGGTAAGGAAACACTAAAGTGACAGTTATGAATGTGAGGAAACACTAAAGTGACAGTTATAAATGTAAGGAAACACTAAAGTGACAGTTATAAATGTGAGGAAACTAACACTAAAGTGACAGTTATAAATGTGAGGAAACTAACACTAAAGTGACAGTTATAAATGTAAGGAAACACTAAAGTGACAGTTATAAATGTGAGGAAACTAACACTAAAGTGACAGTTATAAATGTAAGGAAACTAACAGTAATGTGACAGTTATAAATGTGAGGAAACTAACACTAAAGTGACAGTTATAAATGTAAGGAAACACTAAAGTGACAGTTATAAATGTGAGGAAACTAACACTAAAGTGACAGTTATAAATGTAAGGAAACACTAAAGTGACAGTTATAAATGTGAGGAAACTAACACTAAAGTGACAGTTATAAATGTAAGGAAACACTAAAGTGACAGTTATAAATGTAAGGAAACACTAAAGTGACAGTTATAAATGTGAGGGAACTAACACTAAATTGACAGTTATAAATGTGAGGAAACTAACACTAAACTGACAGTTATAAATGTGAGGAAACACTAAAGTGACAGTTATAAATGTAAGGAAACTAACACTAAAGTGACAGTTATAAATGTGAGGAAACTAACACTAAAGTGACAGTTATAAATGTATGGAAACACTAAAGTGACAGTTATAAATATGAGGAAACTAACACTAAAGTGACATTTATAAATGTAAGGAAACTAACACTAAAGTGACAGGTATAAATGTGAGGAAACTAACACTAAATTGACAGTTATAAATATAAGCAAACTAACACTAAAGTGACAGTTATAAATATAAGCAAACTAACACTAAAGTGACAGTTATAAATGTGAGGAAACTAACACTAAAGTGACAGTTATAAATGTAAGGAAACACTAAAGTGACAGTTATAAATGTAAGGAAACTAACACTAAAGTGACAGTTATATATTTGTAAGGAAACACTAAAGTGTCAGTTATAAATGTGAGGAAACTAACACTAAAGTGACAGTTATAAATGTGAGGAAAGTAACACTAAAGTGACAGTTATAAATGTAAGCAAACTAACACTAAAGTGACAGTTATAAATGTGAAACACTAAAGTGACAGGTATAAATGTAAGGAAACACTAAAGTGACAGTTATAAATGTAAGCAAACTAACACTAAAGTGACAGTTATAAATGTGAGGAAACTAACACTAAAGTGACAGTTATAAATGTAAGGAAACACTAAAGTGACAGATATAAATGTAAGGAAACTAACACTAAAGTGACAGTTATAAATGTATGGAAACACTAAAGTGACAGTTATAAATATGAGGAAACTAACACTAAAGTGACAGTTATAAATGTAAGGAAACTAACACTAAAGTGACAGTTATAAATGTAAGGAAACTAACACTAAAGTGTCAGTTATGAATGTGAGGAAACTAAAGTGACAGTTATAAATGTGAGGAAACTAACACTAAAGTGACAGTTATAAATGTGAGGAAACTAAAGTGACAGTTATAAATGTGAGGAAACTAATACTAAAGTGACAGTTATAAATGTAAGGAAACACTAAAGTGACAGTTATAAATGTAAGGAAACTAACACTAAAGTGACAGTTATATATTTGTAAGGAAACACTAAAGTGTCAGTTATAAATGTGAGGAAACTAACACTAAAGTGACAGTTATAAATGTGAGGAAAGTAACACTAAAGTGACAGTTATAAATGTAAGCAAACTAACACTAAAGTGACAGTTATAAATGTAAGCAAACTAACACTAAAGTGACAGTTATAAATGTAAGGAAACACTAAAGTGACAGTTATAAATTAAGGAAACATAAATTGACAGTTATAAATGGAAACTAACACTAAAGTGACAGTTATAAATGTGAGGAAACTAACACTAAAGTGACAGTTATAAATGTAAGGAAACTAACACTAAAGTGACAGTTATAAATGTAAGGAAACTAACACTAAAGTGACAGTTATAAATGTGAGGAAAGTAACACTAAAGTGACAGTTATAAATGTAAGGAAACACTAAAGTGACAGTTATAAATGTGAGGGAACTAACACTAAATTGACAGTTATAAATGTAAGGAAACACTAAAGTGACAGTTATAAATGTAAGGAAACACTAAAGTGACAGTTATAAATGTGAGGGAACTAACACTAAATTGACAGTTATAAATGTAAGGAAACACTAAAGTGACAGTTATAAATGTAAGGAAACTAACACTAAAGTGACAGTTATAAATGTAAGGAAACACTAAAGTGACAGTTATAAATAAAGTGACAGTTATAAATGTGAGGAAACTAACACTAAAGTGACAGTTATAAATGTAAGGAAACACTAAAGTGACAGTATATAAATGTGACAGTTATAAATGGAAACTAACACTAAAGTGACAGTTATAAATGTGAGGAAACTAACACTAAAGTGACAGTTATAAATGTGAGGAAACTAACACTAAAGTGACAGTTATAAATGTAAGGAAACACTAAAGTGACAGTTATAAATGTTAACATAAATGACAGTTATAAATGTAAGGAAACTAACAATAAAGTTACAGTTATGAATGTGAGGAAACTAAAGTGACAGTTATAAATGTGAGGAAACTAACACTAAAGTGACAGTTATAAATGTAAGGAAACTAACACACAGTTATGAATGTGAGGAAACTAAAGTGACAGTTATAAATGTAAGGAAACTAACACTAAAGTGACAGTTATGAATGTGAGGAAACTAAAGTGACAGTTATACATGTGAGGAAACTAACACTAAAGTGACAGTTATAAATGTAAGGAAACACTAAAGTGACAGTTATAAATGTAAGGAAACTAACACAATAGTGACAGTTATAAATGTAAGGAAACACTAAAGTGACAGTTATGAATGTGAGGAAACTAACACTAAAGTGACAGTTATAAATGTAAGGAAACTAAGACTAAAGTGACAGTTATAAATGTGAGGAAACTAACACGAAAGTGACAGTTATAAATGTAAGGAAACACTAAAGTGACAGTTATAAATGTGAGGAAACTAACACTAATGTGACAGTTATAAATGTAAGGAAACACTAAATTGACAGTTATAAATAAGCAAACTAACACTAAAGTGACAGTTATAAATGTAAGGAAACTAACACTAAAGTGACAGTTATAAATGTGAGGAAACTAACACTAAAGTGACAGTTATAAATGTAAGGAAACACTAAAGTGACAGTTATAAATGTGAGGAAACTAACACTAAAGTGACAGTTATAAATGTGGGGTAAGGAAACACTAAAGTGACAGTTATAAATGTAAGGGAACTAACACTAAAGTGACAGTTATGAATGTGAGGAAACACTAAAGTGACAGTTATAAATGTAAGGAAACACTAAAGTGACAGTTATAAATGTGAGGAAACTAACACTAAAGTGACAGTTATAAATGTAAGGAAACACTAAAGTGACAGTTATAAATGTAAGGAAACTAACACTAAAGTGACAGTTATAAATGTAAGGAAACACTAAAGTGACAGTTATAAATGTAAGGAAACACTAAAGTGACAGTTATAAATGTGAGGGAACTAACACTAAAGTGACAGTTATTATAAATGTAAGGAAACATTAAAGTGACAGTTATAAATGTGAGGAAACACTAAAGTGACAGTTATAAATGTAAGGAAACTAACACTAAAGTGACAGTTATAAATGTGAGGAAACTAACACTAAAGTGACAGTTATAAATGTGAGGAAACTAACACTAAAGTGACAGTTATAAATGTGAGGAAACACTAAAGTGACAGTTATAAATGTGAGGAAAGTAACACTAAAGTGACAGTTATAAATGTAAGGAAACTAACAATAAAGTTACAGTTATGAATGTGAGGAAACTAAAGTGACAGTTATAAATGTGAGGAAACTAACACTAAAGTGACAGTTATAAATGTAAGGAAACTAACACTAAAGTGACAGTTATGAATGTGAGGAAACACTAAAGTGACAGTTATAAATGTGAGGAAACTAACACTAAAGTGACAGTTATAAATGTGAGGAAACTAACACTAAAGTGACAGTTATAAATGTATGGAAACACTAAAGTGACAGTTATAAATGTAAGGAAACTAACACTAAAGTGACAGTTATAAATGTGAGGAAACTAACACTAAAGTGACAGTTATAATGTGAGGAAACTAACACTAAAGTGACAGTTATAAATGTATGGAAACACTAAAGTGACAGTTATAAATATGAGGAAACTAACACTAAAGTGACAGTTTATAAATGTGACAGGTATAAATGTGAGGAAAGTAACACTAAAGTGACAGTTATAAATGTGAGGATACTAACACTAAAGTGACAGTTATAAATGTATGGAAACACTAAAGTGACAGTTATAAATGTGAGGAAACTAACACTAAAGTGACATTTATAAATATAAGGAAACACTAAAGTGACAGGTATAAATATGAGGAAACTAACACTAAAGTGACAGTTATAAATGTGAGGAAACACTAAAGTGACAGTTATAAATGTGAGGAAACTAACACTAAAGTGACAGTTATGAATGTGAGGAAATTAAAGTGACAGTTATAAATGTGAGGAAACTAACACTAAAGTGACAGTTATAAATGTAAGCAAACTAACACTAAAGTGACAGTTATAAATGTAAGCAAACTAACACTAAAGTGACAGTTATAAATGTGAGGAAACTAACACTAAAGTGACAGTTATAAATGTGAGGAACTAACACTAAAGTGACAGTTATAAATGTAAGCAAACTAACACTAAAGTGACAGTTATAAATGTGAGGAAACTAACACTAAAGTGACAGTTATAAATGTGAGGAAACTAACACTAAAGTGACAGTTATAAAATGGAAACACTAAAGTGACAGTTATAAATGTAAGGAAACACTAAAGTGACAGTTATAAATGTGAGGAAACTAACACTAAAGTGACAGTTATAAAATGTAAGGAAACTAACACAATAGTGACAGTTATAAATGTAAGGAAACACTAAAGTGACAGTTATAAATGTAAGGAAACTAACACTAAAGTGACAGTTATAAATGTGAGGAAACTAACACTAAAGTGACAGTTATACATGTGAGGAAACTAACACTAAAGTGACAGTTATAAATGTAAGGAAACTAACACTAAAGTGACAGTTATGAATGTGAGGAAACTAAAGTGACAGTTATAAATGTGAGGAAACTAACACTAAAGTGACAGTTATAAATGTAAGGAAACACTAAAGTGACAGTTATAAATGTGAGGAAACTAACACTAAAGTGACACTTATAAATGTAAGGAAACTAACACTAAAGTGACAGTTATGAATGTGAGGAAACACTAAAGTGACAGTTATAAATGAGGAAACACTGTGACAGTTATAAAATGAGGAAACTAACACTAAAGTGACAGTTATAAATGTAAGGAAACTAACACTAAAGTGACATTATAAATGTATGGAAACACTAAAGTGACAGTTATAAATATGAGGAAACTAACACTAAAGTGACATTTATAAATATAAGGAAACACTAAAGTGACAGGTATAAATATGAGGAACTAACACTAAAGTGACAGTTATAAATGTGAGGAAACTAACACTAAAGTGACAGTTATAAATGTAAGGAAACACTAAAGTGACAGTTATAAATATGAGGAAAGTAACACTAAAGTGACAGTTATAAATGTGAGGAAACACTAAAGTGACAGTTATAAATGTAAGGAAACTAACACTAAAGTGACAGTTATAAATGTGAGGAAACTAACACTAAAGTGACAGTTATACATGTGAGGAAACTAACACTAAAGTGACAGTTATAAATGTAAGGAAACTAACACTAAAGTGACAGTTATGAATGTGAGGAAACTAAAGTGACAGTTATAAATGTGAGGAAACTAACACTAAAGTGACAGTTATAAATGTAAGGAAACACTAAAGTGACAGTTATAAATGTGAGGAAAGTAACACTAAAGTGACAGTTATAAATGTGAGGAAACACTAAAGTGACAGTTATAAATGTAAGGAAACTAACACTAAAGTGACAGTTATAAATGTGAGGAAACTAAAGTGACAGTTATAAATGTGAGGAAACTAACACTAAAGTGACAGTTATAAATGTAAGCAAACTAACACTAAAGTGACAGTTATAAATGTAAGCAAACTAACACTAAAGTGACAGTTATAAATGTGAGGAAACTAACACTAAAGTGACAGTTATAAATGTGAGGAACTAACACTAAAGTGACAGTTATAAATGTAAGCAAACTAACACTAAAGTGACAGTTATAAATGTGAGGAAACTAAAGTGACAGTTATAAATGTGAGGAAACTAACACTAAAGTGACAGTTATAAATGTAAGGAAACACTAAAGTGACAGTTATAAATGTAAGGAAACTAACACTAAAGTGACAGTTATAAATGTGAGGAAACTAACATTAAAGTGACAGTTATAAATGTGAGGAAACTAACACTAAAGTGACAGTTATAAATGTAAGGAAACACTAAAGTGACAGGTATAAATGTGATGAAACTAACACTAAAGTGACAGTTATAAATGTGAGGAAACTAACACTAAAGTGACAGTTATAAATGTGAGGAAACTAACACTAGAGTGACAGTTATAAATGTAAGGAAACTAACACTAAAGTGACAGTTATGAAAGAAACTAAAGTGACAGTTATAAATGTGAGGAAACTAACACTAAAGTGACAGTTATAAATGTAAGGAAACACTAAAGTGACAGTTATAAATGTGAGGAAACTAACACTAAAGTGACACTTATAAATGTAAGGAAACTAACACTAAAGTGACAGTTATGAATGTGAGGAAACTAACACTAAAGTGACACTTATAAATGTAAGGAAACTAACACTAAAGTGACTATTATAAATGTATGGAAACACTAAAGTGACAGTTATAAATATGAGGAAACTAACACTAAAGTGACAGTTATAAATATGAGGAAACTAACACTAAAGTGACATTTATAAATATGAAACACTAAAGTGACAGGTATAAATATGAGGAAACTAACACTAAAGTGACAGTTATAAATGTGAGGAAACTAACACTAAAGTGACAGTTATAAATGTGGAAACACTAAAGTGACAGTTATAAATGTGAGGAAACTAACACTAAAGTGACAGTTATACATGTAAGGAAACACTAAAGTGACAGTTATAAATGTGAGGAAACTAACACTAAAGTGACAGATATAAATGTAAGGAAACACTAAAGTGACAGTTATAAATGTGAGGAAACTAACACTAAAGTGACAGTTATGAATGTGAGGAAACTAAAGTGACAGTTATAAATGTGAGGAAACTAACACTAAAGTGACAGTTATAAATGTAAGCAAACTAACACTAAAGTGACAGTTATAAATGTGAGGAAACTAACACTAAAGTGACAGTTATAAATGTGAGGAAACTAACACTAAAGTGACAGTTATAAATGTGAGGAACTAACACTAAAGTGACAGTTATAAATGTAAGCAAACTAACACTAAAGTGACAGTTATAAATGTGAGGAAACTAACACTAAAGTGACAGTTATAAATGTGAGGAAACTAACACTAAAGTGACAGTTATAAATGTATGGAAACACTAAAGTGACAGTTATAAATGTAAGAAACTAACACTAAAGTGACAGTTATAAATGTGAGGAAACTAACACTAATGTGACAGTTATAATGTGAGGAAACTAACACTAAAGTGACAGTTATAAATGTAAGGAAACACTAAAGTGACAGGTATAAATGTGAGGAAAGTAACACTAAAGTGACAGTTATAAATGGAAACTAACACTAAAGTGACAGTTATAAATGTGAGGAAACTAACACTAGAGTGACAGTTATAAATGTAAGGAAACTAACACTAAAGTGACAGTTATGAATGTGAGGAAACTAAAGTGACAGTTATAAATGTGAGGAAACTAACACTAAAGTGACAGTTATAAATGTAAGGAAACACTAAAGTGACAGTTATAAATGTGAGGAAACTAACACTAAAGTGACACTTATAAATGTAAGGAAACTAACACTAAAGTGACAGTTATGAATGTGAGGAAACTAACACTAAAGTGACACTTATAAATGTAAGGAAACTAACACTAAAGTGACTATTATAAATGTATGGAAACACTAAAGTGACAGTTATAAATATGAGGAAACTAACACTAAAGTGACAGTTATAAATATGAGGAAACTAACACTAAAGTGACATTTATAAATATAAGGAAACACTAAAGTGACAGGTATAAATATGAGGAAACTAACACTAAAGTGACAGTTATAAATGTGAGGAAACTAACACTAAAGTGACAGTTATAAATGTATGGAAACACTAAAGTGACAGTTAGAAATATGAGGAAACTAACACTAAAGTGACAGTTATAAATGTAAGGAAACACTAAAGTGACAGGTATAAATGTGAGGAAAGTAACACTAAAGTGACAGTTATAAATGTAAGGAAACTAACACTAAAGTGACAGTTATAAATGTGAGGAAACTAACACTAGAGTGACAGTTATAAATGTAAGGAAACTAACACTAAAGTGACAGTTATGAATGTGAGGAAACTAAAGTGACAGTTATAAATGTGAAGAAACTAACACTAAAGTGACAGTTATAAATGTAAGGAAACACTAAAGTGACAGTTATAAATGTGAGGAAACTAACACTAAAGTGACACTTATAAAGAAACTAACACTAAAGTGACAGTTATGAATGTGAGGAAACTAACACTAAAGTGACACTTATAAATGTAAGGAAACTAACACTAAAGTGACTATTATAAATGTATGGAAACACTAAAGTGACAGTTATAAATATGAGGAAACTAACACTAAAGTGACATTTATAAATATAAGGAAACACTAAAGTGACAGTTATAAATGTAAGGAAACTAACACTAAAGTGACAGTTATAAATGTGAGGAAAGTAACACTAGAGTGACAGTTATAAATGTAAGGAAACTAACACTAAAGTGACAGTTATGAATGTGAGGAAATTAAAGTGACAGTTATAAATGTGAGGAAACTAACACTAAAGTGACAGTTATAAATGTAAGCAAACTAACACTAAAGTGACAGTTATAAATGTGAGGAAACTAACACTAAAGTGACAGTTATACATGTAAGGAAACACTAAAGTGACAGTTATAAATGTGAGGAAACTAACACTAAAGTGACAGATATAAATGTAAGGAAACACTAAAGTGACAGTTATAAATGTGAGGAAACTAACACTAAAGTGACAGTTATAAATGTAAGGAAACACTAAAGTGACAGGTATAAATGTGAGGAAAGTAACACTAAAGTGACAGTTATAAATGTAAGGAAACTAACACTAAAGTGACAGTTATAAATGTGAGGAAACTAACACTAAGTGACAGTTATAAATGTAAGGAAACTAACACTAAAGTGACAGTTATGAATGTGAGGAAACTAAAGTGACAGTTATAAATGTGAGGAAACTAACACTAAAGTGACAGTTATAAATGTAAGGAAACACTAAAGTGACAGTTATAAATGTGAGGAAACTAACACTAAAGTGACACTTATAAATGTAAGGAAACTAACACTAAAGTGACAGTTATGAATGTGAGGAAACACTAAAGTGACAGTTATAAATGTAAGGAAACTAACACTAAAGTGACAGTTATAAATGTATGGAAACACTAAAGTGACAGTTATAAATATGAGGAAACTAACACTAAAGTGACAGTTATAAATATGAGGAAACTAACACTAAAGTGACATTTATAAATATAAGGAAAAACACTAAAGTGACAGGTATAAATATGAGGAAACTAACACTAAAGTGACAGTTATAAATGTGAGGAAACTAACACTAAAGTGACAGTTATAAATGTATGGAAACACTAAAGTGACAGTTAGAAATATGAGGAAACTAACACTAAAGTGACAGTTATAAATGTAAGGAAACACTAAAGTGACAGGTATAAATGTGAGGAAAGTAACACTAAAGTGACAGTTATAAATGTAAGGAAACTAACACTAAAGTGACAGTTATAAATGTGAGGAAACTAACACTAGAGTGACAGTTATAAATGTAAGGAAACTAACACTAAAGTGACAGTTATGAATGTGAGGAAACTAAAGTGACAGTTATAAATGTGAAGAAACTAACACTAAAGTGACAGTTATAAATGTAAGGAAACACTAAAGTGACAGTTATAAATGTGAGGAAACTAACACTAAAGTGACACTTATAAATGTAAGGAAACTAACACTAAAGTGACAGTTATGAATGTGAGGAAACTAACACTAAAGTGACACTTATAAATGTAAGGAAACTAACACTAAAGTGACTATTATAAATGTATGGAAACACTAAAGTGACAGTTATAAATATGAGGAAACTAACACTAAAGTGACATTTATAAATATAAGGAAACACTAAAGTGACAGGTATAAATATGAGGAAACTAACACTAAAGTGACAGTTATAAATGTGAGGAAACACTAAAGTGACAGTTATAAATGTGAGGAAACTAACACTAAAGTGACAGTTATGAATGTGAGGAAACTAAAGTGACAGTTATACATGTGAGGAAACTAACACTAAAGTGACAGTTATAAATGTAAGGAAACTAACACTAAAGTGACAGTTATAAATGTAAGCAAACTAACACTAAAGTGACAGTTATAAATGTGAGGAAACTAACACTAAAGTGACAGTTATAAATGTGAGGAAACTAACACTAATCTGACAGTTATAAATGTAAGGAAACACTAAAGTGACAGTTATAAATGTGAGGAAACTAACACTAAAGTGACAGTTATAAATGTAAGCAAACTAACACTAAAGTGACAGTTATAAATGTAAGGAAACTAACACTAAAGTGACAGTTATAAATGTAAGCAAACTAACACTAAAGTGACAGTTATAAATGTGAGGAAACTAACACTAAAGTGACAGTTATAAATGTAAGCAAACTAACACTAAAGTGACAGTTATAAATGTGAGGAAACTAACACTAAAGTGACAGTTATAAATGTAAGCAAACTAACACTAAAGTGACAGTTATAAATGTGAGGAAACTAACACTAAAGTGACAGTTATAAATGTAAGCAAACTAACACTAAAGTGACAGTTATAAATGTGAGGAAAGTAACACTAAAGTGACAGTTATAAATGTAAGGAAACTAACAATAAAGTTACAGTTATGAATGTGAGGAAACTAAAGTGACAGTTATAAATGTGAGGAAACTAACACTAAAGTGACAGTTATAAATGTAAGGAAACTAACACTAAAGTGACAGTTATGAATGTGAGGAAACACTGAAGTGACAGTTATAAATGTAAGGAAACTAACACTAAAGTGACAGTTATGAATGTGAGGAAACACTAAAGTGACAGTTATAAATGTAAGGAAACACTAAAGTGACAGTTATAAATGTGAGGAAACTAACACTAAAGTGACAGTTATAAATGTGAGGAAACTAACACTAAAGTGACAGTTATAAATGTAAGGAAACACTAAAGTGACAGTTATAAATGTATGGAAACACTAAAGTGACAGTTATAAATATGAGGAAACTAACACTAAAGTGACAGTTATAAATGTAAGGAAACACTAAAGTGACAGTTATAAATGTGAGGATACTAACACTAAAGTGACTATTATAAATGTATGGAAACACTAAAGTGACAGTTATAAATATGAGGAAACTAACACTAAAGTGACATTTATAAATATAAGGAAACACTAAAGTGACAGGTATAAATATGAGGAAACTAACACTAAAGTGACAGTTATAAATGTGAGGAAACACTAAAGTGACAGTTATAAATGTGAGGAAACTAACACTAAAGTGACAGTTATGAATGTGAGGAAATTAAAGTGACAGTTATAAATGTGAGGAAACTAACACTAAAGTGACAGTTATAAATGTAAGCAAACTAACACTAAAGTGACAGTTATAAATGTAAGCAAACTAACACTAAAGTGACAGTTATAAATGTGAGGAAACTAACACTAAAGTGACAGTTATAAATGTGAGGGAACTAACACTAAAGTGACAGTTATAAATGTAAGCAAACTAACACTAAAGTGACAGTTATAAATGTGAGGAAACTAACACTAAAGTGACAGTTATAAATGTGAGGAAACTAACACTAAAGTGACAGTTATAAATGTATGGAAACACTAAAGTGACAGTTATAAATGTAAGGAAACTAACACTAAAGTGACAGTTATAAATGTGAGGAAACTAACACTAATGTGACAGTTATACATGTGAGGAAACTAACACTAAAGTGACAGTTATAAATGTAAGGAAACACTAAAGTGACAGGTATAAATGTGAGGAAAGTAACACTAAAGTGACAGTTATAAATGTAAGGAAACTAACACTAAAGTGACAGTTATAAATGTGAGGAAACTAACACTAGAGTGACAGTTATAAATGTAAGGAAACTAACACTAAAGTGACAGTTATGAATGTGAGGAAACTAAAGTGACAGTTATAAATGTGAGGAAACTAACACTAAAGTGACAGTTATAAATGTAAGGAAACACTAAAGTGACAGTTATAAATGTGAGGAAACTAACACTAAAGTGACACTTATAAATGTAAGGAAACTAACACTAAAGTGACAGTTATGAATGTGAGGAAACTAACACTAAAGTGACACTTATAAATGTAAGGAAACTAACACTAAAGTGACTATTATAAATGTATGGAAACACTAAAGTGACAGTTATAAATATGAGGAAACTAACACTAAAGTGACATTTATAAATATAAGGAAACACTAAAGTGACAGGTATAAATATGAGGAAACTAACACTAAAGTGACAGTTATAAATGTGAGGAAACTAACACTAAAGTGACAGTTATAAATGTATGGAAACACTAAAGTGACAGTTAGAAATATGAGGAAACTAACACTAAAGTGACAGTTATAAATGTAAGGAAACACTAAAGTGACAGTTATAAATGTGAGGAAAGTAACACTAAAGTGACAGTTATAAATGTAAGGAAACTAACACTAAAGTGACAGTTATAAATGTGAGGAAAGTAACACTAGAGTGACAGTTATAAATGTAAGGAAACTAACACTAAAGTGACAGTTATGAATGTGAGGAAACTAAAGTGACAGTTATAAATGTGAGGAAACTAACACTAAAGTGACAGTTATAAATGTAAGGAAACACTAAAGTGACAGTTATAAATGTGAGGAAAGTAACACTAAAGTGACAGTTATAAATGTGAGGAAACACTAAAGTGACAGTTATAAATGTAAGGAAACTAACACTAAAGTGACAGTTATAAATGTGAGGAAACTAACACTAAAGTGACAGTTATACATGTGAGGAAACTAACACTAAAGTGACAGTTATAAATGTAAGCAAACTAACACTAAAGTGACAGTTATAAATGTAAGCAAACTAACACTAAAGTGACAGTTATAAATGTGAGGAAACTAACACTAAAGTGACAGTTATAAATATAAGGAAACACGAAAGTGACAGTTATAAATGTAAGGAAACTAACACTAAAGTGACAGTTATGAATGTGAGGAAACTAAAGTGACAGTTATACATGTGAGGAAACTAACACTAAAGTGACAGTTATAAATGTAAGGAAACACTAAAGTGACAGTTATAAATGTAAGGAAACTAACACTAATGTGACAGTTATAAATGTGAGGAAACTAACATTAAAGCGACAGTTATAAATGTGAGGAAACTAACACTAAAGTGACAGTTATAAATGTAAGGAAACACTAAAGTGACAGGTATAAATGTGAGGAAACTAACACTAAAGTGACAGTTATAAATGTGAGGAAAGTAACACTAAAGTGACAGTTATAAATGTGAGGAAACACTAAAGTGACAGTTATAAATGTAAGGAAACTAACACTAAAGTGACAGTTATAAATGTGACGAAACTAAAGTGACAGTTATGAATGTGAGGAAACTAACACTAAAGTGACAGTTATAAATGTAAGCAAACTAACACTAAAGTGACAGTTATAAATGTGAGGAAACTAACACTAAAGTGACAGTTATAAATGTGAGGAAACTAACATTAAAGCGACAGTTATAAATGTGAGGAAACTAACACTAAAGTGACAGTTATAAATATGAGGAAACTAACACTAAAGTGACATTTATAAATATAAGGAAACACCAAAGTGACAGGTATAAATATGAGGAAACTAACACTAAAGTGACAGTTATAAATGTGAGGAAACTAACACTAAAGTGACAGTTATAAATGTATGGAAACACTAAAGTGACAGTTAGAAATATGAGGAAACTAACACTAAAGTGACAGTTATAAATGTAAGGAAACACTAAAGTGACAGGTATAAATGTGAGGAAAGTAACACTAAAGTGACAGTTATAAATGTAAGGAAACTAACACTAAAGTGACAGTTATAAATGTGAGGAAACTAACACTAGAGTGACAGTTATAAATGTAAGGAAACTAACACTAAAGTGACAGTTATGAATGTGAGGAAACTAAAGTGACAGTTATAAATGTGAAGAAACTAACACTAAAGTGACAGTTATAAATGTAAGGAAACACTAAAGTGACAGTTATAAATGTGAGGAAACTAACACTAAAGTGACACTTATAAATGTAAGGAAACTAACACTAAAGTGACAGTTATGAATGTGAGGAAACTAACACTAAAGTGACACTTATAAATGTAAGGAAACTAACACTAAAGTGACTATTATAAATGTATGGAAACACTAAAGTGACAGTTATAAATATGAGGAAACTAACACTAAAGTGACATTTATAAATATAAGGAAACACTAAAGTGACAGTTATAAATATGAGGAAACTAACACTAAAGTGACAGTTATAAATGTGAGGAAACACTAAAGTGACAGTTATAAATGTGAGGAAACTAACACTAAAGTGACAGTTATGAATGTGAGGAAATTAAAGTGACAGTTATAAATGTGAGGAAACTAACACTAAAGTGACAGTTATAAATGTAAGCAAACTAACACTAAAGTGACAGTTATAAATGTAAGCAAACTAACACTAAAGTGACAGTTATAAATGTGAGGAAACTAACACTAAAGTGACAGTTATAAATGTGAGGAAACTAACACTAAAGTGACAGTTATAAATGTAAGCAAACTAACACTAAAGTGACAGTTATAAATGTGAGGAAACTAACACTAAAGTGACAGTTATAAATGTAAGCAAACTAACACTAAAGTGACAGTTATAAATGTAAGGAAACTAACACTAAAGTGACAGTTATAAATGTAAGCAAACTAACACTAAAGTGACAGTTATAAATGTGAGGAAACTAACACTAAAGTGACAGTTATAAATGTAAGCAAACTAACACTAAAGTGACAGTTATAAATGTGAGGAAACTAACACTAAAGTGACAGTTATAAATGTAAGCAAACTAACACTAAAGTGACAGTTATAAATGTGAGGAAACTAACACTAAAGTGACAGTTATAAATGTAAGCAAACTAACACTAAAGTGACAGTTATAAATGTGAGGAAACTAACACTAAAGTGACAGTTATAAATGTAAGCAAACTAACACTAAAGTGACAGTTATAAATGTAAGGAAACTAACACTAAAGTGACAGTTATAAATGTGAGGAAACTAACACTAAAGTGACAGTTATAAATGTAAGGAAACACTAAAGTGACAGTTATAAATGTGAGGAAACTAACACTAAAGTGACAGTTATGAATGTGAGGAAATTAAAGTGACAGTTATAAATGTATGGAAACACTAAAGTGACAGTTAGAAATATGAGGAAACTAACACTAAAGTGACAGGTATAAATGTGAGGAAACTAACACTAAAGTGACAGTTATAAATGTGAGGAAAGTAACACTAAAGTGACAGTTATAAATGTAAGGAAACTAACACTAAAGTGACAGTTATAAATGTGAGGAAAGTAACACTAGAGTGACAGTTATAAATGTAAGGAAACTAACACTAAAGTGACAGTTATGAATGTGAGGAAATTAAAGTGACAGTTATAAATGTGAGGAAACTAACACTAAAGTGACAGTTATAAATGTGAGGAAACTAACACTAAAGTGACAGTTATAAATGTATGGAAACACTAAAGTGACAGTTATAAATATGAGGAAACTAACACTAAAGTGACATTTATAAATGTAAGGAAACACTAAAGTGACAGGTATAAATGTGAGGAAACTAACACTAAAGTGACAGTTATAAATGTGAGGAAAGTAACACTAAAGTGACAGTTATAAATGTAAGGAAACTAACACTAGAGTGACAGTTATAAATGTAAGGAAACTAACACTAAAGTGACAGTTATGAATGTGAGGAAACTAAAGTGACAGTTATAAATGTGAGGAAACTAACACTAAAGTGACAGTTATAAATGTGAGGAAACACTAAAGTGACAGTTATAAATGTGAGGAAACTAACACTAAAGTGACAGTTATAAATGTAAGGAAACACTAAAGTGACAGTTATAAATGTGAGGAAACTAACACTAAAGTGACAGTTATAAATGTGAGGAAACTAAAGTGACAGTTATAAATGTGAGGAAACTAACACTAAAGTGACAGTTATAAATGTAAGCAAACTAACACTAAAGTGACAGTTATAAATGTAAGCAAACTAACACTAAAGTGACAGTTATAAATGTGAGGAAACTAACACTAAAGTGACAGTTATAAATGTGAGGGAACTAACACTAAAGTGACAGTTATAAATGTAAGCAAACTAACACTAAAGTGACAGTTATAAATGTGAGGAAACTAACACTAAAGTGACAGTTATAAATGTGAGGAAACTAACACTAAAGTGACAGTTATAAATGTATGGAAACACTAAAGTGACAGTTATAAATGTAAGGAAACTAACACTAAAGTGACAGTTATAAATGTGAGGAAACTAACACTAATGTGACAGTTATACATGTGAGGAAACTAACACTAAAGTGACAGTTATAAATGTGAGGAAACTAACACTAAAGTGACAGTTATAAATGTGAGGAAAGTAACACTAAAGTGACAGTTATAAATGTAAGGAAACTAACACTAAAGTGACAGTTATAAATGTGAGGAAACTAACACTAAAGTGACAGTTATAAATGTGAGGAAACTAAAGTGACAGTTATAAATGTGAGGAAACTAACACTAAAGTGACAGTTATAAATGTGAGGAAACACTAAAGTGACAGTTATAAATGTGAGGAAACTAACACTAAAGTGAAAGTTATAAATGTAAGGAAACACTAAAGTGACAGTTATAAATGTGAGGAAACTAACACTAAAGTGACAGTTATAAATGTAAGGAAACTAACACTAAAGTGACTATTATAAATGTATGGAAACACTAAAGTGACAGTTATAAATATGAGGAAACTAACACTAAAGTGACAGTTATAAATATGAGGAAACTAACACTAAAGTGACATTTATAAATATAAGGAAACACTAAAGTGACAGGTATAAATATGAGGAAACTAACACTAAAGTGACAGTTATAAATATAAGGAAACACTAAAGTGACAGGTATAAATATGAGGAAACTAACACTAAAGTGACAGTTATAAATGTGAGGAAACTAACACTAAAGTGACAGTTATGAATGTGAGGAAACTAAAGTGACAGTTATAAATGTGAGGAAACTAACACTAAAGTGACAGTTATAAATGTAAGGAAACACTAAAGTGACAGTTATAAATGTGAGGAAACTAACACTAAAGTGACACTTATAAATGTAAGGAAACTAACACTAAAGTGACAGTTATGAATGTGAGGAAACTAACACTAAAGTGACACTTATAAATGTAAGGAAACTAACACTAAAGTGACTATTATAAATGTATGGAAACACTAAAGTGACAGTTATAAATATGAGGAAACTAACACTAAAGTGACAGTTATAAATATGAGGAAACTAACACTAAAGTGACATTTATAAATATAAGGAAACACTAAAGTGACAGGTATAAATATGAGGAAACTAACACTAAAGTGACAGTTATAAATGTGAGGAAACTAACACTAAAGTGACAGTTATAAATGTGAGGAAACTAACACTAAAGTGACAGTTATAAATGTGAGGAAACTAACACTAAAGTGACAGTTATAAATGTAAGGAAACACTAAAGTGACAGTTATAAATGTAAGGAAACTAACACTAAAGTGACAGTTATAAATGTGACGAAACTAAAGTGACAGTTATGAATGTGAGGAAACTAACACTAAAGTGACAGTTATAAATGTAAGGAAACTAAAGTGACAGTTATGAATGTGAGGAAACTAACACTAAAGTGAAAGTTATAAATGTAAGGAAACACTAAAGTGACAGTTATAAATGTGAGGAAACTAACACTAAAGTGACAGTTATAAATGTAAGGAAAGTAACACTAAAGTGACAGTTATAAATGTGAGGAAACTAACACTAAAGTGACACTTATAAATGTAAGGAAACTAACACTAAAGTGACTATTATAAATGTATGGAAACACTAAAGTGACAGTTATAAATATGAGGAAACTAACACTAAAGTGACATTTATAAATATAAGGAAACACTAAAGTGACAGGTATAAATATGAGGAAACTAACACTAAAGTGACAGTTATAAATGTGAGGAAACACTAAAGTGACAGTTATAAATGTGAGGAAACTAACACTAAAGTGACAGTTATGAATGTGAGGAAATTAAAGTGACAGTTATAAATGTGAGGAAACTAACACTAAAGTGACAGTTATAAATGTAAGCAAACTAACACTAAAGTGACAGTTATAAATGTAAGCAAACTAACACTAAAGTGACAGTTATAAATGTGAGGAAACTAACACTAAAGTGACAGTTATAAATGTGAGGAAACTAACACTAAAGTGACAGTTATAAATGTAAGCAAACTAACACTAAAGTGACAGTTATAAATGTGAGGAAACTAACACTAAAGTGACAGTTATAAATGTAAGCAAACTAACACTAAAGTGACAGTTATAAATGTAAGGAAACTAACACTAAAGTGACAGTTATAAATGTAAGCAAACTAACACTAAAGTGACAGTTATAAATGTGAGGAAACTAACACTAAAGTGACAGTTATAAATGTAAGCAAACTAACACTAAAGTGACAGTTATAAATGTGAGGAAACTAACACTAAAGTGACAGTTATAAATGTAAGCAAACTAACACTAAAGTGACAGTTATAAATGTGAGGAAACTAACACTAAAGTGACAGTTATAAATGTAAGGAAACTAACACTAAAGTGACAGGTATAAATGTGAGGAAACTAACACTAAATTGACAGTTATAAATATAAGCAAACTAACACTAAAGTGACAGTTATAAATATAAGCAAACTAACACTAAAGTGACAGTTATAAATGTGAGGAAACTAACACTAAAGTGACAGTTATAAATGTAAGGAAAGTAACACTAAAGTGACAGTTATAAATGTGAGGAAACTAACACTAAAGTGACAGTTATGAATGTGAGGAAATTAAAGTGACAGTTATAAATGTATGGAAACACTAAAGTGACAGTTAGAAATATGAGGAAACTAACACTAAAGTGACAGTTATAAATGTAAGGAAACACTAAAGTGACAGGTATAAATGTGAGGAAAGTAACACTAAAGTGACAGTTATAAATGTAAGGAAACTAACACTAAAGTGACAGTTATAAATGTGAGGAAACTAACACTAGAGTGACAGTTATAAATGTAAGGAAACTAACACTAAAGTGACAGTTATGAATGTGAGGAAACTAAAGTGACAGTTATAAATGTGAGGAAACTAACACTAAAGTGACAGTTATAAATGTAAGGAAACACTAAAGTGACAGTTATAAATGTGAGGAAACTAACACTAAAGTGACACTTATAAATGTAAGGAAACTAACACTAAAGCGACAGTTATAAATGTGAGGAAACTAACACTAAAGTGACACTTATAAATGTAAGGAAACTAACACTAAAGTGACTATTATAAATGTATGGAAACACTAAAGTGACAGTTATAAATATGAGGAAACTAACACTAAAGTGACATTTATAAATATAAGGAAACACTAAAGTGACAGGTATAAATATGAGGAAACTAACACTAAAGTGACAGTTATAAATGTGAGGAAACACTAAAGTGACAGTTATAAATGTGAGGAAACTAACACTAAAGTGACAGTTATGAATGTGAGGAAATTAAAGTGACAGTTATAAATCTGAGGAAACTAACACTAAAGTGACAGTTATAAATGTAAGCAAACTAACACTAAAGTGACAGTTATAAATGTAAGCAAACTAACACTAAAGTGACAGTTATAAATGTGAGGAAACTAACACTAAAGTGACAGTTATAAATGTGAGGAAACTAACACTAAAGTGACAGTTATAAATGTAAGCAAACTAACACTAAAGTGACAGTTATAAATGTGAGGAAACTAACACTAAAGTGACAGTTATAAATGTAAGCAAACTAACACTAAAGTGACAGTTATAAATGTAAGGAAACTAACACTAAAGTGACAGTTATAAATGTAAGCAAACTAACACTAAAGTGACAGTTATAAATGTGAGGAAACTAACACTAAAGTGACAGTTATAAATGTAAGCAAACTAACACTAAAGTGACAGTTATAAATGTGAGGAAACTAACACTAAAGTGACAGTTATAAATGTAAGCAAACTAACACTAAAGTGACAGTTATAAATGTGAGGAAACTAACACTAAAGTGACAGTTATAAATGTAAGCAAACTAACACTAAAGTGACAGTTATAAATGTGAGGAAACTAACACTAAAGTGACAGTTATAAATGTAAGCAAACTAACACTAAAGTGACAGTTATAAATGTAAGGAAACTAACACTAAAGTGACAGTTATAAATGTGAGGAAACTAACACTAAAGTGACAGTTATAAATGTAAGGAAACACTAAAGTGACAGTTATAAATGTGAGGAAACTAACACTAAAGTGACAGTTATGAATGTGAGGAAATTAAAGTGACAGTTATAAATGTATGGAACACTAAAGTGACAGTTAGAAATATGAGGAAACTAACACTAAAGTGACAGTTATAAATGTAAGGAAACACTAAAGTGACAGGTATAAATGTGAGGAAAGTAACACTAAAGTGACAGTTATAAATGTAAGGAAACTAACACTAAAGTGACAGTTATAAATGTGAGGAAACTAACACTAGAGTGACAGTTATAAATGTAAGGAAACTAACACTAAAGTGACAGTTATGAATGTGAGGAAACTAGAGTGACAGTTATAAATGTGAGGAAACTAACACTAAAGTGACAGTTATAAATGTAAGGAAACACTAAAGTGACAGTTATAAATGTGAGGAAACTAACACTAAAGTGACACTTATAAATGTAAGGAAACTAACACTAAAGTGACAGTTATGAATGTGAGGAAACTAACACTAAAGTGACACTTATAAATGTAAGGAAACTAACACTAAAGTGACTATTATAAATGTATGGAAACACTAAAGTGACAGTTATAAATATGAGGAAACTAACACTAAAGTGACATTTATAAATATAAGGAAACACTAAAGTGACAGGTATAAATATGAGGAAACTAACACTAAAGTGACAGTTATAAATGTGAGGAAACACTAAAGTGACAGTTATAAATGTGAGGAAACTAACACTAAAGTGACAGTTATGAATGTGAGGAAATTAAAGTGACAGTTATAAATGTGAGGAAACTAACACTAAAGTGACAGTTATAAATGTAAGCAAACTAACACTAAAGTGACAGTTATAAATGTAAGCAAACTAACACTAAAGTGACAGTTATAAATGTGAGGAAACTAACACTAAAGTGACAGTTATAAATGTGAGGAAACTAACACTAAAGTGACAGTTATAAATGTAAGCAAACTAACACTAAAGTGACAGTTATAAATGTGAGGAAACTAACACTAAAGTGACAGTTATAAATGTAAGCAAACTAACACTAAAGTGACAGTTATAAATGTAAGGAAACTAACACTAAAGTGACAGTTATAAATGTAAGCAAACTAACACTAAAGTGACAGTTATAAATGTGAGGAAACTAACACTAAAGTGACAGTTATAAATGTAAGCAAACTAACACTAAAGTGACAGTTATAAATGTGAGGAAACTAACACTAAAGTGACAGTTATAAATGTAAGCAAACTAACACTAAAGTGACAGTTATAAATGTGAGGAAACTAACACTAAAGTGACAGTTATGAATGTAAGGAAACTAAAGTGACAGTTATAAATGTGAGGAAACTAACACTAAAGTGACAGTTATAAATGTAAGCAAACTAACACTGAAGTGACAGTTATAAATGTAAGGAAACTAACACTAAAGTGACAGTTATAAATGTGAGGAAACTAACACTAAAGTGACAGATATAAATGTAAGGAAACACTAAAGTGACAGTTATAAATGTGAGGAAACTAACACTAAAGTGACAGTTATGAATGTGAGGAAACTAAAGTGACAGTTATACATGTGAGGAAACTAACACTAAAGTGACAGTTATAAATGTAAGGAAACTAACACTAAAGTGACAGTTATAAATGTAAGCAAACTAACACTAAAGTGACAGTTATAAATGTGAGGAAACTAACACTAAAGTGACAGTTATAAATGTGAGGAAACTAACACTAATCTGACAGTTATAAATGTAAGCAAACTAACACTAAAGTGACAGTTATAAATGTGAGGAAACTAACACTAAAGTGACAGTTATAAATGTAAGCAAACTAACACTAAAGTGACAGTTATAAATGTGAGGAAACTAACACTAAAGTGACAGTTATAAATGTAAGCAAACTAACACTAAAGTGACAGTTATAAATGTGAGGAAACTAACACTAAAGTGACAGTTATAAATGTAAGCAAACTAACACTAAAGTGACAGTTATAAATGTAAGCAAATTAACACTAAAGTGACAGTTATAAATGTGAGGAAACTAACACTAAAGTGACAGTTATAAATGTAAGGAAACACTAAAGTTACAGTTATAAATGTGAGGAAACTAACACTAAAGTGACAGTTATGAATGTGAGGAAATTAAAGTGACAGTTATAAATGTGAGGAAACTAACACTAAAGTGACAGTTATAAATGTAAGCAAACTAACACTAAAGTGACAGTTATAAATGTAAGCAAACTAACACTAAAGTGACAGTTATAAATATGAGGAAACTAACACTAAAGTGATAGTTATAAATGTAAGGAAACTAACACTAATGTGACAGTTATAAATGTGAGGAAACTAACATTAAAGTGACAGTTATAAATGTGAGGAAACTAACACTAAAGTGACAGTTATAAATGTAAGGAAACTAACACTAAAGTGACAGTTATAAATGTGACGAAACTAAAGTGACAGTTATGAATGTGAGGAAACTAACACTAAAGTGACAGTTATAAATGTAAGCAAACTAACACTAAAGTGACAGTTATAAATGTGAGGAAACTAACACTAAAGTGACAGTTATAAATGTGAGGAAACTAACACTAATCTGACAGTTATAAATGTAAGGAAACACTAAAGTGACAGTTATAAATGTAAGCAAACTAACACTAAAGTGACAGTTATAAATGTAAGCAAACTAACACTAAAGTGACAGTTATAAATGTGAGGAAACTAACACTAAAGTGACAGTTATAAATGTAAGGAAACACTAAAGTGACAGTTATAAATGTAAGGAAACTAACACTAAAGTGACAGTTATAAAAGTGAGGAAACTAACACTAAAGTGACAGTTATAAATGTGAGGAAACACTAAAGTGACAGTTATAAATGTGAGGAAACACTAAAGTGACAGTTATAAATGTGAGGAAACTAACACTAAAGTGACAGTTATAAATGTGAGGAAACTAACACTAAAGTGACAGTTATAAATGTAAGGAAACACTAAAGTGACAGTTATAAATGTAAGGAAACTAACACTAAAGTGACAGTTATAAATGTGAGGAAACTAACACTAAAGTGACAGTTATAAATGTGAGGAAACTAACACTAAAGTGACAGTTATAAATGTATGGAAACACTAAAGTGACAGTTATAAATATGAGGAAACTAACACTAAAGTGACATTTATAAATGTAAGGAAACACTAAAGTGACAGGTATAAATGTGAGGAAACTAACACTAAAGTGACAGTTATAAATGTGAGGAAAGTAACACTAAAGTGACAGTTATAAATGTAAGGAAACTAACACTAAAGTGACAGTTATAAATGTGAGGAAAGTAACACTAGAGTGACAGTTATAAATGTAAGGAAACTAACACTAAAGTGACAGTTATAAATGTAAGGAAACTAACACGAAAGTGACAGTTATAAATGTAAGGAAACTAACACTAAAGTGACAGTTATAAATGTGAGGAAACACTAAAGTGACAGTTATAAATGTAAGGAAACTAACACTAAAGTGACAGTTATAAATGTGAGGAAACACTAAAGTGACAGTTATAAATGTAAGGAAACTAACACTAAAGTGACAGTTATAAATGTAAGGAAACTAACACTAAAGTGACAGTTATAAATGTAAGGAAACTAACACTAAAGTGACAGTTATAAATGTGAGGAAACTAACACTAAAGTGACAGTTATAAATGTGAGGAAACTAACACTAAAGTGACAGTTATAAATGTAAGGAAACTAACACTAAAGTGACAGTTATAAATGTAAGGAAACTAACACTAAAGTGACAGTTATAAATGTAAGGAAACTAACACTAAAGTGACAGTTATAAATGTGAGGAAACACTAATCTGACAGTTATGAATGTAAGGAAACTAACACTATAGTGACAGTTATAAATGTGAGGAAACTAACACTAATCTGACAGTTATAAATGTAAGGAAACTAACACTAAAGTGACAGTTATAAATGTATGGAAACACTAAAGTGACAGTTATAAATATGAGGAAACTAACACTAAAGTGACATTTATAAATATAAGGAAACACTAAAGTGACAGGTATAAATATGAGGAAACTAACACTAAAGTGACAGTTATAAATGTGAGGAAACTAACACTAAAGTGACAGTTATAAATGTATGGAAACACTAAAGTGACAGTTAGAAATATGAGGAAACTAACACTAAAGTGACAGTTATAAATGTAAGGAAACACTAAAGTGACAGGTATAAATGTGAGGAAAGTAACACTAAAGTGACAGTTATAAATGTAAGGAAACTAACACTAAAGTGACAGTTATAAATGTGAGGAAAGTAACACTAGAGTGACAGTTATAAATGTAAGGAAACTAACACTAAAGTGACAGTTATGAATGTGAGGAAACTAAAGTGACAGTTATAAATGTGAGGAAACTAACACTAAAGTGACAGTTATAAATGTAAGGAAACACTAAAGTGACAGTTATAAATGTGAGGAAACTAACACTAAAGTGACACTTATAAATGTAAGGAAACTAACACTAAAGTGACAGTTATGAATGTGAGGAAACTAACACTAAAGTGACAGTTATAAATGTAAGGAAACTAACACTAAAGTGACTATTATAAATGTATGGAAACACTAAAGTGACAGTTATAAATATGAGGAAACTAACACTAAAGTGACATTTATAAATATAAGGAAACACTAAAGTGACAGGTATAAATTTGAGGAAACTAACACTAAAGTGACAGTTATAAATGTGAGGAAACACTAAAGTGACAGTTATAAATGTGAGGAAACTAACACTAAAGTGACAGTTATGAATGTGAGGAAATTAAAGTGACAGTTATAAATGTGAGGAAACTAACACTAAAGTGACAGTTATAAATGTAAGCAAACTAACACTAAAGTGACAGTTATAAATGTAAGCAAACTAACACTAAAGTGACAGTTATAAATGTGAGGAAACTAACACTAAAGTGACAGTTATAAATGTGAGGAAACTAACACTAAAGTGACAGTTATAAATGTAAGCAAACTAACACTAAAGTGACAGTTATAAATGTGAGGAAACTAACACTAAAGTGACAGTTATAAATGTAAGCAAACTAACACTAAAGTGACAGTTATAAATGTAAGGAAACTAACACTAAAGTGACAGTTATAAATGTAAGCAAACTAACACTAAAGTGACAGTTATAAATGTGAGGAAACTAACACTAAAGTGACAGTTATAAATGTAAGCAAACTAACACTAAAGTGACAGTTATAAATGTGAGGAAACTAACACTAAAGTGACAGTTATAAATGTAAGCAAACTAACACTAAAGTGACAGTTATAAATGTGAGGAAACTAACACTAAAGTGACAGTTATAAATGTAAGGAAACTAACACTAAAGTGACAGTTATAAATGTGAGGAAACTAACACTAAATTGACAGTTATAAATGTAAGCAAACTAACACTAAAGTGACAGTTATAAATGTAAGGAAACTAACACTAAAGTGACAGTTATAAATGTGAGGAAACTAACACTAAAGTGACAGTTATAAATGTAAGGAAACACTAAAGTGACAGTTATAAATGTGAGGAAACTAACACTAAAGTGACAGTTATGAATGTGAGGAAACTAAAGTGACAGTTATAAATGTGAGGAAACTAACACTAAAGTGACAGTTATAAATGTAAGCAAACTAACACTAAAGTGACAGTTATAAATGTAAGCAAACTAACACTAAAGTGACAGTTATAAATGTGAGGAAACTAACACTAAAGTGACAGTTATAAATGTGAGGAAACTAACACTAAAGTGACAGTTATAAATGTAAGCAAACTAACACTAAAGTGACAGTTATAAATGTGAGGAAACTAACACTAAAGTGACAGTTATAAATGTAAGCAAACTAACACTAAAGTGACAGTTATAAATGTGAGGAAACTAACACTAAAGTGACAGTTATAAATGTAAGCAAACTAACACTAAAGTGACAGTTATAAATGTGAGGAAACTAACACTAAAGTGACAGTTATAAATGTAAGCAAACTAACACTAAAGTGACAGTTATAAATGTAAGCAAATTAACACTAAATTGACAGTTATAAATGTGAGGAAACTAACACTAAAGTGACAGTTATAAATGTAAGGAAACACTAAAGTGACAGTTATAAATGTGAGGAAACTAACACTAAAGTGACAGTTATGAATGTGAGGAAACTAAAGTGACAGTTATAAATGTGAGGAAACTAACACTAAAGTGACAGTTATAAATGTAAGCAAACTAACACTAAAGTGACAGTTATAAATGTGAGGAAACTAACACTAAAGTGACAGTTATAAATGTGAGGAAACTAACACTAATCTGACAGTTATAAATGTAAGGAAACACTAAAGTGACAGTTATAAATATAAGGAAACACGAAAGTGACAGTTATAAATGTAAGGAAACTAACACTAAAGTGACAGTTATAAATGTGAGGAAACTAACACTAAAGTGACAGTTATAAATGTAAGCAAACTAACACTAAAGTGACAGTTATAAATGTAAGCAAACTAACACTAAAGTGACAGTTATAAATGTGAGGAAACTAACACTAAAGTGACAGTTATAAATGTAAGGAAACACTAAAGTGACAGTTATAAATGTGAGGAAACTAACACTAAAGTGACAGTTATAAATGTGAGGAAACTAACACTAAAGTGACAGTTATAAATGTGAGGAAACACTAAAGTGACAGTTATAAATGTAAGGAAACACTAAAGTGACAGTTATAAATGTGAGGAAACTAACACTAAAGTGACAGTTATAAATGTGAGGAAACTAACACTAAAGTGACAGTTATAAATGTAAGCAAACTAACACTAAAGTGACAGTTATAAATGTGAGGAAACTAACACTAAAGTGACAGTTATAAATGTAAGCAAACTAACACTAAAGTGACAGTTATAAATGTGAGGAAACTAACACTAAAGTGACAGTTATAAATGTAAGCAAACTAACACTAAAGTGACAGTTATAAATGTAAGCAAATTAACACTAAAGTGACAGTTATAAATGTGAGGAAACTAACACTAAAGTGACAGATATAAATGTAAGGAAACACTAAAGTGACAGTTATAAATGTGAGGAAACTAACACTAAAGTGACAGTTATGAATGTGAGGAAACTAAAGTGACAGTTATAAATGTGAGGAAACTAACACTAAAGTGACAGTTATAAATGTAAGCAAACTAACACTAAAGTGACAGTTATAAATGTGAGGAAACTAACACTAAAGTGACAGTTATAAATGTGAGGAAACTAACACTAATCTGACAGTTATAAATGTAAGGAAACACTAAAGTGACAGTTATAAATATAAGGAAACACGAAAGTGACAGTTATAAATGTAAGGAAACTAACACTAAAGTGACAGTTATAAATGTGAGGAAACTAACACTAAAGTGACAGTTATAAATGTAAGCAAACTAACACTAAAGTGACAGTTATAAATGTAAGCAAACTAACACTAAAGTGACAGTTATAAATGTGAGGAAACTAACACTAAAGTGACAGTTATAAATGTAAGGAAACACTAAAGTGACAGTTATAAATGTAAGGAAACTAACACTAAAGTGACAGTTATAAAAGTAAGGAAACTAACACTAAAGTGACAGTTATAAATGTGAGGAAACACTAAAGTGACAGTTATAAATGTAAGGAAACACTAAAGTGACAGTTATAAATGTGAGGAAACTAACACTAAAGTGACAGTTATAAATGTGAGGAAACTAACACTAAAGTGACAGTTATAAATGTAAGGAAACACTAAAGTGACAGTTATAAATGTGAGGAAACTAACACTAAAGTGACAGTTATAAATGTGAGGAAACTAACACTAAAGTGACAGTTATAAATGTAAGGAAACTAACACTAAAGTGAAAGTTATAAATGTAAGGAAACAATAAAGTGACAGTTATAAATGTGAGGAAACTAACACTAAAGTGACAGTTATAAATGTAAGGAAACACTAAAGTGACAGTTATAAATGTGAGGAAACTAACACTAAAGTGACAGTTATAAATGTGAGGAAACTAACACTAAAGTGACAGTTATAAATGTGAGGAAACTAACACTAAAGTGACAGTTATAAATGTAAGCAAACTAACACTAAAGTGACAGTTATAAATGTGAGGAAACTAACACTAAAGTGACAGTTATAAATGTAAGCAAACTAACACTAAAGTGACAGTTATAAATGTGAGGAAACTAACACTAAAGTGACAGTTATAAATGTAAGCAAACTAACACTAAAGTGACAGTTATAAATGTGAGGAAACTAACACTAAAGTGACAGTTATAAATGTAAGCAAACTAACACTAAAGTGACAGTTATAAATGTAAGCAAATTAACACTAAATTGACAGTTATAAATGTGAGGAAACTAACACTAAAGTGACAGTTATAAATGTAAGGAAACACTAAAGTGACAGTTATAAATGTGAGGAAACTAACACTAAAGTGACAGTTATGAATGTGAGGAAACTAAAGTGACAGTTATAAATGTGAGGAAACTAACACTAAAGTGACAGTTATAAATGTAAGCAAACTAACACTAAAGTGACAGTTATAAATGTGAGGAAACTAACACTAAAGTGACAGTTATAAATGTGAGGAAACTAACACTAATCTGACAGTTATAAATGTAAGGAAACACTAAAGTGACAGTTATAAATATGAGGAAACTAACACTAAAGTGACAGTTATAAATGTAAGCAAACTAACACTAAAGTGACAGTTATAAATGTGAGGAAACTAACACTAAAGTGACAGTTATAAATGTAAGCAAACTAACACTAAAGTGACAGTTATAAATGTAAGCAAACTAACACTAAAGTGACAGTTATAAATGTGAGGAAACTAACACTAAAGTGACAGTTATAAATGTAAGGAAACACTAAAGTGACAGTTATAAATGTAAGGAAACTAACACTAAAGTGACAGTTATAAAAGTGAGGAAACTAACACTAAAGTGACAGTTATAAATGTAAGGAAACACTAAAGTGACAGTTATAAATGTGAGGAAACACTAAAGTGACAGTTATAAATGTGAGGAAACTAACACTAAAGTGACAGTTATAAATGTGAGGAAACTAACACTAAAGTGACAGTTATAAATGTAAGGAAACACTAAAGTGACAGTTATAAATGTGAGGAAACTAACACTAAAGTGACAGATATAAATGTAAGGAAACACTAAAGTGACAGTTATAAATGTGAGGAAACTAACACTAAAGTGACAGTTATAAATGTAAGCAAACTAACACTAAAGTGACAGTTATAAATGTGAGGAAACTAACACTAAAGTGACAGTTATACATGTAAGGAAACACTAAAGTGACAGTTATAAATGTGAGGAAACTAACACTAAAGTGACAGTTATAAATGTAAGGAAACTAACACTAAAGTGACAGTTATGAATGTGAGGAAACACTAAAGTGACAGTTATAAATGTAAGGAAACACTAAAGTGACAGTTATAAATGTGAGGAAACTAACACTAAAGTGACAGTTATAAATGTGAGGAAACTAACACTAAAGTGACAGTTATAAATGTAAGGAAACACTAAAGTGACAGTTATAAATGTAAGGAAACTAACACTAATGTGACAGTTATAAATGTGAGGAAACTAACACTAAAGTGACAGTTATAAATGTAAGGAAACTAACACAATAGTGACAGTTATAAATGTAAGGAAACACTAAAGTGACAGTTATAAATGTAAGGAAACTAACACTAATGTGACAGTTATAAATGTGAGGAAACTAACATTAAAGTGACAGTTATAAATGTAAGGAAACTAACACTAAAGTGACAGTTATAAATGTGAGGAAACTAACACTAAAGTGACAGTTATAAATGTGAGGAAACTAACACTAAAGTGACAGTTATAAATGTAAGCAAACTAACACTAAAGTGACAGTTATAAATGTGAGGAAACTAACACTAAAGTGACAGTTATAAATGTAAGCAAACTAACACTAAAGTGACAGTTATAAATGTGAGGAAACTAACACTAAAGTGACAGTTATAAATGTAAGCAAACTAACACTAAAGTGACAGTTATAAATGTGAGGAAACTAACACTAAAGTGACAGTTATAAATGTAAGCAAACTAACACTAAAGTGACAGTTATAAATGTAAGCAAATTAACACTAAATTGACAGTTATAAATGTGAGGAAACTAACACTAAAGTGACAGTTATAAATGTAAGGAAACACTAAAGTTACAGTTATAAATGTGAGGAAACTAACACTAAAGTGACAGTTATGAATGTGAGGAAACTAAAGTGACAGTTATAAATGTGAGGAAACTAACACTAAAGTGACAGTTATAAATGTAAGCAAACTAACACTAAAGTGACAGTTATAAATGTGAGGAAACTAACACTAAAGTGACAGTTATAAATGTGAGGAAACTAACACTAATCTGACAGTTATAAATGTAAGGAAACACTAAAGTGACAGTTATAAATGTGAGGAAACACTAAAGTGACAGTTATAAATGTAAGCAAACTAACACTAAAGTGACAGTTATAAATGTGAGGAAACTAACACTAAAGTGACAGTTATAAATGTAAGCAAACTAACACTAAAGTGACAGTTATAAATGTAAGCAAACTAACACTAAAGTGACAGTTATAAATGTGAGGAAACTAACACTAAAGTGACAGTTATAAATGTAAGGAAACACTAAAGTGACAGTTATAAATGTAAGGAAACTAACACTAAAGTGACAGTTATAAAAGTGAGGAAACTAACACTAAAGTGACAGTTATAAATGTGAGGAAACACTAAAGTGACAGTTATAAATGTGAGGAAACACTAAAGTGACAGTTATAAATGTGAGGAAACTAACACTAAAGTGACAGTTATAAATGTGAGGAAACTAACACTAAAGTGACAGTTATAAATGTAAGCAAACTAACACTAAAGTGACAGTTATAAATGTGAGGAAACTAACACTAAAGTGACAGTTATAAATGTAAGCAAACTAACACTAAAGTGACAGTTATAAATGTGAGAAACTAACACTAAAGTGACAGTTATAAATGTAAGCAAACTAACACTAAAGTGACAGTTATAAATGTAAGCAAATTAACACTAAAGTGACAGTTATAAATGTGAGGAAACTAACACTAAAGTGACAGTTATAAATGTAAGGAAACACTAAAGTTACAGTTATAAATGTGAGGAAACTAACACTAAAGTGACAGTTATGAATAAGGAAGGAAACTAAAGTGACAGTTATAAATGTGAGGAAACTAACACTAAAGTGACAGTTATAAATGTAAGCAAACTAACACTAAAGTGACAGTTATAAATGTGAGGAAACTAACACTAAAGTGACAGTTATAAATGTGAGGAAACTAACACTAAAGTGACAGTTATAAATGTAAGCAAACTAACACTAAAGTGACAGTTATAAATGTGAGGAAACTAACACTAAAGTGACAGTTATAAATGTAAGGAAACTAACACTAATGTGACAGTTATAAATGTGAGGAAACTAACACTAAAGTGACAGTTATAAATGTAAGGAAACTAACACTAAAGTGACAGTTATAAATGTGAGGAAACTAACACTAAAGTGACAGTTATAAATGTGAGGAAACTAACACTAAAGTGACAGTTATAAATGTAAGGAAACACTAAAGTGACAGTTATAAATGTAAGGAAACTAACACTAAAGTGACAGTTATAAATGTGAGGAAACTAACACTAAAGTGACAGTTATAAATGTGAGGAAACACTAAAGTGACAGTTATAAATGTAAGGAAACGCTACAGTGACAGTTATAAATGTGAGGAAACTAACACTAAAGTGACAGTTATAAATGTGAGGAAACTAACACTAAAGTGACAGTTATAAATGTAAGGAAACACTAAACTCACAGTTATAAATGTGAGGAAACTAACACTAAAGTGACAGTTATAAATGTGAGGAAACTAACACTAAAGTGACAGTTATAAATGTGAGGAAACTAACACTAAAGTGACAGTTATAAATGTATGGAAACACTAAAGTGACAGTTATAAATATGAGGAAACTAACACTAAAGTGACATTTATAAATGTAAGGAAACACTAAAGTGACAGTTATAAATGTGAGGAAACTAACACTAAAGTGACAGTTATAAATGTGAGGAAACTAACACTAAAGTGACAGTTATAAATGTAAGGAAACTAACACTAAAGTGACAGTTATAAATGTGAGGAAACTAACACTAAAGTGACAGTTATAAATGTGAGGAAACACTAAAGTGACAGTTATAAATGTAAGGAAACTAACACTAAAGTGACAGTTATAAATGTGAGGAAACTAACACTAAAGTGACAGTTATAAATGTGAGGAAACACTAAAGTGACAGTTATAAATGTGAGGAAACTAACACTAAAGTGACAGTTATAAATGTGAGGAAACACTAAAGTGACAGTTATAAATGTAAGGAAACTAACACTAAAGTGACAGTTATAAATGTAAGGAAACTAACACTAAAGTGACAGTTATAAATGTAAGGAAACTAACACTAAAGTGACAGTTATAAATGTAAGGAAACACTAAAGTGACAGTTATAAATGTAAGGAAACTAACACTAAAGTGACAGTTATAAATGTAAGGAAACTAACACTAAAGTGACAGTTATAAATGTGAGGAAACTAACACTAAAGTGACAGTTATAAATGTAAGGAAACTAACACTAAAGTGACAGTTATAAATGTGAGGAAACTAACACTAAAGTGACAGTTATAAATGTAAGGAAACTAACACTAAAGTGACAGTTATAAATGTAAGGAAACACTAAAGTGACAGTTATAAATGTGAGGAAACTAACACTAAAGTGACAGTTATAAATGTGAGGAAACTAACACTAAAGTGACAGTTATAAATGTGAGGAAACTAACACTAAAGTGACTATTATAAATGTATGGAAACACTAAAGTGACAGTTATAAATATGAGGAAACTAACACTAAAGTGACATTTATAAATATAAGGAAACACTAAAGTGACAGGTATAAATATGAGGAAACTAACACTAAAGTGACAGTTATAAATGTGAGGAAACTAACACTAAAGTGACAGTTATAAATGTATGGAAACACTAAAGTGACAGTTAGAAATATGAGGAAACTAACACTAAAGTGACAGTTATAAATGTAAGGAAACACTAAAGTGACAGGTATAAATGTGAGGAAAGTAACACTAAAGTGACAGTTATAAATGTAAGGAAACTAACACTAAAGTGACAGTTATAAATGTGAGGAAACTAACACTAGAGTGACAGTTATAAATGTAAGGAAACTAACACTAAAGTGACAGTTATGAATGTGAGGAAACTAAAGTGACAGTTATAAATGTGAGGAAACTAACACTAAAGTGACAGTTATAAATGTAAGGAAACACTAAAGTGACAGTTATAAATGTGAGGAAACTAACACTAAAGTGACACTTATAAATGTAAGGAAACTAACACTAAAGTGACAGTTATGAATGTGAGGAAACTAACACTAAAGTGACACTTATAAATGTAAGGAAACTAACACTAAAGTGACTATTATAAATGTATGGAAACACTAAAGTGACAGTTATAAATATGAGGAAACTAACACTAAAGTGACATTTATAAATATAAGGAAACACTAAAGTGACAGGTATAAATATGAGGAAACTAACACTAAAGTGACAGTTATAAATGTGAGGAAACACTAAAGTGACAGTTATAAATGTGAGGAAACTAACACTAAAGTGACAGTTATGAATGTGAGGAAATTAAAGTGACAGTTATAAATGTGAGGAAACTAACACTAAAGTGACAGTTATAAATGTAAGCAAACTAACACTAAAGTGACAGTTATAAATGTAAGCAAACTAACACTAAAGTGACAGTTATAAATGTGAGGAAACTAACACTAAAGTGACAGTTATAAATGTGAGGAAACTAACACTAAAGTGACAGTTATAAATGTAAGCAAACTAACACTAAAGTGACAGTTATAAATGTGAGGAAACTAACACTAAAGTGACAGTTATAAATGTAAGCAAACTAACACTAAAGTGACAGTTATAAATGTAAGGAAACTAACACTAAAGTGACAGTTATAAATGTAAGCAAACTAACACTAAAGTGACAGTTATAAATGTGAGGAAACTAACACTAAAGTGACAGTTATAAATGTAAGCAAACTAACACTAAAGTGACAGTTATAAATGTGAGGAAACTAACACTAAAGTGACAGTTATAAATGTAAGCAAACTAACACTAAAGTGACAGTTATAAATGTGAGGAAACTAACACTAAAGTGACAGTTATAAATGTAAGGAAACTAACACTAAAGTGACAGTTATAAATGTGAGGAAACTAACACTAAAGTGACAGTTATAAATGTAAGGAAACTAACACTAAAGTGACAGTTATAAATGTAAGGAAACTAACACTAAAGTGACAGTTATAAATGTGAGGAAACTAACACTAAAGTGACAGATATAAATGTAAGGAAACACTAAAGTGACAGTTATAAATGTGAGGAAACTAACACTAAAGTGACAGTTATGAATGTGAGGAAACTAAAGTGACAGTTATAAATGTGAGGAAACTAACACTAAAGTGACAGTTATAAATGTAAGCAAACTAACACTAAAGTGACAGTTATAAATGTAAGCAAACTAACACTAAAGTGACAGTTATAAATGTGAGGAAACTAACACTAAAGTGACAGTTATAAATGTGAGGAAACTAACACTAAAGTGACAGTTATAAATGTAAGCAAACTAACACTAAAGTGACAGTTATAAATGTGAGGAAACTAACACTAAAGTGACAGTTATAAATGTAAGCAAACTAACACTAAAGTGACAGTTATAAATGTGAGGAAACTAACACTAAAGTGACAGTTATAAATGTAAGCAAACTAACACTAAAGTGACAGTTATAAATGTGAGGAAACTAACACTAAAGTGACAGTTATAAATGTAAGCAAACTAACACTAAAGTGACAGTTATAAATGTAAGCAAATTAACACTAAAGTGACAGTTATAAATGTGAGGAAACTAACACTAAAGTGACAGATATAAATGTAAGGAAACACTAAAGTGACAGTTATAAATGTGAGGAAACTAACACTAAAGTGACAGTTATGAATGTGAGGAAACTAAAGTGACAGTTATAAATGTGAGGAAACTAACACTAAAGTGACAGTTATAAATGTAAGCAAACTAACACTAAAGTGACAGTTATAAATGTAAGCAAACTAACACTAAAGTGACAGTTATAAATGTGAGGAAACTAACACTAAAGTGATAGTTATAAATGTGAGGAAACTAACACTAAAGTGACAGTTATAAATGTAAGCAAACTAACACTAAAGTGACAGTTATAAATGTGAGGAAACTAACACTAAAGTGGCAGTTATAAATGTAAGCAAACTAACACTAAAGTGACAGTTATAAATGTGAGGAAACTAACACTAAAGTGACAGTTATAAATGTGAGGAAACTAACACTAAAGTGACAGTTATAAATGTAAGCAAACTAACACTAAAGTGACAGTTATAAATGTGAGGAAACTAACACTAAAGTGACAGTTATAAATGTAAGCAAACTAACACTAAAGTGACAGTTATAAATGTGAGGAAACTAACACTAAAGTGACAGTTATAAATGTAAGCAAACTAACACTAAAGTGACAGTTATAAATGTAAGCAAACTAACACTAAAGTGACAGTTATAAATGTGAGGAAACTAACACTAAAGTGACAGTTATAAATGTAAGGAAACACTAAAGTGACAGTTATAAATGTAAGGAAACTAACACTAAAGTGACAGTTATAAATGTGAGGAAACTAACACTAAAGTGACAGTTATAAATGTAAGGAAACACTAAAGTGACAGTTATAAATGTAAGGAAACTAACACTAAAGTGACAGTTATAAATGTGAGGAAACTAACACTAAAGTGACAGTTATAAATGTGAGGAAACTAACACTAAAGTGACAGTTATAAATGTAAGGAAACACTAAAGTGACAGTTATAAATGTAAGGAAACTAACACTAAAGTGACAGTTATAAATGTGAGGAAACTAACACTAAAGTGACAGTTATAAATGTAAGGAAACTAACACTAAAGTGACAGTTATAAATGTGAGGAAACTAACACTAAAGTGACAGTTATAAATGTGAGGAAACACTAAAGTGACAGTTATAAATGCAAGGAAACTAACACTAAAGTGACAGTTATAAATGTAAGGAAACACTAAAGTGACAGTTATAAATGTGAGGAAACTAACACTAAAGTTACAGTTATAAATGTAAGGAAACACTAAAGTGACAGTTATAAATGTAAGGAAACTAAGACTAAAGTGACAGTTATAAATGTGAGGAAACTAACACGAAAGTGACAGTTATAAATGTAAGGAAACACTAAAGTGACAGTTATAAATGTGAGGAAACTAACACTAATGTGACAGTTATAAATGTGAGGAAACTAACACTAAAGTGACAGTTATAAATGTAAGGAAACTAACACTAAAGTGACAGTTATAAATGTGAGGAAACACTAAAGTGACAGTTATAAATGTGAGGAAACACTAAAGTGACAGTTATAAATGTAAGGAAACACTAAAGTGACAGTTATAAATGTAAGGAAACACTAAAGTGACAGTTATAAATGTGAGGAAACTAACACTAAAGTGACAGTTATAAATGTGAGGAAACTAACACTAAAGTGACAGTTATAAATGTAAGCAAACTAACACTAAAGTGACAGTTATAAATGTGAGGAAACTAACACTAAAGTGACAGTTATAAATGTGAGGAAACTAACACTAAAGTGACAGTTATAAATGTGAGGAAACACTAAAGTGACAGTTATAAATATAAGGAAACACTAAAGTGACAGTTATAAATGTAAGGAAACACTAAAGTGACAGTTATAAATGTGAGGAAACTAACACTAAAGTGACAGTTATAAATGTGAGGAAACTAACACTAAAGTGACAGTTATAAATGTAAGCAAACTAACACTAAAGTGACAGTTATAAATCTGAGGAAACGCTACAGTGACAGTTATAAATGTGAGGAAACTAACACTAAAGTGACAGTTACAAATGTACAGTAAGTGTGTATTATTGACGGTGGTTCTTATAGTAGCAATTGTAAAATATAATATAATATCCCGGGTCTCCAAATTTCCTCTATGCAAATCATGTGGGCTTACAATTATAATTCTGAATAAGGGCACAGCTATTCGTAGCCTATTTCACTGTGGAAAAGGGGACTGTAATGTACATGTCAAGTTGACATGATTTTCAGTCTGTTTCCAGATAACTGGTTTCCAGGGATCATAAGGAAAAATCATCTAAAAATAATATCTACGTGTATTTACAATCCCCTTCTACAAACTGATTACTCATTTACCTAGCTTTTAATCCATTTATAAATTCAGTGCATGGAGATTATGTCGGAAAAAGGAAAGTGTATCCTTTAATCACTTGGATCCGGTAGGTTTGCTCGACCTTATTTTTTATGTTTTTATTGATTTATTTCACCTTTATTTAACCAGGTAGGCCAGATGAGAACAAGTTCTCATTTACAACTGTGACCTGGCCAAGATAAAGCAAAGCAGTGCGACACAAACAACAACACAGAGTTACACATGGAATAAACAAGCGTACAGTCAATAACCTAATAGAAAAAAAAGAAAGTCTATATACAGTGTGTGCAAATGGCATGAGGAGGTAAGGCAATAAATAGGCCATGGTAGCAAAGTAATTACAATTTAGCAGATTAACACTGGAGTGATGAGCAGATGATGATGAGCAGATTAAGGTGTGTAAGTAGTGATACTGGTGTGCAAAAGAGCAGCAAAGTAAATGAAAACAATATGGGGATGAGGTAGGTAGATTGGGTGGGCTATTTACAGATGGACGATGTACAGCTGCAGCGATTGGTTCGCTGCTCAGATAGCTGATGTTTAAAGTTAGAGAAGGAGATAAAAGTCTCCAGCTTCAGCGATTTTTGCAGTCACTGGCAGCAGGGGATGACCAGTGAGATTAAGTTATAACACTACAGTGTTAGAGAGAAGAATAGTTATGGTAATGCTTTACGTTAGGGAAAGGGGGATACCTAGTCTGAATGCCTTGAACCCGAAATGTGTCTTCCACTTTTACCCCAACCCCTCTGAATCAGAGAGGTGCAGGGGTGGGGGTGGGGGCGGTGGGGGGTAAAACGAAATAAAAACATCACAAATGTGGTTAAATATATGCACAAAGTCTTCCAGACTGTTTTGGCTGGGAAGCATGTGAATACCTTTAATCGACTTCCTCTTCACCAGTGCCCTGGGGAGCAGTTGTTGTTGGGGATTGACGGGGATTCGAACCAGCGACCTTTCGGTTGCTGGCCTAATGCTACCTGCTGATGTTATTAGTACAGTGTAACCCCAGAGAGAGACAGAGTTATGGTAATTATTTATGCTACAGTTGTCACGGCCTTTGAAAGAACTGGACCAAGGTGCAGCGTGGTGAGCGTACATATTCCCTTTTGTTCATATGACGCCCGACAAAAACAATAAACAATCCAAAAACAACAACCGTGAAGTTTAAGGGCTATAGTGCCAACAAACAAAGACAACTACCCACAAAGACAGCTGGGAAAAAGGGCTGCCTAAGTATGGTTCCCAATCAGAGACAACGATAGACAGCTGTCCCTGATTCAGAACCACACCCGGCCAAAACATAGAAATACAAAACATAGAAAAAAGAACATAGAATGCCCACCCCAAATCACACCCTGACCAAACCAAAATAGAGACATAAAAAGCTCTCTAAGGTCAGAGCGTGACAACAGTGTTGTTATTGCTGTACTTATTACTGGGTACTGAGAGAAATAAGGCATCAGTGTAACCCCAGAGAGAAACGGGGCATCAGTGTAACCCCAGAGAGAAACGGGGCATCAGTGTAACCCCAGAGAGAAACAGGGCATCAGTGTAACCCCAGAGAGAAATGGGGCATCAGTGTAACCCCAGAGAGGAACAGGGCATCAGTGTAACCCCAGAGAGAAACGGGGCATCAGTGTAACCCCAGAGAGAAACGGGGCATCAGTGTAACCCCAGAGAGAAACAGGGCATCACTGTAACCCCAGAGAGAAACAGGGCATCTGCCTCCAGAGAGAAACGGGGCATCAGTGTAACCCCAGAGAGAAACGGGGCATCAGTGTAACCCCAGAGAGAAACAGGGCATCTGCCTCCAGAGAGAAACGGGGCATCAGTGTAACCCCAGAGAGAAATGGGGCATCAGTGTAACCCCAGAGAGAAACGGGGCATCAGTGTAACCCCAGAGAGAAACGGGGCATCAGTGTAACCCCAGAGAGAAACGGGGCATCAGTGTAACCCCAGAGAGAAACGGGGCATCAGTGTAAGCCCACAGAGAAACGGGGCATCAGTGTAACCCCAGAGAGAAACGGGGCATCACTGTAACCCCAGAGAGAAACAGGGCATCAGTGTAAGCCCAGAGAGAAACGGGGCATCAGTGTAACCCCAGAGAGAAATGGGGCATCAGTGTAACCCCAGAGAGAAACTGGGCATCAGTGTAACCCCAGAGAGAAACGGGGCATCAGTGTAACCCCAGAGAGAAACGGGGCATCAGTGTAACCCCAGAGAGAAACGGGGCATCAGTGTAAGCCCAGAGAGAAACGGGGCATCAGTGTAACCCCAGAGAGAAACGGGGCATCAGTGTAAGCCCAGAGAGAAACGGGGCATCAGTGTAAGCCCAGAGAGAAACGGGGCATCAGTGTAACCCCAGAGAGAAACAGGGCATCACTGTATCCCCAGAGAGAAACGGGGCATCTGCCTCCAGAGGAAGGATATGACTCATTCATGCCACCCTGCAGAAAGATATCTTGCTCTGTTCTCCTATGTCAGGCCGCATCCTCAGCCTCTGTGTAGGGTAGAGATGGTGCCTGTTTGTCTCAGTCTGACTGTAGGGTAGAATTGGTATTAGATATTATGTTCTGTCATTATCTGTCTGCCACTCTATTCCTCTGTTCTGTCTTTATCTGTCTGCCACTCTATTCCTCTGTTCTGTCATTACCTGTCTGCCATTCTATTCCTCTGTTCTGTCTTATCTGTCTGCCATTCTATTCCTCTGTTCTGTCTCCATCTGTCTGCCATTCTATTCCTCTGTTCTGTCAATACCTGTCTGCCACTCTATTCCTTTGTTCTGTCTTTATCTGTCTGCCACTCTATTCCTCTGTTCTGTCTTTATCTGTCTGCCACTCTATTCCTCTGTTCTGTCTTTATCTGTCTGCCACTCTATTCCTCTGTTCTGTCATTATCTGTCTGCCACTCTATTCCTATGTTCCTTCCTATCTGTCTGCCACTCTATTCCTCTGTTCCTTCCTATCTGTCTGCCACTCTATTCCTCTGTTCTGTCATTATCTGTCTGCCACTAATTTCCTCTTTTTTGGTTTTCCCCTTTCACTCCCTCTCTCCGCCCTCTTTCTGCAGTTCTTTGGTTTCTTAAAGGGGAAGTGGTGACTTAGAGAATCTTTTGAGCTGTAATACACATACAGTACTCAAACATGCAGTTGAATTTCCTGGTCATTTCGGGACTTTTTGGGCAGTAAAAATGTTTGACAATTAAAAATCCTATTTTCCCTAACCCTTAACCTTAACCCCAAATCCCTAAACCTAACCCTTAACCTTAACCCCAAATCCCAAATCCCTAAACCTAACCCTTAAGCTTTAAAACGTATTCAGGACATGAAAATTGTCCTTTTACAATCAGTTTGTGTTTACCGACCTTGTCAGGATATTCAGGTCAAATCAAATCAAAGTTTATTTGTCACATTCGCCGAATACAACAGGTGTAGAATTGACAGTGAAATGCTTCCTTACAGGCTCTAACCAACAGTGCAAAAAAAGGTATTAGGTGAACAATAAGTAAAGAAATAAAACAACAGTAAAAAGACAGGCTATATACAGTAGAGAAGCTATATACAGTAGCGAGGCTATATACAGTAGAGAGGCTATAAAAGTAGAGAGGCTATATATAGTAGAGAGGCTATACACAGTAGAGAGGCTATATACAGTAGAGAGGCTATATACAGTAGAGAGGCTATATACAGTAGAGAGGCTATATACAGTAGAGAGGCTATATACATTAGAGAGGCTATAAAAGTAGAGAGGCTATATAAAGTAGAGAGGCTATAAAAGTAGAGAGGCTATATATAGTAGAGAGGCTATACACAGTAGAGAGGCTACATACAGTAGAGAGGCTACATACAGTAGAGAGGCTATACACAGTAGAGAGGCTATACACAGTAGAGAGGCTACATACAGACACCGGTTATTCAGGGTGATTGAGTTAGTATGTACATGTAGATATGGTTAAAGTGACTATGCACATATGATGAACAGAGAGTAGCAGTAGCGTAAAAGAGGGGTTGGCGGGTGGTAGGTGGCGGGACACGATGCAGATAGCCTGGTTAGCCAATGTGCTGGAGCACTGGTTGGTCAGGCCAATTGAGGTAGAATGTACATGAATGTATAGTTAAAGTTAGGAGTCTAGAGGCCCTGATAATGTAGAAAAACAAGTACACACACACACACACACACACACACACACACACACACACACACACACACACACACACACACACACACACACACACACACACACACACACACACACCAACTGGTTTTGTGTATATTCTTGGTTCTGGGTGTTTGTTCTATGGTTGGTTTTGATGGGGCTCCTGTTTTCCTGCTGCTCTGTTTGCTGTGGTTTTATCTAATTCATTGGGGTAACTGGTGACTCCAGTGATTTGTTGGTGTGGTTACTGGGCGTCTTGCCGTGATTGATCTGTCCAGCTAAGTGTGGTGGGGGTTTGGTTGTTGTGGAGGTTTGGTTGTGGTTCTGCCATACCCATGCCAACCCACATTTAGAAAAATATACTAATTTATAACCTGTACCAGCCCCATTTCCCCCACCAGCAGGTACAGGCCTGTGACTTACCTTCTTCTTCTTCTCACTGAGGTCAACGGTGCATAAAGATCTCCATAGTGTTGAATCCTCAGGGTAAATGTTACGGATCAAATCGTGTAGTTGAGGGTCATGTCGTAACTTCATCTGTAACTCATTAACAGCTCTCCACATGACGATTAGGTCCTAGTGGTCTATGGCGCACATATGAAGGGTCTATGCATGAATTCTACGCAGTCAATGTAAAGTCAAATCCATTTTTACCATTCATAAAGCACTTCAAGGTCATTAACTGTACAGTGTGTCATCTGAGCTATAACACCAACATCAAGGGAAAGAGGGGGATACCACATCAGGTGTACAACTGAATGCGATTCAACTGAAATGTGTCTTCCCGAATTTAACCCAACCCCTCTGAATCAGAGAGGTGCGTGCGGGGGCTGCCTTAATCTACGTCCACGTCTTCAGCGCAGTGGGTTAACTGCCTTGTTCAGGGGAAGAACGACATATCTTTACCTTGTCAGCTCGGGGGATTCGATCCAGCAACCTTTCGCTTACTGGCCCAACTTTCTAACCGTTAGGCTAGCTGCCGTTAAAGGTCTTATTTATGAATTATATGTGAAGTCAATTATATTACATATCTAAATATAGCAATATTTATCTATTATAAACAGTGAAATAACATTGTTAACTAAATGTTTCATGAGTTTTATGATGACTTTGTAATGTTTATTAACCGTGTTTGAAAAGTGTTGACATTGTGCCAGGGGCTTAGCTAGCTAGCTACATTACTGAGTAAGGGTCTTAGCTAGCTAGCTACATTACTGAGTAAGGGTCTTAGCTAGCTAGCTACATTACTGAGTAAGGGTCTTAGCTAGCTAGCTACATTACTGAGTAAGGGTGAAATGCTAGCTAGCTACATTACTGAGTAAGGGGCAAATGCTAGCTAGCTACATTACTGAGTAAGGGTCTTAGCTAGCTAGCTACATTACTGAATAAGGGGGAAATGCTAGCTAGCTACATTACTGAGTAAGGGGCAAATGCTAGCTAGCTACATTACTGAATAAGGGGGAAATGCTAGCTAGCTACATTACTGAATAAGGGTGAAATGCTAGCTAGCTACATTACTGAATGAGGGGCAAATGCTAGTTAGCTACATTACTGAGTAATGGTGAAATGCTAGCTAGCTACATAACTGAATGAGGGGGAAATGCTAGCCAGCTCAACTACCTTGTGTTCGTACATTTTACTCACTAAAATAGTTATTGCTATATGGGTCTGAAATCGGGAATTGAATTTGAATGGTTTGAATATACATCTTTGTTAAATCCAACTGACTTAAATAAATGGGAAGTTATAATTGGCTTTACATTGACTGCATATAATTAATATATAGACCACAGTAACTTAACTGTGTTGTGGAGGAGGGCCGTTAATGAGTGATGATATGACCCTGAACTACACGATTTGATCCGTAACATTTACCCTGAGGATTCAACACTATGGAGATCTTTATGCACCGTTGACCTCAGTGAGAAGAAGAATAAGGTAAGTCACAGGCCTGTACCTGCTGGTGGGGGAAATGGGGCTGGTACAGCTTATAAATCAACGTGGTTTGGCCTTTTGACATTCACTAAGGTTACAGAGTCAATGGGGCGGCAGGGTAGCCTTGTGGTTAGAGCGTTGGCCTAGTAACCGGAAGGTTGCAAGTTCAAACCCCCGAGCTGACAAGGTACAAATCTGTCGTTAACAGGCAGTTAACCCACTGTTCCTAGGCCATAATTGAAAATAAGAATTTGTTCTTAACTGACTTGCCTAGTTAAGTAAAGGTAAAATAAAAATGTGAGGGGGCACCGGTTAGTTGAGCTAATATGTACATGTAGGTAGAGTTATTGAAGTGACTATGCATAGATGACAACAACAGAGAGTAGCAGCAGTGTAAAAAAAGGGGAGGGGGCAATGCAAATAATCTGCAAACAGAAGGTTGGTGGAATCAAGCCATATTTAGACTAGATAGTGTTAAACAAGGTTGGAATGTGAAGCAATGAAATGGGGAGTCTACTCAGCGACACTGTGAAGAATTCACGCACATTTTAGCGTTGTAAGCTCTTTTTACAGGACTGTGTTACTATATGAAATCACCTCCCCAGTCAGCCTATTGTGTGTATTGACATTCATATGTACAGCATTACTTTTTAGGATTGGGGATCAATGAAATGGGGTGTCTACTCAATACGTAAACAATTCTTTCCTCCTCAAGAGTTATCAGAACTCCAAAACATCCGCGCAGTATTGTTTTTCCTCAGGAATAGTGTTCAATACACATAGGTAGACAATACATGTGGCTCAATTCACAGTGGTTTCAGAGTCCCGCAATAAGAGCTACGACACTAATGTTCTCTGGGTGTCACTGAGTAGACTGATACCATTGATCCACAATCCATAGGTAAGGCTGTACAGTGAAATAAGTATGTATAATACATCCAGTGTGATTTTTAACAGATTTTTGTCAAATTAACAATTTATTGGCTTTTGTTGATTTTATATAACAATATTCCAACCTCGTTTAGCATGATCTATTAAATTATGGCATAATTATACTATTTGTATTCATTTGCATCACTGTCAATGACAGACTTTTATTTTGAAGGCTAACCGCAAAGTCCACTATTGTGGCTAATCCTTATTGTGGCTAGCTTCACATAGATAGGTCCGACCACCATTAAATAAGATCTCTCTTATAAATTAGGGTTATTTTAGGTGATGACACCTAGCTATATAGTTAGCTAGCTAACTATAGCTACTGAAACAGATTATGTCGTTTTGCTATGTTTTGGGGGAAGCACATTGTTTGCCTCCATGAGCTAGCTAGCTTTCTTTTATGACCAGCACTGTAGGTGCGAGAGACAACTTTGCCAGCATCATAGCAGACGTATCAATGAATCGTTGTGACATATAAAATACAAGTGATAGTGTAATCAATGTGTCAACTGCTCCCTTCACACAACAGTGCAAACTGGCCCTAACCAGAATATAAAAGAGGAGTGGGAGGCCCCGGTGCACAACTGAGCAAGAGGACAAGTACATGAAGGGACTAGTACACAGCATTGTACGAGATCTTCAGTTTTTTTGGCAATTTCTCGCATAGAATAGCCGTAATTTCTTAGAACAAGAATAGACTTTTAAAAGAAAGTTATTTGTTTCTGGACATTTTGAGACTGTAATCGAATCCACAAATGCTGATGCTCCAGATACTTAACTAGTCAAAAGAAGGCCCGTTTTATTGCTTCTTTAATCAAGCACATAATTAACATAATTGCAAAAGGGTTTTCAAATGATAAATGATTATTTTAAAATGATAAACTTGGATTAGCTAACACAACGTGCCATTGGAACACAGGAGTGATGGTTGCTGATAATGTGCCTCTGTGCACCTATGTAGATATTCCATTAAAAATCTGCAGTTTCCAGCTACAATAGTAATTTACAACATTAACCATGTCTACACTGTATTTCTGATCAATTTGATGTTATTTTAATACTATATATTACTATTATATATTATTACAATGTATTACTAATATATATTACTACTATATATTACTAATATATTACTACTATATATTACTAATATATTACTATTATATATTACTACTATATATTACTAATATATTACTACTATATATTACTAATATATTACTATTATATATTACTACTATGTTACTATTATATATTACTATTATATATTATACTATATATTACTATTATATATTACTCCTGTATATTACTATTATATATTACTACTATATATTACTATTATATATTACTTCTATATATTACTACTATATATTACTATTATATATATTACTTCTATATGTTACTACTATATGTTACTACTATATATTACTATTATATATTACTTCTATATATTACTATCATATATTACTACTATATATTACTATTACTATTATATATTACTTCTATATATTACTTACAGCATTTTTCTCTCTCTCCCTTTGTTTACATGTCTGTTTGTGTGTACATGTATGTGATTGTGTGTACATGTATGTGATTGTGTGTACATGTATGTGATTGTGTGTACATGTATGTGATTGTGTGTACATGTATGTGATTGTGTGCATGTATTCATGTGTGTGTCCATGAAGGAGAGGTCCGTGGCCAAAGGGGGGATGACATGCGTGTTCCCAGGCTGTTAACATCGCTGAGGATTATAAGACTATTAGACTGCCAAGAGCTGTCAAGCCATGATGGACATACTGGTAACTTAACCTAACGTCTGTCTCTCTCTCTCTCTCTCTCTCTCTCTCTCATATATACAGTGTTTTAACAATGTACAAATGGTAAAGGACACAAGATAAAATAAATAAGCATAAATATGGGTTGTATTTACAATGGTGTGTGTTCTTCACTGGTTGCCCTTTTCTTGTGGCAACAGGTCACAAATCTTGCTGCTGTGATGGCACACTGTGGAATTTCACCCAGTAGATATGGGAGTTTTTCAAAATTGGATTTGTTTTCGAATTCTTTGTGGATCTGTGTAATCTGAGGGAAATATGTCTCTCTAATATGGTCATACATTTGGCAGCAGGTTAGGAAGTGCAGCTCAGTTTCCACCTTATTTTGTGGGCAGTGAGCACATAGCCTGTCTTCTCTTGAGAGCCATGTCTGCCTACGGCGGCCTTTCTCAATAGCAAGGCTATGCTCACTGAGTCTGTACATAGTCAAAGCTTTCCTTAATTTTGGGTCAGTCACAGTGGTCAGGTATTCTGCCGCTGTGTACTCTCTGTGTAGGGCCAAATAGCATTCTAGTTTGCTGTTTTTTTGTTAATTCTTTCCAATGTGTCAAGTAATTATCTCTATTCTCAATTCAATTTCAATTCAATTTAAGGGCTGTATTGGCATGGGAAACATATGTTAACATTGCCAAAGCAAGTGAACTAGATAATAAACAAAAGTTAAATAAACAATAACAATTACTGGTAAACATTACACTCAGAAAAGTTCCTAGAAGATAAAAACATTATTAATGTCATAATATGTGCAAATAGTTAAAGAACAAAAGGCAAAATAAATAAACATAAATATGGGTTGTATTTACAATGGTGTTTGTTCTTCACTGGTGTGATGGCACACTGTGGTATTTCACCCAATAGATAGATTTGGGTTTGTCTGTAACGGTTCTCTTGTGGTGAAGGAGAGTCGGACCAAAATGCAGCGTGTAGATTGCGATCCATAATTTAATAAACAAACGTAACACGAATCTAAATACAAACACTACAAAAAACTATAAACGTAACGAAAACCGAAACAGCCTATACTTGTGTAACTTAACACATAGACAGGAACAAGGACACTAAGGACAATCACCCACGACAAACTCAAAGAATATGGCTGCCTAAATATGGTTCCCAATCAGAGACAACGATAAACACCTGCCTCTGATTGAGAACCACTCCAGGCAGCCATAGACTTTGCTAGATAACTCCACTAGCTACAATCCCAATACATACACACCAAAACCCCAAGACAAAACACACCATAATACAAAAACCCCATGCCACACCCTGGCCTGACCCAATACATGAAGAAAAACACAAAATACTTAGACCAGGGCGTGACAGAACCCCCCCCCCTAAGGTGCGGACTACCGAACGCACCTCAAAACAATAGGGAGGGTCCGGGTGGGCGTCTGTCCATGGTGGCGGCTCCGGCGCGGGACGTGGAACCCACTCAGTCAATGTCTTAGTCCCCTCTCCTCGCGTCCCTGGATAGTCCACCCTCGCCGCCGACCATGGCCTAGTAGTCCTCACCCAGAAACCCACTGGACTGAGGAGCAGATCGGGACTGAAGGACAGCTCGGGACTGAGGGGAAGCTCAGGAGTGAGGGGAAGCTCGGGAGTGAGGGGAAGCTCGGGAGTGAGAGAAAGCTCGGGAGTGAGAGAAAGCTCGGGAGTGAGAGAAAGCTCGGGAGTGAGAGAAAGCTCAGGCAGGTAGGTAGATCTACCAGATCCTGGCTGGCTGGTGGTTTCAGCAGATCCTGGCTGACTGGCAGATCCTGGCTGACTGGCAGATCCTGGCTGATCTGGCGGATCCTGGCTGATCTGGCGGATCCTGGCCGACTGGCAGTTCTGGCAGATCCCGGCCGACTGGCAGTTCTGGCAGATCCCGGCCGACTGGCGGATCCGGAAGAGTCTGGTTGACTGGCAGATCCGGAAGAGTCTGGTTGACTGGCAGATCCGGAAGAGTCTGGTTGACTGGCAGATCCGGAAGAGTCTGGTTGACTGGCAGATCCGGAAGAGTCTGGTTGACTGGCAGATCCGGAAGAGTCTGGTTGACTGGCAGATCCGGAAGAGTCTGGTTGACTGGCAGATCCGGAAGAGTCTGGTTGACTGGCAGATCCGGAAGAGTCTGGTTGACTGGCAGATCCGGAAGAGTCTGGTTGACTGGCAGATCCGGAAGAGTCTGGTTGACTGGCAGATCCGGAAGAGTCTGGTTGACTGGCAGATCCGGAAGCGTCTGGTTGACTGGCAGATCCGGAAGAGTCTGGTTGACTGGCAGATCCGGAAGAGTCTGGTTGACTGGCAGATCCGGAAGAGTCTGGTTGACTGGCAGATCCGGAAGAGTCTGGCTGACTGGCAGATCTGGAAGAGTCTGGCTGACTGGCAGATCTGGAAGAGTCTGGTTGACTGGCAGATCTGGAAGAGTCTGGCTGACTGGCAGATCTGGAAGAGTCTGGCTGACTGGCAGATCTGGAAGAGTCTGGCTGACTGGCAGATCTGGAAGAGTCTGGCTGACTGGTGGATCTGGCAGCTCCGTGCAGACTGGCAGCTCCTTGCAGACTGGCAGCTCCTTGCAGACTGGCAGCTCCTTGCAGACTGGCAGCTCCTTACAGACTGGCAGCTCCGTGCAGACTGGCAGCTCCGTGCAGACTGGCAGCTCCTTGCAGACTGGCAGCTCCTTGCAGACTGGCAGCTCCTTGCAGACTGACAGCTCCTTGCAGACTGACAGCTCCGTGCAGACTGGCAGCTCCTTGCAGACTGGCAGCTCCTTGCAGACTGGCAGCTCCTTGCAGACTGGCAGCTCTGGCTGCTCCATGCAGACTGACAGCTCTGGCTGCTCCATGCAGACTGACAGCTCTGGCTGCTCCATGCAGGCTGGCAGCTCTGGCTGCTCCATGCAGACTGACATCTCTGGCTGCTCTATGCAGACTGACAGCTCTGGCTGCTCCATGCCAGCTGGCAGCTCTGGCTTCTCCATGCAGGCTGGCAGCTCTGGCTGCTCCATGCAGGCTGGCAGCTCTGGCTGCGCTGAACAGGCGGGAGACTCCGGCAGCGCTGTAGAGGAGAAAGGCTCTGGCTGCGCTGAACAGGCGGGAGACTCCGGCAGCGCAGGAGAGGAGAAAGGCTCCGGCAGCGCTGGAGAGGCGAGGCGCACTGTAGGCCTGATGCGTGGTGCTGGAACTGGTGGTACTGAACCAAGGACACGCACAGGAAGCCTGGTGCGGGGAGCTGCTAACGGAGGGCTGGGGTGTGGAGGTGGCACAGGATGGGCTAGACCGTGAAGGCGTACTGGAGATCTTGAGAGCAGTGCTGGCACAGGACGTGCAAGGCTAGGGATGTGCACAGGAGGCCTGGTGCGTGAGGCTGGCATCAACTTCACCAGCCGACTAACACGCACCTCAGGACGATTATGGAGAGCTAACCCAGGTGCCATCAAATCCCCGACACGTTCCGTCGGGCGAATTCCATGCAAAAAGCACCAACACAGCAACTCCCTCAATTCTCTCTCCTCCAATTTCCCCATTAACTCCTTCACAGTCTCTGTTTCGCTCACCTCCAACACCGGCTCTGGTTCTGGTCTCCTCCTTGGCTCCTCACGATAAACAGGGAGAGTTGGCTCAGGTCTGACTCCTGACTCTGCCACACTCTCCCTGAGCCCCCCCCCAAGAAATTTTTGGGGCTGATTCTCAGGCTTCCTTCCGAGTCGCCGTGCTGCCTCCTCATACCGGCGCCTCTCCGCTTTCGCCGCCTCCAGTTCTTCTTTGGGGCGGCGATATTCTCCAGGCTGAGCCCAGGGTCCTTCTCCGTTTAGGATTTCCTCCCATGTCCAGAAATCCTTATAGCGCATCTCCTCTTTGGGCTGCTCCTGCCTGTTGACACGCTGCTTGGTCCATTGGTGGTGGGTGATTCTGTTACGGTTCTCTTTTGGTGAAGGAGAGTCAGACCAAAATGCAGCGTGTAGATTGCGATCCATAATTTAATAAACAAACGTAACACAAATCTAAATACAAACACTACAAAAACAATAAACGTAACGAAAACCGAAACAGCCTATACTTGTGAAACTTAACACATAGACAGGAACAAGGACACTAAGGACAATCACCCACGACAAACTCAAAGAATATGGCTGCCTAAATATGGTTCCCAATCAGAGACAACGATAAACACCTGCCTCTGATTGAGAACCACTCCAGGCAGCCATAGACTTTGCTAGATAACTCCACTAGCTACAATCCCAATACATACACACCAAAACCCCAAGACAAAACACACCACAATACAAAAACCCCATGCCACACCCTGGCCTGACCCAATACATGAAGAAAAACACAAAATACTTAGACCAGGGCGTGACATTGTCTTCAAATTCTTTGTGGATCTGTTTAATCTGAGAGAAATATGTGTCTCTAATATGGTCATACATTTGGCAGGAGGTTAGGAAGTGCAGCTCAGTTTCCACCTCATTTTGTGGGCAGTGTGCACATAGCCTGTCTTCTCTTGAGAGCCATGTCTGCCTACGGTGGCCTTTCTAAATACCAAGGCTATGCTCACTGAGTCTGTACATAGTCAAAGCTTTCTTTAAGTTTGGGTCAGTCAAAGTGGACAGGTATTCTGCCACTGTGTACTCTCTGTTTAGGGCCAAATAGCATTCTAGTTTGCTCTGTTTTTTGACAATTATCTTTTTGATTTCTCATGATTTGGCATGCAGAGTCTCAATTGGGTGTTTGTCCCATTTTGTGAAGTCTTGGTTGGTGAGCGGACCCCAGACCTCACAACCATAAAGGGCAATGGCTTCTTTAACTGATTCAAGTATTTTTAGCCAGATCCTAATCGGTATGTTGAATTTTATGTTCCTTTTGATGGCATAGAAAGCCCTTCTTGCCTTGTCTCTTAGCTCATTCACAGCTTTGTGGATGTTACCTGTGGCGCTGATGTTTAGGCTGAGGTATGTATAGTTTTATGTGTGCTCTAGGGCAACGGTGTCTAGATGGAATTTTTGGAACACCATTATTTTTGTCTTACTGAGATTTACTGTCAGGGCCTTCCGGTTACTAGTCCAACGCTCTAACCACTAGGCTACCCTGCCGGTGGACTTGGGGGGGTGTTGATTGGTTGGGGTGTGGGCATGGTTGACTTGGGGGGTGTTGATTGGTTGGGGTGTGGGCATGGTTGACTTGGGGGTGTTGATTGGTTGGGGTGTGGGCATGGTTGACTTGGGGGGTGTTGATTGGTTGGGGTGTGGGCATGGTTGACCTGGGGGAGGTGTTGATTGGTTGGGGTGTGGATGTAAGTCCTGTCGGCGTGGGTTCGAGGGTGTCTATTGATCTGTTGCTCCTGTGTGAGGTGTGTGGGCTGCGGTTGAGGGCGATGTTCTTTAGTGTCCGGGCGAAGGCCAAAGGGCGAAGGTGGTTGTAGAGGTGGACCTGGTCGTAAAAGGCTGATGTAGACTACTGACTCCTCAGTATAATGTAGACTAGTATAATGTAGACTACTGACTGGTGGCCACTGCTGCTTGTAGAGGTGGACCTGGTCGTAAAAGGCTGTTCAAGTCCAGGGTGGAGTGGCAGGTCAGGTAGACATTTGGTTTTGGAGGCACAGTCATGGGAAATACTTGTGTTTACCCGCTAGTATGTTAGCAGGGTGGAGATAACCACTTGTATGTTAGCAGGGTGGAGATAACCACTTGTATGTTAGCAGGGTGGAGATAACCACTTGTATGTTAGCAGGGTGGAGATAACCACTTGTATGTTAGCAGGGTGGAGATAACCACTTGTATGGTAGCAGGGTGGAGATAACCACTTGTATGTTAGCAGGGTGGAGATAACCACTTGTATGGTAGCAGGGTGGAGATAACCACTTGTATGGTAGCAGGGTGGAGATAACCACTTGTATGGTAGCAGGGTGGAGATAACCAATTGTATGGTAGCAGGGTGGAGATAACCAATTGTATGGTAGCAGGGTGGAAGTCTTTTTGTGGTAGCAGGGTGGAGATAACCACTTGTGCGTTGGGGTAAAGTAGAAGAAGCCTTTTCAATCACTCCCTTTCCTGCTGTGTTCTCAGGTTGTTTGTGCCTGTGTGTATTATCATGTGGCTGGGTGACCCTAGTTGGTCCTCAGACAGAAGGTCTAGGTCGAGCTGGGTGTTTGGACACCAGAGTTTAGTTTATTTTCTTGTATAAATTTCCCATCCCATAATGGAGTACAATCTGTGGTTGTGTATGTCCTCAGTGGGTGTGGGAGGGTTGTCAGTGGGGGGGTTGTTCTCTCTCTCTGTCTCTCTCTCTGTCTCTGTCTCTCTCTCTCTCTCTCTCTCTCTCTCTCTCTCTTTCTCACTCTTCTCTCTCTCTCTCTCTCTCTCTCTCTCTCTCTCTCTTCTCGTTCTCTCTCTCTCTCTCTCTCTCTCTCTTTCTCACTCTTCTGTCTCTCTCTCTCTCTCTCTCTCTCCCTTTCTACTTTTCTCTACTTTTGAAACTGAATGTTATAATTTCATCAACCAAACCTAACTTTAGGGAACCTGAGAGAACAAATAGAGAGAGAGAGAGAGAGAGAGAGAGATGTACAACTGAGAAAAGAATAGAGAGAGAGAGAAATAGATAGATGTACAACTGAGAAAAGAACAGAGAGAGAGAGAGAGAGAGAGAGAGAGAGAGAGAGAGAGAGAGAGAGAGAGAGAGACAGAGAGAGAGAGACAGAGACAGAGAGAGAGAGAGAGACAGAGAGACAGAGAGACAGAGAGAGGGAGAGAGGGAGAGAGAGAGAGAGAGAGAGAGAGAGAGAGAGAGAGAGAGAGAGAGAGAGGAGAGACAGAGAGAGGAGAGAGAGAGAGAGAGAGAGAGAGAGAGAGAGAGAGACAGAGAGGGAGAGACAGAGAGACAGAGAGGGAGAGAGGGAGAGACAGAGAGACAGAGAGACAGAGAGACAGAGAGACAGAGAGACAGAGAGAGGAGAGAGGGAGAGAGAGAGAGACAGAGAGACAGAGAGCAGGGAGGGAGAGAGAGAGACAGAGAGGGAGAGACAGAGAGACAGAGATGGAGAGAGGGAGAGAGAGAGAGACAGAGAGACAGAGAGAGACAGAGAGAGAGAGAGAGAGACAGAGAGACAGAGAGGGAGAGAGAGAGAGAGAGAGAGAGAGAGAGAGAGGAGAGAGGGAGAGAGAGAGAGAGAGAGAGAGAGAGAGAGAGAGATAGAGATATGTGGCTAAACAAACAGGAAGCAGCCCTGGTCAAAAGTAAGATAGTAGTGCATAAAGCCTGGGACAGATTCAAAGTGCTTTATTTGATGTCTTTGCATCCAGTATGAAGGAAGGTAGTTTCTTACCGATGCTACAGATGTAGGATCTTGATTTGAGCCAGTTTGCAGGGAAAATAATCCTACAGCACTCAGGAAGTGAGTTATTATTGTGCCTTGCAAAATTATTTATCCCCCTTGGCTTTTTCTCCTAGTTTGTTGCATTTCAACCTGTAATTTAATCCACTGTATGTAATTCATTAACATGTTTGAAGGGGTTGATACACTTTTCATGAGGAAAAATCTATTCTGGAATTTTAAAGTGGAAATTACAAACTTCAAAAAGCTTTTTAAACCCTAAACCTGTGGCCTGGCAAAAAAACTGGAAGTCTGCTAGCTGGAAGTCTGCTAGCTGGAAGTCTGCTAGCTGGAAGTCTGCTAGCTGGAAGTCTGTTAGCTGGAAGTCTGCTAACTGGAAGTCTGCTAGCTGGAAGTCTGCTAGCTGGAAGTCTGCTAGCTGGAAGTCTGCTAGCTGCGTACTAGTTGTACCCAAGGACTTCCAGTCTTTGTGCTAAACTAGTTTGCCAAAATCCCAAACTATCCCTTTAAACAACAAGTGTCAATTTGAGGTATTTTGTGTTTGACCAGGCCGATAATCTTCTTCTTCTCCTATTGGAGGGCAACTCTGACTGACTGCTTTGACTGAGTCATGATCTATTTATATATAAACCTTGATATTATGGTGTGTCTTTTCCCTTCACCCCCCTCTCTCTCTCTCTGTCTCTGTCTCTCTCTCTCTCTCTCTCTCTCTCTCTCTCTCTCTCTCTCTCTCTCTCTCTCACTCCTCTCTCTCTCGCTCTCTCTCTCTTCTTTCTCTCCTCTCTCTTTGTCATGTCAGTGGATGAATGTCACGCTTTCTTAATCTGTAATACCTCTCTTTCTCTCCCGTGCAAATGAAAGTCACTTAATGTTATTCTGTGATGGTTTCCTCAGTTTCCTCTGACGCGTGGCTAGGGTGAGGTAGGGTAGTATAAAGTAGTAAGCAGAAGTCTTGAGGTCGGTGAGTGATGACTGTCTCTGTCTCTCCCCCTGCAGCACAGGAAGAGGGAGTGGAGGGTGTGTGGAACACACACAGAGACGTAGCAGTAGTGACATTGGAGAGTTATGACACATTCTGCATTATTTGGGGTTGTGTAAAACCTATTGAGCAGGAAACATATTGAGCAACAAACAACCCCTCTCCCTCTCCTCTCCTCTCCTCCTCTCCCTCCTCTCCTCTCCTCTCCTCTCCTCCTCTCCTCTCCTCTCCTCTCCTCTCCTCTCCCTCCTCCTCTCCTCTCCTCTCCTCTCCTCTCCTCTCCCTCCCTCCTCTCCTCTCTTCTCCTCTTTTTCTCACAATAGTTGCGTATTTAGAGTCCACAAGCTCCACAGCTTTCAATCCCTAAATTACATTTAAATTATTTTCACATGTCCATCCCTATATATAGCTGCTGTCAACTTTCCCCTGTGGTTGAGAAGAGAAGAATAGAAGGAATAGTCTGCAGTAGAAAATCTAATAATCTGAAAATGACATTATTTATCTACTCAGCAGATGGCACATTCCCCTCGGGAGGTTACGACACCAACCGTGACATATTCCATTCTGATTTACTACCTTGTTATTATTTGCTTCCTGTCTTCAGGGTCCAATAGTAGCATTGGCAAGATTGTATGTGACTTAACTTTCTCTAGAATTGAGGGGATACGTTGTTGCCAAGGGTTACATAAGTTGTCATGTTGGTAAACGTCAAATAAAATACACATTTTATTCGTCACTTGAACCAGAATACAACAGGTGTAGTCCTTACCGCGAAACTCTTACTTTAACCAACAATGCAGATTTAAGAAAAATAAGAGTTAAGAAAATATTTGCTAAATAAACAAAAGTTTTTAAAAAATTAAAAGAGCAACAATAAAATAACAATGACGAGGCTATATACAGGGCGTACCAGTACCGAGTCATTGTGCGGGGGTACAGGTTAGTCGAAGTAATTGAAGTAATAGCATTAAAAAAAGGGGAGGGGTCAATGCAAATTGTCCGGGTCATTTGATTAGCTGTTCAGCAGTCTTATGGCTTGGGGGTAGAAGCTGTTAAAGTTAGCGAGGGAGATATGAGTCTCCTGCTTCAGTGATTTTTGCAATTCGTTCCAGTCATTGGCAGCAAAGAACTGGAAGGAAAGGCGGCCACTGGATGACCAGTGAGATATACCTGCTGGAGTGCTGCTATGGTGACCAGTGAGCTGAGATGAGGCGGGGCTTCACCTAGCAAAGACTTATAGATGACCTGTAGCCAGTGGGTTTGGCGACAAATATGAAGCGAAGGGCCAGCCAACAAGAGCGTACAGGTCGCAGTGGTGGGTAGTATATGGGGCTTTGGTGACAAAACGGATGGCACTGTGATAGACTGCATCCAATTTGCTGAGTATAGTGTTGGAGTCTATTTCGTAAATGACATCGCTGAAGTCAAGCATCGGTAGGATGGTCAGTTTTACGAGGGTATGTTTGGCAGCATGAGTGAAGGATGCTTTGTTGAGAAATAGGAAGCCGATTCTAGATTTAATTTTGGATTGGAGATGCTTAATGTGAGTCTGGAAGGAGAGTTTACAGTCTAACCAGACAGGTAGTTGAATTTGGGCATTTCATCCAGACTGGAAAATACTGCCCCCTGTCACCAGGAAGTTAATCATCAGCTATCAGAGCAGCTCACAGTTCATTGCACCTGTACATAGCCCATCTGTAAATAGCCCATCCAACTACCTCATCCCCATACTGTATTTATTTATTTATCTTGCTCCTTTGCACCCCAGTATCTCTACTTGCACATTCATCTTCTGCACATCTATCACTCCAGTGTTTAATTGCTATATTGTAATTATTATATTATTATTTTGCCACTATGACCTATTTATTGCTTTACCTCCCTTATCTTACCTCATTTCCACTCACTGTACATAGATTTTTTCTACTGTGTTATTGACTGTACGTTTGTTTTACTCTATGTGTAACTCTGTGTTGTTGTTTGTGTCACACTGCTTTGCTTTATCTTGGCCAGGTCGCAGTTGTAAATGAGAACTTGTTCTCATCTGGCCTACCTGGTTAAAAAAAGGTGAAATATATATATTTTTAAATAATTTCCTTTGTCTTGAACACATTGAGCTTGTTTTTTTTTGGCACAACACTTCCAGGTGTCCTCCTCCCTATAAGTTGTCTCATTGTTGTCGGTGGACAGGCTACCACTGTTGTGTCGGCAAACTTAATGAAATAGTGTTGGAGTCATGTTTGATCACGCAGTCGTGGGTGAACAGGGAGTACAGGAGGGGACTGAGCATGCACCCTTGTGGAGCTCCAGTGTTGAGGATCAGCGTGGCAGATGTGTTGTTACCTACCCTCACCACCTGGGGGGCGGCCCGTCAGGAAGTCCAGGATCCAGTTGCAGTGGGAGGTATTTAGTCCCAGGGTCCTTAGCTTAGTGATGAGCTTTGTGGGCACTATGGTGTTGAACGCTGAGCTGTAGTCAATTAAAATAATTCTCATGTGGGTGTTCCTTTTGTCCAGGTGTGAAAGGACAGTGTGGAGTGCAATAGAGATTGTATCATCTGTTGATCTGTTTGGGTGGTATGCGAATTGGAGTGGGTCTAGGGTTTCTGGAATGATGATGTTGATGTGAGCCATGACCAGCCTTTCAAAGCACTTCATGGTTACAGACGTGAGTGCTATGAGTCGGTGGTCATTTAGGCAGTTTACCTTGGTGTTGTTGGCACAGGGACTACGGTCTGCTTGAAACATGTAGGTATTACAGACTCGGACAAGGACACGTTGAAAATGTCAGTGAAGACACTTGCCAGTTGGTCAGTGCATGCTCAGAGTACACATCCTGGTAATCCATCTGGCCCTGCGGCCTTGTGAATGTTGACCTGTTTAAATTTCTTACTCACATTGAATACGGCGAGCGTGATCACATAGTCATCCGGAACATCTGGTGCTCTCATGCATGCTTTAGTGTTGCTTGCCTGGAAACGTGCAAGTCATTTAGCTCATCTGGTAGGCTTGTATCACTGGGCAGCTCTGTAGTCCATAATAGTTTGCAGGCCCTGCCACATTTGACGAGCGTTGGCGCCGGTGTAGTAGGATTCAATCTTAGTCCTGTATTTACGCTTTGCCAGTTTGATGGTTCGTCTGAGGGTTTAGCGGGATGTCTTATAAGCGTCCGTGTTAATGTCCCACTCCTTGAAAGCAGCAGCTCTTCCCTTTAGCTTAGTGCGTATGTTGCCTGTAATCCATGGCTTCTGGTTAGGGTATGTACTAGAGGTCGACCGATTAATCGGAATGGCCGATTAATTAGGGCCGATTTCAAGTTTTCATAACAATCGGAAATCTGTATTTTTTTTTACACCTTTATTTAATCCTTATTTAACTTGGCAAGTCAGTTAAGAACACATCCTTGTTTTCAATGACGGCCTAGGAATGGTGGGTTAACTGCCTCGTTCAGGGGCAGAACTACAGATTTTCACCTTGTCAGCTCGGGGGATTCAATCTTGCAACCGTACAGTTAACTAGTCCAACGCAATAACGACCTGCCTCTCTCTCGTTGCACTCCACAAGGAGACTGCCTGTTACGCGAATGCAGTAGGCCAAGGTAAGTTGCTAGCTAGTTAAACTTATCTTATAAAAAACAATCAATCATAATCACTAGTTAACTACACATGGTTGATGATATTACTAGATATTATCTAGCGTGTCCTGCGTTGCATATAATCTGACTGAGCATACAAGCATACAAGTATCTAAGTATCTGACTGAGCAGTGGTAGGCAGAAGCAGGCGCGTAAACATTCATTCAAACAGCACTTTCCTGCGTTTTGCCAGCAGCTCTTCGTTGTGCGTCAGGCATTGCGCTGTTTATGACTTCAAGCCTATCAACTCCCGAGATGAGGCTGGTGTATCCGAAGTGAAATGGCTAGCTAGTTAGCGGGGTGCGAGCTAATAGCGTTTCAAACGTCACTCGCTCTGAGACTTGGAGAGGTTGTTCCCCTTGCTCTGCATGGGTAACGATGCTTCGAGGGTGGCTGTTGTCGTTGTGTTCCTGGTTCGAGCCCAGGGAGGAACGAGGAGAGGGACGGAAGCTATACTGTTACACTGGCAATACTAAAGTGCCTATAAGAACATCCAATCGTCAAAGGTTAATGAAATACAAATGGTATAGAGGGAAATAGTATAATTCCTATAATTCCTATAATTCCTATAATTACAACCTAAAACTTCTTACCTGGGAATATTGAAGTCTCATGTTAAAAGGAACCTCCAGCTTTCATATGTTCTCATGTTCTGAGCAAGGAACTTAAACGTTAGCTTTCTTACATGGCACATATTGCACTTTTACTTTCTTCTCCAACACTTTGTTTTTGCATGATTTTAACCAAATTGAACAAATTGAACATGTTTCATTATTTATTTGAGGCTAAATTTATTTTATTGATGTATTATATTAAGTTAAAATAAGTGTTCATTCAGTATTGTTGTAATTGTCATTATTACAAATAAATATGTTCTCTATAAATTGGCCAATTAAGACTGACTTACTGACAGGCAGACTGACTGGCTTGTGGACTGACTTACTGACTGGCAGACTGACTGGCTTGTGGACTGATTCACTGACTGGCAGACTGACTGGCTTGTGGACTGACTTGCTAACTGAGTCATCAGGTTTTAGACACATCCCAATGTCACAATATCCTGAACAGTTCCTTTTCCTTCAGCCTTTCTCTCTCTCTCTCTGTCTCTCTCGCTCTCTCACTCTCTCTCTCTCTCTCTCTCTCTCTCGCTCTCCCCTCGCTCTCGCTCTCTCTCTCTCTCTCCCTCCCTCTCGCTCTCTCTCATCTCATCTCTCTCATCTCTCTCTCTCTCTCTCTCTCTCCCCTCCCTCTATCTCTCTCTCTCCCTCTCTCTCTCTCTCTCTCTCTCCCCCTCCCTCTATCTCTCTCTCTCCCTCTCTCTCTCTCTATCTCCCTCTCCCTCCTCTCTCTCTCTCTCCCCTCTCTCTCATCCCCCTCTTCTCCCCCCTCCCCCTCCCTCCCTCCCTCCCTCCCTCCCTCCCTCCCTCCCTCCCTCCCTCCCTCCCTCCCTCCCTCCCCTCTCTCTCTCTCTTCTTCTCCTAATGTTTGGTCTGTCTTTTCATTGTGACTTCTCTCTTGTTTTCCTGGACTATATCTTTAATGGAGTAGAGTAGGAGTGTAGAGTAGAGTAACAGAGTAGAGTAGTAGAGTAGAGTAGAGTAGAGTAGTAGAGTAGGGTAGAGTAGAGTGGTAGAGTAGCAGAGTAGAGTAGAGTAGTAGAGTATCAGAGTAGAGTAGTAGAGTAGAGTAGAGTAGTAGAGTAGAGTAGTAGAGTAGAGTAGAGTAGAGTAGAGTAGAGTAGAGTAGAGTAGCAGAGTAGAGTAGTAGAGTAGAGTAGCAGGGTAGAGTAGCAGAGTAGAGTAGAGTAGCAGAGTAGAGTAGTAGAGTAGTGTAGAGTAGAGTAGTAGAGTAGAGTAGAGTAGAGTAGGAGTGTAGAGTAGTGTAGAGTAGAATACAATTCCCTAAAAAGGGCAGGAGACAACATGAATTTGGAGCGAATAGCTCCTCAGTAATGCATTCTATTAAAAACCATTTAATCTCTTGGCATGTCTCTCTATTAGAGCGTATTAATGGGGTTGAGAGAGAGAGGGAGAGAGAGAGGTGGGGTGGAGAGGAGAGGGAGAGAGGGGGGGGGGAGGAGAGGGAGAGAGAGGGGGAGGAGAGGGGAGAGGTGGGGTGGAGAGAGAGGGGGGGGGAGAGGAGAGGGGAGAGAGAGGGGGAGGAGGGGGGGAGAGGGGGAGAGAGGAGAGGGGGGAGAGAGGAGAGAGAGGTGGGGGAGAGGGAGAGAGGGAGAGAGGGGGGAGGAAAGAGAGGGGGAGAGGAGAGGGGGAGAGAGGGGAGAGGAGAGGGGGGAGGAGAGGGAGGGGGGGGGGGGGAGGGGGAGAGAGGAGAGAGAGAGAGGGGGGGAGAGGAGAGGGAGAGAGGGGGAGAGGAGAGGGGGAGAGAGGAGAGAGAGAGAGGGGGAGAGGAAAGAGAGGAGAGAGAGGGGGGGGAGAGGAGAGAGAGAGGTGGGGGGAGAGGAGAGGGAGAGAGGGGGGAGAGGAGAGAGAGGAGAGAGAGGGGGGGAGAGGAGAGAGAGAGGTGGGGGGAGAGGAGAGGGAGAGAGGGGGAGAGGAGAGGGAGAGAGGGGGAGAGGAGAGGGCGAGAGGGGGAGAGGAGAGGGGGGAGAGAGGAGAGAGAGAGAGGGAGAGAGAGGAGAGAGGGGGGAGACAGGAATGGGAGTGTGTGATTGTGTTTGTGGTGTGTGTGTGTGTGTGTGTGTGTGTGTGTGTGTGTGTGTGTGTGTGTGTGTGTGTGTGTGTGTGTGTGTGTGTGTGTGTGTATGTGTGTGTGTGAGAGTGTGGGTGGGGTGTGTGTGTGTGTGAGGAGGGGGGTGTGTGTGTGTGTGTGTGTGTGTGTGTGCGTTTGTTTGTTAAAGGGTCTGCAGTGGCCGTGCAGCGTTTACTGTGATATAGTGATACGTCCTCTGCAGAAGTCAGGACATGTGTACTTCCTTGACGCTTCGCTGAGCAGAGCAGAGCTGTTGTCAAGGAAGTTGTCAAGGAAGTTGTCAAGAAGGGTGTTTGTGTTTTTAAATGGACCTCCTGCCCCCACCTACGGTCACCCAATCAGGTCAATACGGAGCTGTAGCTCTCTGCATTGTTACAACATGTGTGAGGAGGATGACGATGCGGTACGGAGCACATTTTGGCCTCTGGATACTCCACAATTGCGTTCGCGACCTCCATACGGAGCACATTTTGGCCTCTGGATACTCCACAATTGCGTTTGCGACCTCCATACGGAGCACATTTTGGCCTCCACATTTTCAGATCAATGCATGAATTGGAGTTTTAGGAGACGATCAGGCCGTGTTTTATTTCGAGAGGCCGTAGACGTTAGAACAGAAGCACGTGTTCCAATCATTTCCTCAGACAGTGCTGTTGGAGATTAGACACCCACCATAGGTGTTGCTGCGTTTGTATATAAAACAACTCCTCTGAGACACCCTCGCAGAGTTGGTGTCACAACCAGGGTCACGGTGTGTGTGTGTGTGTGTGTGTACGCGTGTGCGTGTGTCTTCTACTTTTTTCAGAGTGTATTCTGTGCTGGTGATCATGAGAGTGAGATTATGGATTAATACTCAAAGGAACGTTTAATTGCTTTTAACCCCCACCCCACCCCCACCCCCACCCCCTGGACTCCCAGACTCAAGGTACAGGACCTCTAGCTAGCTTTAGCTATAAATCCTTAGCCCAGCCATTCAGTCACAACCTTTAGCTACTAGCATAGCATGCTATAAATCCTTAGCCCAGCCATTCAGTCACAACCTTTAGCTACTAGCATAGCATGCTATAAATCCTTAGCCCAGCCATTCAGTCACAACCTTTAGCTACTAGCATAGCATGCTATAAATCCTTAGCCCAACAGTTCAGTCACAACCTTTAGCTACTAGCATAGCATGCTATAAATCCTTAGCCCAGCCATTCAGTCACAACCATTAGCTACTAGCATGCTATAAATCCTTAGCCCAGCCATTCAGTCACAACCTTTAGCTACTAGCATAGCATGCTATAAATCCTTAGCCCAGACATTCAGTCACAACCTTTAGCTACTAGCATAGCATGCTACAAAGTCTAGCTAGTTGAGCTAACCCTATCCTGACCCTAACAGCTCAGGATTGTAAAGCATTTGACTGCCGATAGTACTTAGCACCTCTAAATAGAGTGCCGGCAATCTCTTTGTGTTCACACAGCAAAAGACCTTGACGTTGTCAGTCACTCAGCCTTGTTAAAATACTGTTTGGCAAAGGATGTGTGTTGCTTAGTTTATGGGCTAGATTCGCTAATGTTACTATTTTGTAGAAAGCCCTAGTTGATACTAGCAAGATGACCCCAGATAGATAACTACCTAGCAAGATGACCCCAGATAGATAACTACCTAGCAAGATGACCCCAGATAGATAACTTCCTAGCAAGATGACCCCAGATAGATACCTACCTAGCCAGATGACCCCAGATAGATAACTACCTAGCCAGATGACCCCAGATAGATAACTACCTAGCCAGATGACCCCAGATAGATAACTACCTAGCCAGATGACCCCAGATAGATAACTACCTAGCAAGATGACCCCAGATAGATAACTACCTAGCAAGATGACCCAGATAGATAACTACCTAGCCAGATGACCCCAGATAGATAACTACCTAGCCAGATGACCCCAGATAGATAACTACCTAGCCAGATGACCCCAGATAGATAACTACCTAGCCAGATGACCCCAGATAGATAACTACCTAGCCAGATGACCCCAGATAGATAACTACCTAGCCAGATGACCCCAGATAGATAACTACCTAGCCAGATGACCCCAGATAGATAACTACCTAGCCAGATGACCCCAGATAGATAACTACCTAGCCAGATGACCCCAGATAGATAACTTCCTAGCAAGATGACCCCAGATAGATAACTACCTAGCCAGATGACCCCAGATAGATAACTACCTAGCCAGATGACCCCAGATAGATAACTACCTAGCAAGATGACGAATAAACTATTTAATTCACTCTCTGTAATCCCATACTACCAGTGCCAAATATTTAGCTAGCCAACATTCGCATATTTGCTCGTTAGCGCAACATACCAAGCCTTCAGAAAGTATTCATACCCTCAACTTATTCCACATGTTGTTGTGTTACGGCCTGAATTTAAAATGGATTAAAATAAAAATCTCACCCATCTACACACAATAGAGTAGAGTAGTAGAGGCTGGGTTACCAGACCCTGACCTAGTAATGCCCCTTTAACATGGGCTGGGTTGCCAGATCTTAACTGAGTCTTCTCCTTTAACATGTGCTGGGTTACCAGACCCTAATTTAGTCTTCTCCTTTATCATGGGCTGGGTTTCCAGACCCTAATTGAGTCTTCTCTCTTTATCATGGGCTGGGTTGCCAGACCCTAACTGAGTCTTCTCCCTTTAGCATTGGCTGGGTTACCAGATCCTAACTGAGTCTTCCCCTTTAACATGGGCTGGGTTGCCAGAATCTGACCCTAATATTCCCCATTTAACATGGGCTGGGTTGCCAGATTCTGACCCTAGTATTTCCGACATTTACATGGGCTGGGTTGCCAGAATCTGACCCTAATATTCCCCATTTAACATGGGCTGGGTTGCCAGATTCTGACCCTAGTATTTCACCCATTAACAACATTGAAGGGAAGGTGATGATAATGAGATTAAAGCAGATCAGCTGTGTCTCTGTTTACATTCTGAATGACTTAGGAGACGTGATACACACACAGAGCTGCTTAGGAGACATGATACACACACAGAGCTGCTTAGGAGACATGATACACACACAGAGCTGCTTAGGAGACGTGTGGCGGCTTGGCCCTTTAAACCTCACACAACTGGGCTACTGGGAGGAAACACACACACACAAACACACACACACACACACACACACACACACACACACACACACACACACACACACACACACACACACACACACACACACACACACACACACACACACACACACACACACACACACACACACACACACACACACACATAAACACACAAACACACACATACACACACACACACACACACACACACAAACACACAAACACACACACACACACACACACAAACACACACACTCTCTCTCTCTTTTGAGAGTGACCCGCACAAAGAAGTCCAACTTTAAAACAAGATGTCCATTGTAGATGTAAAGTTAGCTAACAGGTTTTTCACTACGGTGTAGGGTTAGGGTGTTGGCAGTAACTCTCACCACACACACACACACACACACACACAACATACAAACACACGCACACAACACACACACACACACAGACACACAACACACAAACACACACACAGACAAACAAACACACACAACACACACACACACACAACACACACACACACACACACACACACTGGCCAGAGATAAGAAGCACGTGGTGTGAAAGAGGAAGTAGGGAGAACGGCTACTGCTCTCTCCTCTCTCCCTCTCCCTCTATCTCTATCTCTTTCCCTCTCTCTGTCTCTCTCCCCTCTGTATCTCTCTCTCCCTCTCCCTCTATCTCTTTCCCTCTCTCTCTCTCTCTTTCTCCCCTCTGTCTCTCTCTCTCTCTCAATTCAATTCAATTCAATTCAAGGGCTTTATTGGCATGGGAAACGTGTTAACATTGCCAAAGCAAGTGAGGTAGATAATATATAAAGTGAATATATAAAGTGAAATAAACAATAAAAATTAACAGTAAACATTACACATACAGAAGTGTCAAAACAATAAAGACATTACAAATGTCATATTATATATATACAGTGTTTTAACAATGTACAAATGGTTAAAGGACACAAGATAAAATAAATAAGCATACATATGGGTTGTATTTACAATGGAGTTTGTTCTTCACTGGTTGCCCTTTTCTCGTGGCAACAGGTCACAAATCTTGCTGCTGTGATGGTGGCACACTGTGGTATTTCACCCAGTAGATTTGGGAGTTTTTCAAAATTGAATTTGTTTTCGAATTCTTTGTGGATCTGTGTAATCTGAGGGAAATATGTCTCTCTAATATGGTCATACATTGGGCAGGAGGTTAGGAAGTGCAGCTCAGTTTCCACCTCATTTTGTGGGCAGTGAGCACATAGCCTGTCTTCTCTTGAGAGCCATGTCTGCCTACAGCGGCCTTTCTCAATAGCAAGGTTATGCTCACTGAGTCTGTACATAGTCAAAGCTTTCCTTAATTGTGGGCCAGTCACAGTGGTCAGGTATTCTGCCACTGTGTACTCTCTGTGTAGGGCCAAATAGTATTCTAGTTTGCTCAGTTTTTTTGTTAATTCTTTCCAATGTGTCAAGTAATTATCTTTTTGTTTTCTCATGATTTGGTTGGGTCTAATTGTGCTGCTGTCCTGGGGCTCTGTAGGGTGTGTTTGTGTTTGTGAACAGAGCCCCAGGACCAGCTTGCTTAGGGGACTCTTCTCCAGGTTCTCTCTCTCTCTCTCTCTTTCACTGTCTCTCTCTCTCTCTTGCTGTCTCTCTGTCTCTCTCTCTCTGTCTCTCTCTGTCACACCCTCTCTTTCTATCCCTCTCCCAGTCCGAAGTGGGAAGCTTTTCTAGCTGCCATGAGAATAGTAGTACCCGGAACAGGGTCTCTGGTCAGAATGAATAGTAGAACCCGGAACAGGGTCTCTGTTCAGAATGAATAGTAGTACCCGGAACAGGGTCTCTGTTCAGAATGAATAGTAGTACCCGGAATAGGGTCTCTGTTCAGAATGAATAGTAGAACCCGGGTCTCTGATCAGAATGAATAGTAGAACCCGGAACTGGGTCTCTGTTCAGAATGAATAGTAGTACCCGGAACAGGGTCTCTGTTCAGAATGAATAGTAGAAACCGGAACAGGGTCTCTGTTCAGAATGAATAGTAGTACCCGGAACAGGGTCTCTGTTCAGAATGAATAGTAGAACCCAGAATGGGTCTCTGTTCAGAATGAATAGTAGTACCCGGAATAGGGTCTCTGTTCAGAATGAATAGTAGAACCCGGGTCTCTGATCAGAATGAATAGTAGAACCCGGAACTGGGTCTCTGTTCAGAATGAATAGTAGTACCCGGAACAGGGTCTCTGTTCAGAATGAATAGTAGAACCCGGGCATCTGATCAGAATGAATAGTAGAACCCGGAACTGGGTCTCTGTTCAGAATGAATAGTAGTACCCGGAACAGGGTCTCTGTTCAGAATGAATAGTAGTACCCGGAACAGGGTCTCTGTTCAGAATGAATAGTAGAACCCGGGTCTCTGATCAGAATGAATAGTAGAACCCGGAACTGGGTCTCTGTTCAGAATGAATAGTAGAACCCGGGTCTCTGGTCAGAATGAATAGTAGAACCCGGAACAGGGTCTCTGTTCAGAATGAATAGTAGAACCCACACAGGGTCTCTGTTCAGAATGAATACTAGAACCCAGCACAGGGCCCATAGGTCTCTGGTCAGAATGAATAGTAGAACCCGGAACAGGGTCTCTGTTCAGAATGAATAGTAGAACCCACACAGGGTCTCTGGTCAGAATGAATAGTAGAACCCGGAACAGGGTCTCTGGTCAGCATGAATAGTAGAACCCGGAACAGGGTCTCTGGTCAGAATGAATAGTAGAACCCGGGTCTCTGATCAGAATGAATACTAGAACCCGGAACAGGGTCTCTGGTCAGAATGAATACTAGAACCCGGCACAGGGTCTCTGATCAGAATGAATAGTAGAACCCGGCACAGGGTCTCTGGTCAGAATGAATAGTAGAACCCACACAGGTCTCTGGTCAGAATGAACCCGGCACAGGGCCCATAGGTCTCTGGTCAGAATGAACCCAGAACAGGGTCTCTGGTCAGAATGAACCCGGCACAGGGCCCATAGGTCTCTGGTCAGAATGAACCCGGAACAGGGTCTCTGGTCAGAATGAATAGTAGAACCCAGAACCCGGGTCTCTGGTCAGAATGAATAGTAGAACCCGGAACAGGGTCTCTGATCAGAATGAATACTAGAACCGGGACAGGGTCTCTGGTCAGAATGAATAGTAGAACCCGGCACAGGGCCCATAGGTCTCTGGTCAGAATGAACCCGGCACAGGGCCCATAGGTCTCTGGTCAGAATGAACCCGGCACAGGGTCTCTGGTCAGAATGAATTCTAGAACCGGCACAGGGTCTCTGGTCAGAATGAATACTAGAACCCGGCACAGGGCCCATAGGTCTCTGGTCAGAATGAACCTGGCACAGGGCCCATAGGTCTCTGGTCAGAATGAACCCGGCACAGGGCCCATAGGTCTCTGGTCAGAATGAACCCGGCACAGGGCCCATAGGTCTCTGGTCAGAATGAACCCGGCACAGGGTCTCTGGTCAGAATGAACCCGGCACAGGGTCTCTGGTCAGAATGAATAGTAGAACCCGGCACAGGGCCCATAGGTCTCTGGTCAGAATGAACCCGGCACAGGGCCCATAGGTCTCTGGTCAGAATGAACCCGGCACAGGGCCCATAGGTCTCTGGTCAGAATGAACCCGGCACAGGGTCTCTGGTCAGAATGAACCCGGCACAGGGTCTCTGGTCAGAATGAATAGTAGAACCCGGCACAGGGTCTCTGGTCAGAATGAACCCGGCACAGGGTCTCTGGTCAGAATGAACCCGGCACAGGGTCTCTGGTCAGAATGAATAGTAGAACCCGGCACAGGGCCCATAGGTCTCTGGTCAGAATGAATAGTAGAACCCGGCACAGGGCCCATAGGTCTCTGGTCAGAATGAACCCGGCACAGGGCCCATAGGTCTCTGGTCAGAATGAATAGTAGAACCCGGCACAGGGCCCATAGGTCTCTGGTCAGAATGAATAGTAGAACCCGGCACAGGGCCCATAGGTCTCTGGTCAGAAGTTGTGCAGGGAATACAGTGTTATTTGGAAAGGACACAATCTATGGCCTGGCTGGGTTCATTAAAGTCTGATTCTTCATCATCCTCCTGGTTGTGTTCATTAAAGTCTTAGCTGTTGGGGAGGGGGGGTTCTTCACTGTTACTACACTGTCTATCTGATTCTTCATCATTCCTCTCTCTATGGTCAGGGATATTAACTAGCCTCTCTCTTTACTTCTCTCTTTCTCTCCCTCTCTCTCCTTCTCTCCCTCTCCCCTTTCTCACTCCTTCTCCCCTCTCTCCCTCCCCCCTCTCTCTCTCCACAATGCTATACTGAGGTGGGGAGATGAGCAGCCCTCTGCAGAAAATAGACTGTCCGAGACAGAAGGATTTGCTGCTTAGGCCTAAAAACAACTCTGGTGGTGTCTGTGGTGGTGGAGGCTGTAGTGGTGGTGGCTGAAGTGGTGGAGGCTTTAGTGTTGGTGGCTGTAGTGGTGGATGTAGTGGTGGATGTAGTGGTGGTGGCTGTAGTGGTGGTGGCTGTAGTGTTGGTGGCTGTAGTGGTGGTGGCTGTAGTGGTGGATGTAGTGGTGGTTGCTGTAGTGGTGGTGGCTGTAGTGGTGGATGTAGTGGTGGATGTAGTGGTGGTGGCTGTAGTGGTGGTGGCTGTATTGGTGGCTGTAGTGTTGGTGGCTTTAGTGGTGGTGGCTTTAGTGGTGGTGGCTTTAGTGGTGGTGGTTGTGTTGGTGGCTGTAGTGGGGTGGATGTAGTGGTGGAGGCTATAGTGGTGGTGGCTGTAGTGGTGGAGGCTGTAGTGGTGGTGGATGTAGTGGTGGATGTAGTGGTGGATGTAGTGGTGGATGTGTGTTGGTGGCTGTAGTGGTGGCTGTAGTGGTGGTGGCTTTAGTGGTGGTGGTTATAGTGGGGGTGGATGTAGTGGTGGAGGCTATAGTGGTGGTGGCTGTAGTGGTGGAGGCTGTAGTGGTGGATGTAGTGGTGGATGTAGTGTTGGTGGCTGTAGTGGTGGCTGTAGTGGTGGAGGCTGTAGTGGTGGATGTAGTGGTGGATGTAGTAGTGGCTGTAGTGTTGGTGGATGTAGTGGTGGATGTAGTGGTGGCTGTAGTGTTGGTGGCTGTAGTGGTGGTGGCTGTAGTGGTGGAGGCTGTAGTGGTGGATGTAGTGGTGGATGTAGTAGTGGCTGTAGTGGTGGCTGTAGTGTTGGTGGCTGTAGTGGTGGTGGCTGTAGTGTTGGGTGATGTAGTGGTGGTGGCTGTAGTGGTGGTGGCTGTAGTGGTGGTGGAGGCTGTAGTGGTGGATGTAGTGGTGGTGGCGTTAGTGGTGGAGGCTGTAGTGGTGGTGGCTGTAGTGGTGGAGGCTGTAGTGGTGGTGGCTGTAGTGGTGGAGGCTGTAGTGGTGGATTTAGTGGTAGTGGGGGATGTAGTGTTGGTGGCTGTAGTGGTGGATGTAGTGGTGGTGGCTGTAGTGGTGGTGGCTGTAGTGGTGGTGGCTGTGTTGGTGAAGTGGTGGTGGTTGGTGTTTTAGTGGTGGTGGCTTTAGTGGTGGTGGCTTTAGTGGTGGAGGCTGTAGTGGTGGATGTAGTGGTGGATGTAGTGGTGGATGTAGTTTTGGTGGCTGTAGTGGTGGCTGTAGTGGTGGTGGCTTTAGTGGTGGTGGCTGTAGTGGTGGATGTAGTGGTGGATGTAGTGTTGGTGGCTGTAGTGGTGGAGGCTGTAGTGGTGGAGGCTGTAGTGGTGGATGCTAGTGGTGGATGTAGTAGTGGCTGTAGTGTTGGTGGCTGTAGTGGTGGATGTAATGGTGGCTGTAGTGTTGGTGGCTGTAGTGGTGGTGGCTGTAGTGTTGGTGGATGTAGTGGTGGTGGCTGTAGTGGTGGTGGCTGTAGTGGTGGTGGCTGTAGTGGTGGAGGCTGTAGTGGTGGATGTAGTGGTGGTGGCGTTAGTGGTGGATGTAGTGGTGGATGTAGTGGTGGATGTAGTAGTGGCTGTAGTGGTGGCTGTAGTGTTGGTGGCTGTAGTGGTGGTGGCTGTAGTGTTGGTGGATGTAGTGGTGGTGGCTGTAGTGGTGGTGGCTGTAGTGGTGGTGGCTGTAGTGGTGGAGGCTGTAGTGGTGGATGTAGTGGTGGTGGCGTTAGTGGTGGAGGCTGTAGTGGTGGTGGCTGTAGTGGTGGAGGCTGTAGTGGTGGTGGCTGTAGTGGTGGAGGCTGTAGTGGTGGATTTAGTGGTGGGGGATGTAGTGTTGGTGGCTGTAGTGGTGGATGTAGTGGTGGTGGCTGTAGTGGTGGATGTAGTGGTGGATGTAGTGGTGGTGGCTGTAGTGGTGGTGGCTGTATTGGTGAATGTAGTGTTGGTGGCTTTAGTGGTGGTGGCTTTAGTGGTGGTGGTTGTAGTGGTGGGGGTGGATGTAGTGGTGGAGGCTATAGTGGTGGTGGCTGTAGTGGTGGTGGCTGTAGTGGTGGAGGCTTTAGTGGTGGTGGCTTTAGTGGTGGTGGCTGTAGTGGTGGAGGCTGTAGTGGTGGATGTAGTGGTGGATGTAGTGGTGGATGTAGTGGTGGAGTGTTGGTGGCTGTAGTGGTGGCTGTAGTGGTGGTGGCTTTAGTGGTGGTGGTTATAGTGGGGGTGGATGTAGTGGTGGAGGCTATAGTGGTGGATGTAGTGGTGGATGTAGTGTTGGTGGCTGTAGTGGTGGCTGTAGTGGTGGAGGCTGTAGTGGTGGATGTAGTGGTGGATGTAGTAGTGGCTGTAGTGTTGGTGGCTGTAGTGGTGGATGTAGTGGTGGCTGTAGTGTTGGTGGCTGTAGTGGTGGTGGCTGTAGTGTTGGTGGATGTAGTGGTGGTGGCTGTAGTGGTGGTGGCTGGAGTGGTGGTGGCTGTAGTGGTGGAGGCTGTAGTGGTGGATGTAGTGGTGGAGGCTATAGTGGTGGTGGCTGTAGTGGTGGTGGCTGTAGTGGTGGAGGCTGTAGTGGTGGATGTAGTGGTGGATTTAGTGGTGGCTGTAGTGTTGGTGGCTGTAGTGGTGGTGGCTGTAGTGTTGGTGGATGTAGTGGTGGTGGCTGTAGTGGTGGTGGCTGTAGTGGTGGTGGCTGTAGTGGTGGAGGCTGTAGTGGTGGAGGCTGTAGTGGTGGTGCCGTTAGTGGTGGAGGCTGTAGTGGTGGTGGCTGTAGTGGTGGAGGCTGTAGTGGTGGTGGCTGTAGTGGTGGAGGCTGTAGTGGTGGATTTAGTGGTGGGGGATGTAGTGTTGGTGGCTGTAGTGGTGGATGTAGTGGTGGTGGCTGTAGTGGTGGATGTAGTGGTGGATGTAGTTGTGGTGGCTGTAGTGGTGGTGGCTGTATTGGTGGATGTAGTGTTGGTGGCTTTAGTGGTGGTGGCTGTATTGGTGGTTGTAGTGGAGGTGGATGTAGTGGTGGAGGCTATAGTGGTGGTGGCTGTAGTGGTGGAGGCTGTAGTGGTGGATGTAGTGGTGGATGTAGTACTGGCTGTAGTGTTGGTGGCTTTAGTGGTGTTTGTAGTGGTGGTGGCTGTAGTGGTGGATGTAGTAGTGGATGTAGTGTTGGTGGCTTTATTGGTGGTGGCTGTAGTGTTGGTGGCTGTAGTGGTGGTGGCTGTAGTGGTGGTGGCTGTAGTGGTGGATGTAGTGGTGGTGGCTGTAGTGGTGGAGGCTGTAGTGGTGGATGTAGTGGTTGTGGCTGTAGTGGTGGTGTCTGTAGTAGTGGGGGCTGTAGTGGTGGGGGCTGTAGTGGTGGCTGTAGTGGTGGTGGCTGTAGTTGTGGATGTAGTGGTGGATGTAGTGGTGGCTGTAGTGGTGGCTGTAGTGGTGGTGGCTGTAGTTGTGGATGTAGTGGTGGATGTAGTGGTGGTGGCTGTAGTGGTGGATGTAGTGGTGGCTGTAGTGGTGGATGTAGTGGTGGTGGCTGTAGTTGTGGATGTAGTGGTGGATGTAGTGGTGGTGGCTGTAGTGGTGGATGTAGTGGTGGATGTAGTGGTGGCTGTAGTGGTGGTGGCTGTAGTGTTGGTGGATGTAGTGGTGGCTGTAGTGGTGGATGTAGTGGTGGTGGCTGTAGTTGTGGATGTAGTGGTGGATGTAGTGGTGGTGTCTGTAGTGGTGGTGGCTGTAGTGGTGGCTGTAGTGGTGGCTGTAGTGGTGGTGGCTGTAGTTGTGGATGTAGTGGTGGATGTAGTGGTGGTGTCTGTAGTGGTGAATGTATTGGTGGCTGTTGTGATGGCAAGCTGAACGTGGGTACAAAATTGCACCCTTTTCCTTATATAGTGCATTGCTTTTGTCCAGAGACCTTTCTATTGAATAGGGTGCCATTGGGGACGCATCCTGTGGGGGCAAGGAGAGGTCATGACAGGGAGGATTAGTTTGGAATATTGGAGAGATTAAAAAGGCACCCTTCTTTAAGCCCCCTGTCCCCCTGAACAGCTGTTCAACTACATTCAGAGAGAGGGAGGAGACATAGAGAGAGAGTGGGGGAGGAGAGAGGGAGAGAGAGATAGAGAGACAGAGAGAGAGAGGGAGAGGGGGGAGAGAGAGAGAGAGGGAGGGGGAGAGGGAGGGGGAGAGGGAGGAGACAGAGAGAGAGGGGGAGAAGGGAGAGAGAGAGAGAGAGAGAGGGAGGGGGAGAGGGAGGAGACAGAGAGAGAGGGGGAGGGGAGAGAGAGAGAGAGAGAGAGAGAGAGAGAGTGGGGAGAGAGAGAGAGAGAGAGGGGGAGAGAGGGGGGGGGAGAGAGAGAGACAGAGGAGAGAGAGAGAGAGAAAGAGAGAGAGGAGAGAGAGAGAGAGAGAGAGAGAGAGAGAGAGAGTGAGAGAGAAAGAGAGAGGGAGAGAGAGGAGAGAGAGAGAGAGAGAGAGAGAGAGGGAGAGAGAGAGAGAGTGAGAGAGAGTGAGAGAGAGAGAGAGAGAGAGAGGAAAGCGATAGACATTAAAAAGGGTCAATGAAACGGAGAGGGAAAATGGTAACAACTGCCCTATTGTCATGCTGCCCTATCGTCATGCTGTCCTATCGTCATGCTGCCCTATCGTCATGCTGTCCTATCGTCATGCTGCCCTATCGTCATGCTGCCCTATTGTCATGCTGCCCTATCGTCATGCTGCCCTATCGTCATGCTGGCCTATCGTCATGCTGCCCTATTGTCTGCTGCCCTATTGTCATGCTGCCCTAATGTCATGCTGCCCTATCGTCATGCTGCCCTATCGTCGTGCTGCCCTATCGTCATGCTGCCATATCGTCAGCCCATCGTCATGCTGCCCTATCGTCAGCCTATCGTCATGCTGCCCTATCGTCAGCCCATCATCATGCTGCCCTATCGTCATGCTGCCCTATCGTCATGCTGCCCTATCGTCATGCTGCCCTATCGTCAGCCCATCGTCATGCTGCCCTATCGTCAGCCCATCATCATGCTGCCCTATCGTCATGCTGCCCTATCTTCAGCCCATCATCATGCTGCCCTATCGTCAGCCCATCATCATGCTGCCCTATCGTCATGCTGCCCTATCGTCATGCTGCCCTATCTATCAGCCCATCATCATGCTGCCCTATCGTCATGCTGCCCTATCGTCATGCTGCCCTATCGTCATGCTGCCCTATCGTCAGCCCATCGTCATGCTGCCCTATCGTCATGCTGCCCTATCGTCATGCTGCCCTATCGTCATGCTGCCCTATCATCATGCTGCCCTATCGTCAGCCCATCATCATGCTGCCCTATCGTCAGCCCATCATCATGCTGCCCTATCGTCATGCTGCCCTCAGCCCATCGTCATGCTGCCCTATCTTCAGCCCATCATCATGCTGCCCTATCGTCATGCTGCCCTATCGTCAGCCCATCATCATGCTGCCCTATCGTCATGCTGCCCTATCGTCAGCCCATCATCATGCTGCCCTATCGTCATGCTGCCCTATCGTCAGCCCATCATCATGCTGCCCTATCGTCATGCTGCCCTATCGTCAGCCCATCATCATGCCCAAACTCTAATCCGTATTCTCTGTTTAAGAAATGCTTTAAGGAAGCTCCATTTTGACACATCCGTCCAAAACATGACCTTTGCCCGAGAGGAACTTTTAAAGAGTGCATGACCCACACTTCTTGTTTACAACAAACTCAGCCAACACAGTCACACACCTTTGATTGTAAAGCAGTGCTCCTCTGTGCTGACGAAGAGCCGGGGGAATCCTTGCCACACACCCGTGCCCCCGGCCTCTCTCTCACACAAACATGTACAAACAGAAATACACTCAGGCACTAGCACTAGGCTGAGACGTGCTGTTGGTTTAGTTCACACGGCCTTCACTGGAGGACTCTGTTCTGGTATGTTATTCTGTTCTTCACTCATGTGTCTCAATATGGCTATCCACTTCTCTCCTCTTCTCTCCTCTCCTACCACTCATCTCCTCTCCTCTCCTCTCCTCTTCTCTACTCTCTACTCTCTACTCTCTACTCTCTACTCTCTACTCCTCTCCTCTCCTCTTCTCTACTCTCTACTTCTCTCCTCTTCTCTTCTCTCCTCTCCTCTCCTCTTCTCTACTCTCTACTTCTCTCCTCTTCTCTTCTCTCCTCTCCTCTCCTCTCCTCTCTCTCTCTTCTCTACTCTCTACTTCTCTCCTCTTCTCTTCTCTCATCTCCTCTCCTCTTCTCTACTCTCTACTCCTCTCCTCTTCTCTCCTCTTCTCTACTCTCTCTCATCTCCTCTCCTCTCCTCTCCTCTCCTCTCCTCTCCTCTCTCTCCTCTCCTCTCTCTCCTCTCTCTCCTCTCCTCTCCTCTCCTCTCCTCTCCTCTCTCCTCTCCTCTCCTCTACTCTACTCTACTCTACTCTACTCTACTCTACTCTACTCTCCTCTCCTCTCTCTCTTCTCTTCTCTTCTCTTCTCTTCACTCCTCTTCTCTACTTTCTACTTCTCTCCTTTCCTCTTCTCTCCTCTCATCTTCTCTTCTCTTCTCTCCTCTCATCTTCTCTTCTCTTCTCTCCTCTCCTCTCCTCTCCTCTCCTCTCCTCTCCTCTCCTCTCCTCTCCTCTCCTCTCCCTCTCCTCTCTCTCTCTCCTCTCCTACTTCTCTACTCTCTCCTCTCTCTACTCTACTCTCCTCTCCTCTTCTCTTCTCTCTCTTCTCTTCACTCCTCTTCTCTACTTTCTACTTCTCTCCTTTCCTCTTCTCTCCTCTCATCTTCTCTTCTCTTCTCTCCTCTCCTATTCTCTTCTCTCCTCTCCTATTCTCTCCTCTCCTCTCCTCTCTCTCTCTCTCCTCTCCTCTCCTCCTCTCTCTCTCCTCTCCTCTCCTCTCCTCTCCTCTCCTCTCCTCTCTCTCCTCTCCTCTCCTCTCCTCTCTCCTCTCCTCTTCTCTCCTCTTCTCTACTGCTATCCTCTCCTCTCCTATTCTCTTCTCTCCACTCCTATTCTCTTCTCTCATATTCTCTCCCCTCCTCTGCTCTGCTCTCAGTTCAGGTCATTAGTCAACCAAATATATTTCTGTTAGGTCTTTCTCTCTCTGTCTCCCTCCCCCCTTTCTCTCCCCCTCTCTCTCTTTCTAACTCTCTCTAACTCTCTCAATTCAATTTCATTTTACATTTAAGGGGCTTTATTGCTATGGGGAATGTATGTTATGTTACATTGCCAAAGCAAGTGAAGTAAATAGTAAGCAAAAGTGAAATAAACAATAATATTACCGGTAAACATTACACATTACACAAAAATGTGCAAATAGTTGAAGTACAAAAGGGAAAATAAATAGACATAAATATGAAAATGAATAAACATAAATATGGGTTGTATTTACAATGTTGTTTGTTCTTCACTGGTTGCCCTTTTCTTGTGGCAACAGGTCACAAATCTTGCTGCTGTGATGGAACACTGTGGTATTTCACCCAATAGATATGGGAGTTTATCAATATTGGATTTGTTTTCTAATTCTTTGTGGATCTGTGTAATCTGAGGGAAATTTGTGTCTCTAATATGGTCATACATTTGGCAGCAGGTTTTAGTTTGCTCAGATCTTTTGTTAATTCTTTCCAATGTGTCAAGTAATTTTCTCATGATTTGGTTGGGTCTAATTGTGTTGCTGTCCTGGGGCTCCGTGGGGTGTGTTTGTGTTTGTGAACAGAGCCCCAGGACCAGCTTGCTTAGGGGACTCTCTACAGGTTAATCTCTCTGTAGGTGATGGCTTTGTTATAGAAGGTTTGGGAATGGCTTCCTTTTAGGTGGTTGTAGAATGGAACATTGTTTTCTGGATATTGATCATTAGTGGGTGTCGGCTTAATTCTGCTCTGAATGCATTATTTGGTGTTTTACGTTGCACACGGAGGATATTTTTTTCAGAATTCTGCGTGCAGAGTCTGTTTGGTGTTTGTCCCATTTTGTGAAGTCTTGGTTGGTGAGCGGACCCCAGACCTCACAACCATAAAGGGCAATGGGCTCTATGACTGATTCAAGTATTTTTTTATCCAGATCCTAATTGGTATGTCAAATTTTATGTTCCTTTTGATGGCATAGAAGGCCCATCTTGCCTTGTCTCTCAGCTCATTCACAGCTTTGTGGAAGTTACCTGTGGCGCTGATGTTTAGGCTGAGGTAGGTATAGTTTTTTGAGTGCTCTAGGGCAACGGTTTCTAGATGGAATTTGTATTTGTGGTCCTGGCAACTAGACCTTTTTTGGAACACCATTATTTTTGTCTTACTGAGATTTACTGTCAGGGCCCAGGTCTGGCAGAATCTGTGCAGAAGATCTAGGTGCTGCTGCAGGCCCTCCTTGGTTGGGGACTGAAGCACCAGATCATCAGCAAACAGTGGACATTTGACTTCAGATTCTAGTAGGGTGAGGCCGGGTGCTGCAGTCTATTCTCGTGCCCTCGCCAATTCGTTGACATACATATTGAAGAGGGTGGGGCTTAAGCTGCATCCCTGTCTCACCCCACGACCCTGTGGAAGGAAATGTTTTTTGCCAATTTTAACCACGCACTTGTTGTTTGTGTACATGGATTTTATAATGACGTATGTTTTACCCCCAACACCACTTTCCAGCAATTTGTATAGCAAACCATCATGCCAAATTGAGTCAAAAGCTTTTTTTAAATCAACAAAGCATGAGAAGACTGCCTTTGTTTTGGTTTGCTGGTTTGTCAATTAGGGTGTGCAGGGTGAATACGTGGTCTGTCCTACGGTAATTTGGTAAAAAGCCAATTTGACATTTACTCAGTACGTTGTTTTCACTGAGGAAATGTATGAGTCTGCTGTTAATAATAATGCAGAGGATTTTCCCAAGGTTGCTGTTGACTCATATCCCACGGTAGTTATTGTGGTCAAATTTATCTCCACTTTTGTGTATTGATGTGGTCCTTTGTTCCAAATATTGGGGGAAATACCAGAGCTGAGGATGATGTTAAAGAGTTTTAGTATAGCCAAATGTAATTTGTGGTCTGTATATGTTATCCTTTCATTGAGGATACCATCCACACCACCTTTTTGAGTTGGAGGGTTTGTATTTTGTCCTGTAGTTCTCTCTCTCTCTCTCTCTCTCTCTTTCTCTCTCTCTCAATTAAATTCAACGGGCTTTATTGGCATGGGAAACATGTGTTAACATTGCCACAGCAAGTGAGGTAGATAATATATAAAGTGAATATATAATATCTCTCTCTCTCTCTCTCTCTCTCTCTCTCTCTCTCTCTCTCTGTCTATCTCTCTCTCTCTGTCTATCAATTCAATTCAATTCAAGGGCTTTATTGGCATGGGAAACATGTGTTAACATTGCCAAAGCAAGTGAGGTAGATAATATATAAAGTGAAATAAACAATAAAAATGAACAGTAAACATCACACATACAGAAGTTTCAAAACAATAAAGACATTACAAATGTCATATATATATATATACAGTGTTTTAACAATGTACAAATGGTAAAGGACACAAGATAAAATAAATAAGCATAGATGTGGGTTGTATTTACAATTGTGTGTGTTCTTCACTGGTTGCCCTTTTCTCATGGCAACAGGTCACACATCTTGCTGCTTTGATGGCACACTGTGGAATTTCACCCAGTAGATTTGGGAGTTTTTCAAAATTGGATTTGTTTTCAAATTCTTTGTGGATCTGTGTAATCTGAGGGAAATATGTCTCTCTAATATGGTCATACATTGGGCAGGAGGTTAGGAAGTGCAGCTCAGTTTCCACCTCATTTTGTGGGCAGTGAGCACATAGCCTGTCTTCTCTTGAGAGCCATGTCTGCCTACGGCGGCCTTTCTCAATAGCAAGGCTATGCTCACTGAGTCTGTACATAGTCAAAGCTTTCCTTAATTTTGGGTCAGTCACAGTGGTCAGGTATTCTGCCGCTGTGTACTCTCTGTGTAGGGCCAAATAGCATTCTAGTTTGCTGTTTTTTTGTTAATTCTTTCCAATGTGTCAAGTAATTATCTTTTTGTTTTCTCATGATTTGGTTGGGTCTAATTGTGCTGCTGTCCTGGGGCTCTGTAGGGTGTGTTTGTGTTTGTGTTTGTGTTTGTGAACAGAGCCCCAGGACCAGCTTGCTTAGGGACTCTTCTCCAGGTTAATCTCTCTGTAGGTGATGGCTTTGTTGTGGAAGGTTTGGGAATCGCTTCCTTTTAGGTGGTTATAGAATTTAACAGCTCTTTTCTGGATTTTGATAATTAGTTAGTTCCCATTATTTTTGTGTACACGGAGGAAGTTTTGCAGTCTGGTGCAGAGTCTCAATTTGGTGTTTGTCCCATTTTGAGTCTTGGTTGGTGAGCGGACCCCAGACCTCACAACCATAAAGGGCAATGGGCTCTATGACTGATTCAAGTATTTTTAGCCAAATCCTAATTGGTATGTCAAATTTGATGTTCCTTTTGATGGCATAGAATGCCCTTCTTGCCTTGTCTCTCAGATCGTTCACAGCTTTGTGAAAGTTACCTGTGGCGCTATCTCTCTCTCTCTCTCTCTCTCTCTTATCTATCTATCTATCTATCTATCTATCTATCTATCTATCTATCTATCTATCTATCTATCTATCTATCTATCTATCTATCTATCTATCTATCTATCTATCTATCTATCTATCTATCTATCTATCTATCTATCTATCTATCTATCTATCTATCTATCTATCTATCTATCTATCTATCTATCTATCTATCTATCTATCTATCTATCTATCTATCTATCTGTCTGTCTGTCTGTCTGTCTGTCTGTCTGTCTGTCTGTCTGTCTGTCTGTCTGTCTGTCTGTCTGTCTGTCTGTCTGTCTGTCTGTCTGTCTGTCTGTCTGTCTGTCTGTCTGTCTGTCTGTCTGTCTGTCTGTCTGTCTGTCTGTCTGTCTGTCTGTCTGTCTGTCTGTCTGTCTGTCTGTCTGTCTATCTCTCTCTCTCTCTCTGTGTCTCTCTCTCTCTCTGTCTCTGTCTCTCTCTCTCTCTGTCTGTCTCTCTCTCATCTACTGTAGCTGTGACTGTATTGTTGTCACACCACAGCCAGACAGTGACCCTCTATTCCCGACCGCCTGGCCAGCTGGGACAAATGTAATTGGATAAGATTCATGGCTCAAGCGTTTTAGCGAATTAAAAATAACCACTGAAATCTGATTGGTTTGGAACACTGACATTATCTCGGACATGTAGTTTTATTGTTGGACTCAATGGTGGATGTAAAGACGAAAGCCAAGCGATATGAACTGTATGCCGGTGAATATATGCTTCCTCTGCAGTTTTCTTGTGTTCTCTTTGTTAGCTTTGTGCTGTGTGTGTGTGTGTTTGTGTGTGTGTGTGTGTGTGTGTGTGTGTGTGTGTGTGTGTGTGTGTGTGTGTGTGTGTGTGTGTTGGGGGGTGCCCACAGCACAAACTCATGATGCATCACATGACTTATCCTCTGTCCATGTCCCCCTCTTCACTTTTTCCATCTAGGTTATCTATTCAATCTCTACTCCCTCTCTCTCTCCCTCCCTCTCTCCTCCCTCTCTCTCTCCCTCCCTCTCTCCTTCCCTCCCTCTTTCCTCCCTCTTTCCTCCCTCTTTCCTCCCTCTCTTCCTCCCTCTCTCCTCCCTCTCCCCCCTCTCTCTCCCTCTCTCCCTCCCTCTCTCCTCACTCTCCCCTCCCTCTCTACTCCCTCTCTCCCTCCCTCTCTCCTTGCCTCCCTCTCTCCTTGCCTCCCTCTCTCCTCGCTCTCTCCCTCCCGCCCTCCCTCCCTCTCTCCCTCCCTCTCTCCTCCCTCTCCCCCTCCCTCTCTACTCCCTCTCTCCCTCCCTCTCTCTTCCCTCTCTCCCTCCCTCTCTCCCTCCCGCTCTACTCCCTCTCTCTCTCCCTCCCTCTCTCCTCCCTCTCTCCCTCTCTCTCTCCTTCTCCCACTCTCCTCCCTCTCTCCCTCCCTCTCTCTCTGTCTCTCTTCATCTGCACCAACAAGTTCAGTGTGTCCACAAACACAGTTTGTTGTGGTAGGGCTGAGTGCTTGTGTTTCAAGGGAGGTAAATAGGATTGTAGTGAGAGTGGATCGGTGGTGTGGAGTGTAGAGTAGAGTAGGCTAGAGTCGTGAATAGACCATTTCAAGCTGAGCAGTACACAGTCAGCGAGATAGCCAGTCGGTCAGCTAGTCAGTTAATCAGTCAGTCAGTCAGTTAATCAGTCAGTTAATCAGTCAGTCAGTCAGTTAATCAGTCAGTCAGTCAGTTAATCAGTCAGTCAGTCAGTTAATCAGTCAGTCAGTTAATCAGTCCGTCAGTTAATCAGTCAGTCAGTCAGTTAATCAGTCAGTCAGTCAGTTAATCAGTCAGTCAGTTAATCAGTCCGTCAGTTAATCAGTCAGTCAGTCTGTGTGTATGTGAGGAGTGCGTTCCTGTGTGTTCATGTCCATATGTGTGTTAATCTCTCTCAGTACACAGGCCCTGTCCCGGCAGACGGCGAGTCTCCTGTGGCTGTCAGCGAGATGCCGCCCAGCCGGGCTCGACGGCAGACCAACACACAGAGACCGAACACATGCTGCTTCTGCTGGTGTTGCTGCTGTAGCTGCTCATGGTAGGTCCCTGTCCTCCCTCCTTCAAGTAGTAGAGGGTATGACCCTGTCCCCCCCTCTCTCAAGTAGTAGCGGGTATGACCCTGTTCCCCCCTCTCTCAAGTAGTAGAGGGTACGACCCTGTCGCCCCCTCTCTCAAGTTGTAGAGGGTAGAACCCTGTCTCCCCCTCTCTCAATT
>NC_056444.1:84194071-84226571 GCF_018296145.1 Oncorhynchus tshawytscha | reverse complement strand
AATAATTCATAGGAATGATCAAGTCAATGTAAATCAAATCAATGTAAATATGTCCAGGTAGTCGTTTGATTAATTGTTCAACAGTCTTATGGCTTGTTTGCTATAAGACTGTTGTTTAGGAGCCTCTTGGACCTAGACTTGGCGCTCCGGTACCGCTTGCAGTGCGGTAGCAGAGAGAACAGTCTATGACTAGGGTAGCTGAGTCTTTGACAATTTTTAATGCCTTCCTCTGATACCGCCTGGTATAGAGGTCCTGGATGGCAAGAAGCTTGGCCCCAGTGATATACTGGGTCGTACGCACTACCCTCTGTAGTGCCTTGCGGTCGGAGCATTTGCCATACCAGGCAGTGGTGCAACCCGTCAGGATGCTCTTGATGTTGCAGCTGTAAAACCTTTTGAGGATCTGAGGACCCATGACAAATCTTTTCAGTCTCCTGAGGGGGAATATGCTTTGTCATGCCCTCTTCACGACTGTCATGGTGTGCTTGGACCATGTTAGTTTGTTGGTGATGTGAACGCCAAGGAACTTGAAGCTCTCAACCTGCTCCACTACAGCCCCATCGATGAGAATGGGGGCGTTCTCCATCCTTCTTTTCCTGTAGTCCACAATCATCTCCTTTGTCTTGATCACGTTGAGGGAGAGGTTGTTGTCCTTGCACCACATGGTCAGGTCTCTGACCTCCTCCCTATAGGCTGTCTCATCGTTGTCTGTGATCAGGCCTACCACTGTTGTCATCAGCAAACTTAATGATGGTGTTGGAGTCATGCCTGGTCGTGCAGTCATGAGTGAACAGGGAGTACTGCAGGGGACTGAGCACGCACACCTGAGAGGCCCCCAGTGTTGAGGATCAGCGTGGCGGATGTGTTGTTGCCTACCCTTATCACCCGGGGGCCGTCAGGAAGTCCAGGATCCAGTTTGCAGAGGGAGGTGTTTAGTCACAGGGCCCTTAGCTTAGTGATGAGCTTTGAGGGCACTATGGTGTTGAACGCTGAGCTGTAGTCAATGAACAGCATTCTCACATAGGTGTTCCTTTTGTCCAGGTGTGGTATTTGGTATTTTATTAGGATCCATTAGCTGTTGCAAAAGCAGCGGCTACTCTTCCTGGGGGTCCACACAGAACACAGAACACAGAACACAGAACACAAAACATGAAACAATACAGAATGACATAATACAGAACATCAATAGACAAGAACAGCTCAAGGACAGGACTACATACATTTTTTTAAAGGCACATGTAGCCTACATATCAATACATACACACAAACTATCTGGGTCAAATAGGGGAGAGCTGTTGTGCCGTGAGGTGTTGCTTTATCTGTTTTCTGAAACCAGGTTTGCTGTTTATTGGTTCAATATGAGATGGAAGGAAGTTCCATGCAATAAGGGCTCTATATAATACTCTACTCTTTCTTGAATTATTTCTGGATTTTGGGACTGTGAAAAGACCCCTGGTCTGGTAAGTGTGTATGTCAGAGCTGTGTGTAAGTTGACTATGCAAACAATTTGGGATTTTCAACACATTAATGTTTCTTTAAAAAAGAAGAAGTGATGCAGTCAGTCTCTCCTCAACTCTTAAAACTTCTTAGGGCTGAGATCCTAATATGACAACAGCCAGTGAATGTCCAGGGGGCCAAATTCAAAACAACAGAAATCTCATAATTAAAATTCCTCAAACATAGAAGTATTTCACACCATTTTAAAGATACACTTCTTATTAATCCCACCCCAGTGTCCGATTTCAAGTAGACTTTATGGTGAAAGCACCCCAGCGATTATGTTAGGTCAGAGCCAAGTCACAGAAAAACACAGCCATTTTTCCAGCCAAAGAGAGGAGTCACAAAAATCAGAAATAGAGATAGAATGAATCACTAACCTTTGATGATCTTCAACAGATGACACTCATCAGTTGACACTCAGATGACACTGATGACATTCATCAGATGACACTCACATCAAACGATGTATAGAATCAATCTTTTCGATGTTTTTAGCATAAATCTTCAATAACGTTCCAACCGGAGAATTCCTTTGTCTGTAGAATTGCAATGGAACAGAGCTCGCTCTCAGGTGAACGAGTGTCACGAGCTCAAGGCATTCTGCCAGACCTCTGACTCATTCCCCTCTCATTCGGCCCCACTTCACAGGAGAAGCATCAAACAAGGTTCTAAAGTCGGTTGACATCTAGTGAAAGCCGTAGGAAGTACAACATGACCAATATCCCACTGTATCTTCAATAGGGAATGGGTTGAAAAATGACCAACCTCAGATTTCCCACTTCCTGGTTGGATTTTTTTCTCAGGTTTTTGCCTGCCATATGAGTTCTCTTATACTCACAGACATCATTCACACAGTTTTAGAAATGTCAGAGTGTTTTCTATCCAATACTAATAATACTACTATACTAATACTATGCATATATTAGCAACTGGGACTGAGTAGCAGGCAGTTTACTCTGGGCACCTCTGGGCACCTTATTCATCCAAGCTACTCAACACTGCCCCCAGCCATACGAAGACTCTTAACCTAGAGAGACTGGCATGCATGGCATTTATATCATCCTTCTGATTACAATTATGAGAAAAACGTGGCACTTTGTTCTGGGCCAGCTGCAGCTTAACTAGGTCTTTCCTTGCAGCACTGGACCACACTACTGGACAATAATCAAGATTAGACAAGACTAGAGCCTGCGGAACTTGCTTTTTGGAGTGTGGTGTCAAAAAAGCAGAGCATCTCTTTATTACGGCCAGACCTCTCCCCATCTCCCCATCTCTTTATTACGGACAGACCTCTCCCCATCTCCCCATCTCTTTATTACGGACAGACCTCTCCCCATCTCCCCATCTCTTTATTACGGACAGACCTCCCCATCTCCCCATCTCTTTATTACGGACAGACCTCTCCCCCATCTCCCCATCTCTTTATTACGGACAGACCTCTCCCCCATCTCTACAACCATTGAATCTATAGGTTTTGACCGTGACAATTTACAATCTAAGGTAACACCAAGTCATTTAGTGTCCTCAACTTGTTCAACAGCCACACTATTCATTACCAGATTCAGCTGAGGTCTAGCCCTTAAGGAATGATTTGTACCAAATACAATGCTCTTAGTTTTAGAGATGTTCAGGGCCAGTTTATTACTGGCCACCCATTCCAAAACAGACTGCAACTCTTTGTTAAGGGTTTCAGTGACTTCATTAGCTGTGGTTGCTGATGCGTATATGGTTGAATCATCAGCATACATGGACACACATGCTTTGTTTCATGCCAGTGGCAGGTCATTTGTAAAAATAGAAAAAGAGTAGAGGGCCTAGAGATCTGCCCTGTGGTACACTACTCTCTACATGTTTGACATTAGAAAAGAGTAGAGGGCCTAGAGATCTGCCCTGCGGTACACCACACTTTACATGTTTGACATTAGAGAAGAGTAGAGGGCTTAGAGATCTGCCCTGCGGTACACCACACTTTACATGTTTGACATTAGTGACGCTTCCATTAATGAAAACCTTTTGAGTTCTGTTAGATAGATAGCTCAGAATCCACATTATGGCAGAGGTTGAAAAGCCATAACATATAGGTTTTTTCAACAACAAGTGGTCAATCATATCAAAGGCTTAAATCTAACAGTACAGCTCCCACAATCTTCTTCTTATTGATTTTCTTCAATTTTCTTCAACTAATCATCAGTCAGTGCAGTGTCAGTACATGTTGAGTGCCCTTTTCTATAAGCATGTTGAAAATATGTTGTTCATTTGTTTACAGAGAAATAGCATTGTATTTGGTCAAACACCATTTTTTACAACCATTTGTCTAAGAGCTGGAGCTAAGCTGATAGGCTGTGTAAGATCTCCTAAGCCTGTGCTTATCCCGGACCTTTTTTCAGTGTACAATGCATACGGGAAAGCATTCAGATCCCCTTCAGGAGCAGAACGTCAGATTTGTATCTTGTCAGCTCGGGGGTTTGAACTTGCAACCTTCCGGTTACTAGTCCAACACTCTAACCACTAGGCTACCCTGCCGCCTGGCCCTGCGGCCTTCTGAATGTTGACCTGTTTAAAAGTCTTACTCACATCGGCTGCGGAGAGTGTGATCACACAGTTGTCCGGAACAGCTGATGCTCTCATGCATGTTTCAGTGTTACTTGCCTCAAAGCGAGCATAGCATATTTAGCTCGTCTGGTAGGCTCGTGTCACTGGGAAGCTCTCGGCTTACGATTTTGGACATTCATCAAGACACCAACCAGGTGTTCTACAGGTGTGTCAAAGCTGGTACCAAGAGACTGAAAAACAGCTTCTATCTCAAGGCCAGTAGACTGTTAAACAGCTTCTATCTCAAGGCCAGTAGACTGTTAAACAGCTTCTATCTCAAGGCCAGTAGACTGTTAAACAGCTTCTATCTCAAGGCCAGTAGACTGTTAAACTGCTTCTATCTCAAGGCCAGTAGACTGTTAAACAGCCATCACTAACATACAGCCATCACTGCCAACATCACTGCCAACATACAGACTCAAATCACTGGCCACTTTAATAAATTGATTTAATAATGGTATCCTTTTGAAGCTTCCAGTCTGTTATTCGAACTCAGTCAGCATGACAGAGTGATTTCCAGCCTTGTCCTTGTCAACACTCACACCTGTGTTAATGAGAGAATCACTGACATGTCAGCTGGTCCTTTTGTGGCTGAAATGCAGTGGATTTTTTTTTTTTTTGCAATTTTTTGCAATTTTTTTTGCAATTAATTGCAATTCATCTGATCACTCTTCATAACATTCTGGAGTATATGCAAATTGCCATCATACAAAATGAGGCAACAGACTTGGTGAAAATTAATATTTGTGTCATTCTCAAAACGTTTATCCACGACTGTACATAGAGCCATGACTACATGGAACTCTATTCCACATCAAGTAACTGACATAAGCAGTAAAATTAGATTTAAAAAAACAGACACAACACAAACATTGGCACAGACCCATGCATACACACACACACACGATAACATACGCACTATACATACACATGGATTTAGTACTGTAGTTATGTGGTAGTGGAGTAGGGGCCTGAGGGTACACAGTGTGTTGTAGATATATGGTAGTGGTGGAGGAGGGGCCTGAGGGCACACAGTGTGTTGTAGATATATGGTAGTGGTGGAGGAGGGGCCTGAGGGCACACAGTGTGTTGTAGATATATGGTAGTGGTGGAGTAGGGGCCTGAGGGTACACAGTGTGTTGTGGATATATGGTAGTGGTGGAGTAGGGGCCTGAGGGGACACAGTGTGTTGTAGATATGTGGTAGTGGTGGAGTAGGGGCCTGAGGGGACACAGTGTGTTGTAGATATGTGGTAGTGGTGGAGTAGGGGCCTGAGGGCACACAGTGTGTTGTAGATATGTGGTAGTGGTGGAATAGGGGCCTGAGGGCACACAGTGTGTTGTAGATATGTGGTAGTGGTGGAGTAGGGGCCTGAGGGGAACACAGTGTGTTGTAGATATGTGGTAGTGGTGGAGTAGGGGCCTGAGGGCACACAGTGTGTTGTAGATATGTGGTAGTGGTGGAGTAGGGGCCTGAGGGGAACACAGTGTGTTGTAGATATGTGGTAGTGGTGGAGTAGGGGCCTGAGGGCACACAGTGTGTTGTAGATATGTGGTAGTGGTGGAATAGGGGCCTGAGGGCACACAGTGTGTTGTAGATATGTGGTAGTGGTGGAGTAGGGGCCTGAGGGGAACACAGTGTGTTGTAGATATGTGGTAGTGGTGGAGTAGGGGCCTGAGGGCACACAGTGTGTTGTAGATATATGGTAGGAGTAGGGGTGGACACAGTGTGTTGTAGATATATGGTAGTGGTAGGGGCCTGGGGGACACAGTGTGTTGTAGATATATGGTAGTGGTGGAGTAGGGGCCTGAGGGCACACAGTGTGTTGTAGATATATGGTAGTGGTGGAGTAGGGGCCTGAGGGCACACAGTGTGTTGTAGATATATGGTAGTGGTGGAATAGGGGCCTGAGGGCACACAGTGTGTTGTAGATATGTGGTAGTGGTGGAGTAGGGGCCTGAGGGCACACAGTGTGTTGTAGATATGTGGTAGTGGTGGAGTAGGGGCCTGAGGGGACACAGTGTGTTGTAGATATGTGGTAGTGGTGGAGTAGGGGCCTGAGGGCACACAGTGTGTTGTAGATATATGGTAGTGGTGGAGTAGGGGCCTGAGGGGAACACAGTGTGTTGTAGATATGTGGTAGTGGTGGAGTAGGGGCCTGAGGGCACACAGTGTGTTGTAGATATGTGGTAGTGGTGGAATAGGGGCCTGAGGGCACACAGTGTGTTGTAGATATGTGGTAGTGGTGGAGTAGGGGCCTGAGGGGAACACAGTGTGTTGTAGATATGTGGTAGTGGTGGAGTAGGGGCCTGAGGGCACACAGTGTGTTGTAGATATATGGTAGTGGTGGAGTAGGGGCCTGGGGGACACAGTGTGTTGTAGATATATGGTAGTGGTGGAGTAGGGGCCTGAGGGCACACAGTGTGTTGTAGATATATGGTAGTGGTGGAGTAGGGGCCTGAGGGCACACAGTGTGTTGTAGATATATGGTAGTGGTGGAGTAGGGGCATGAGGGGACACAGTGTGTTGTAGATATATGGTAGTGGTGGAATAGGGGCCTGAGGGGACACAGTGTGTTGTAGATATATGGTAGTGGTGGAATAGGGGCCTGAGGGGACACAGTGTGTTGTAGATATATGGTAGTGGTGGAATAGGGGCCTGAGGGCACACAGTGTGTTGTAGATATGTGGTAGTGGTGGAGTAGGGGCCTGAGGGCACACAGTGTGTTGTAGATATATGGTAGTGGTGGAGTAGGGGCCTGAGGGGAACAGAGTGTGTTGTAGATATGTGGTAGTGGTGGAGTAGGGGCCTGAGGGCACACAGTGTGTTGTAGATATGTGGTAGTGGTGGAGTAGGGGCCTGAGGGCACACAGTGTGTTGTAGATATGTGGTAGTGGTGGAATAGGGGCCTGAGGGCACACAGTGTGTTGTAGATATGTGGTAGTGGTGGAGTAGGGGCCTGAGGGCACACAGTGTGTTGTGGATATATGGTAGTGGTGGAGTAGGGGCCTGAGGGGACACAGTGTGTTGTAGATATGTGGTAGTGGTGGAGTAGGGGCCTGAGGGGACACAGTGTGTTGTAGATATATGGTAGTGGTGGAGTAGGGGCCTGAGGGCACACAGTGTGTTGTAGATATGTGGTAGTGGTGGAGTAGGGGCCTGAGGGGACACAGTGTGTTGTAGATATGTGGTAGTGGTGGAGTAGGGGCCTGAGGGCACACAGTGTGTTGTATATATGGTAGTGGTGGAGTAGGGGCCTGAGGGGAACACAGTGTGTTGTAGATATGTGGTAGTGGTGGAGTAGGGGCCTGAGGGCACACAGTGTGTTGTAGATATATGGTAGTGGTGGAGTAGGGGCCTGGGGGACACAGTGTGTTGTAGATATATGGTAGTGGTGGAGTAGGGGCCTGAGGGCACACAGTGTGTTGTAGATATATGGTAGTGGTGGAGTAGGGGCCTGAGGGCACACAGTGTGTTGTAGATATATGGTAGTGGTGGAGTAGGGGCCTGAGGGGACACAGTGTGTTGTAGATATATGGTAGTGGTGGAATAGGGGCCTGAGGGGACACAGTGTGTTGTAGATATATGGTAGTGGTGGAAGTAGGGGCCTGAGGGGACACAGTGTGTTGTAGATATATGGTAGTGGTGGAATAGGGGCCTGAGGGCACACAGTGTGTTGTAGATATGTGGTAGTGGTGGAGTAGGGGCCTGAGGGCACACAGTGTGTTGTAGATATATGGTAGTGGTGGAGTAGGGGCCTGAGGGGAACACAGTGTGTTGTAGATATGTGGTAGTGGTGGAGTAGGGGCCTGAGGGCACACAGTGTGTTGTAGATATGTGGTAGTGGTGGAGTAGGGGCCTGAGGGCACACAGTGTGTTGTAGATATGTGGTAGTGGTGGAGTAGGGGCCTGAGGGCACACAGTGTGTTGTAGATATATGGTAGTGGTGGAGTAGGGGCCTGAGGGCACACAGTGTGTTGTAGATATATGGTAGTGGTGGAGTAGGGGCCTGAGGGGACACAGTGTGTTGTAGATATATGGTAGTGGTGGAGTAGGGGCCTGAGGGCACACAGTGTGTTGTAGATATATGGTAGTGGTGGAGTAGGGGCCTGAGGGGACACAGTGTGTTGTAGATATATGGTAGTGGTGGAGTAGGGGCCTGGGGGCACACAGTGTGTTGTAGATATGTGGTAGTGGTGGAGTAGGGGCCTGAGGGCACAAAGTGTGTTGTAGATATGTGGTAGTGGTGGAGTAGGGGCCTGAGGGGACACAGTGTGTTGTAGATATATGGTAGTGGTGGAGTAGGGGCCTGAGGGGAACACAGTGTGTTGTAGATATGTGGTAGTGGTGGAATAGGGGCCTGAGGGCACACAGTGTGTTGTAGATATGTGGTAGTGGTGGAGTAGGGGCCTGAGGGCACACAGTGTGTTGTAGATATGTGGTAGTGGTGGAGTAGGGGCCTGAGGGCACACAGTGTGTTGTAGATATATGGTAGTGGTGGAGTAGGGGCCTGAGGGGACACAGTGTGTTGTAGATATATGGTAGTGGTGGAGTAGGGTCCTGAGGGCACACAGTGTGTTGTAGATATGTGGTAGTGGTGGAGTAGGGGCCTGAGGGCACACAGTGTGTTGTAGATATGTGGTAGTGGTGGAATAGGGGCCTGAGGGGACACAGTGTGTTGTAGATATATGGTAGTGGTGGAGTTGGGGCCTGAGGGGAACACAGTGTGTTGTAGATATGTGGTAGTGGTGGAATAGGGGCCTGAGGGCACACAGTGTTTTGTAGATATGTGGTAGTGGTGGAGTAGGGGCCTGAGGGGACACAGTGTGTTGTAGATATGTGGTAGTGGTGGAGTAGGGGCCTGAGGGCACACAGTGTGTTGTAGATATGTGGTAGTGGTGGAGTAGGGGCCTGAGGGGACACAGTGTGTTGTAGATATGTGGTAGTGGTGGAGTAGGGGCCTGAGGGCACACAGTGTGTTGTAGATATGTGGTAGTGGTGGAGTAGGGGCCTGAGGGCACACAGTGTGTTGTAGATATGTGGTAGTGGTGGAGTAGGGGCCTGAGGGGACACAGTGTGTTGTAGATATATGGTAGTGGTGGAGTAGGGGCCTGAGGGACACAGTGTGTTGTAGATATATGGTAGTGGTGGAGTAGGGGCCTGAGGGGACACAGTGTGTTGTAGATATGTGGTAGTGGTGGAGTAGGGGCCTGAGGGGACACAGTGTGTTGTAGATATGTGGTAGTGGTGGAGTAGGGGCCTGAGGGGACACAGTGTGTTGTAGATATATGGTAGTGGTGGAGTAGGGGCCTGAGGGCACACAGTGTGTTGTAGATATGTGGTAGTGGTGGAGTAGGGGCCTGAGGGCACACAGTGTGTTGTAGATATGTGGTAGTGGTGGAGTAGGGACCTGAGGGCACACAGTGTGTTGTAGATATGTGGTAGTGGTGGAGTAGGGGCCTGAGGGCACACAGTGTGTTGTAGATATATGGTAGTGGTGGAGTAGGGGCCTGAGGGGACACAGTGTGTTGTAGATATGTGGTAGTGGTGGAGTAGGGGCCTGAGGGCACACAGTGTGTTGTAGATATGTGGTAGTGGTGGAGTAGGGGCCTGAGGGCACACAGTGTGTTGTAGATATGTGGTAGTGGTGGAGTAGGGGCCTGAGGGGACACAGTGTGTTGTAGATATGTGGTAGTGGTGGAGTAAGGGCCTGAGGGCACACAGTGTGTTGTATATATGTGGTAGTGGTGGAGTAGGGGCCTGAGGGGACACAGTGTGTTGTAGATATGTGGTAGTGGTGGAGTAGGGGCCTGAGGGGACACAGTGTGTTGTAGATATGTGGTAGTGGTGGAGTAGGGGCCTGAGGGGACACAGTGTGTTGTAGATATGTGGTAGTGGTGGAGTAGGGGCCTGAGGGGACACAGTGTGTTGTAGATATGTGGTAGTGGTGGAGTAGGGGCCTGAGGGGACACAGTGTGTTGTAGATATGTGGTAGTGGTGGAGTAGGGGCCTGAGGGGACACAGTGTGTTGTAGATATGTGGTAGTGGTGGAGTAGGGGCCTGAGGGCACACAGTGTGTTGTAGATATGTGGTAGTGGTGGAGTAGGGGCCTGAGGGGAACACAGTGTGTTGTAGATATGTGGTAGTGGTGGAGTAGGGGCCTGAGGGGCACACAGTGTGTTGTAGATATGTGGTAGTGGTGGAGTAGGGGACCGAGGGCACACAGTGTGTTGTAGATATGTGGTAGTGGTGGAGTAGGGGCCTGAGGGCACACAGTGTGTTGTAGATATGTGGTAGTGGTGGAGTAGGGGACCGAGGGCACACAGTGTGTTGTAGATATATGGTAGTGGTGGAGTAGGGGCCTGGGGGCACACAGTGTGTTGTAGATATGTGGTCGTAGTGGAGGAGGGGCCTGAGGGCACACAGTGTGTTGTAGATATGTGGTAGTGGTGGAGTAGGGGCCTGAGGGCACACAGTGTGTTGTAGATATGTGGTAGTGGTGGAGTAGGGGCCTGAGGGGACACAGTGTGTTGTAGATATATGGTAGTGGTGGAGTAGGGGCCTGAGGGCACACAGTGTGTTGTAGATATATGGTAGTGGTGGAGTAGGGGCCTGAGGGGACACAGTGTGTTGTAGATATATGGTAGTGGTGGAGTAGGGGCCTGAGGGCACACAGTGTGTTGTAAATATATGGTAGTGGTGGAGTAGGGGCCTGAGGGCACACAGTGTGTTGTAGATATGTGGTAGTGGTGGAGTAGGGGCCTGAGGGGACACAGTGTGTTGTAGATATGTGGTAGTGGTGGAGTAGGGGCCTGAGGGGACACAGTGTGTTGTAGATATGTGGTAGTGGTGGAGTAGGGGCCTGAGGGGACACAGTGTGTTGTAGACATGTGGTAGTGGTGGAGTAGGGGCCTGAGGGACACAGTGTGTTGTAGATATGTGGTAGTGGTGGAGTAGGGGCCTGAGGGCACACAGTGTGTTGTAGATATGTGGTAGTGGTGGAGTAGGGGCCTGAGGGCACACAGTGTGTTGTAGACATGTGGTAGTGGTGGAGTAGGGGCCTGAGGGAACACAGTGTGTTGTAGATATGTGGTAGTGGTGGAGTAGGGGCCTGAGGGCACACAGTGTGTTGTAGATATGTGGTAGTGGTGGAGTAGGTGCCTGAGGGCACACAGTGTGTTGTAGACATGTGGTAGTGGTGGAGTAGGTGCCTGAGGGCACACAGTGTGTTGTAGATATGTGTTAGTGGTGGAGTAGGGGCCTGAGGGCACACAGTGTGTTGTAGATATGTGGTAGTGGTGGAGTAGGGGCCTGAGGGCACACAGTGTGTTGTAGATATGTGGTAGTGGTGGAGTAGGGGCCTGGGGGCACACAGTGTGTTGTAGATATGTGGTAGTAGTGGAGGAGGGGCCTGAGGGCACACAGTGTGTTGTAGATATGTGGTAGTGGTGGAGTAGGGGCCTGAGGGCACACAGTGTGTTGTAGATATGTGGTAGTGGTGGAGTAGGGGCCTGAGGGGACACAGTGTGTTGTAGATATATGGTAGTGGTGGAGTAGGGGCCTGAGGGCACACAGTGTGTTGTAGATATGTGGTAGTGGTGGAGTAGGGGACCGAGGGCACACAGTGTGTTGTAGATATGTGGTAGTGGTGGAGTAGGGGCCTGAGGGCACACAGTGTGTTGTAGATATGTGGTAGTGGTGGAGTAGGGGACCGAGGGCACACAGTGTGTTGTAGATATATGGTAGCAGTGGAGTAGGGGCCTGAGGGCACACAGTGTGTTGTAGATATATGGTAGTGGTGGAGTAGGGGCCTGAGGGCACACAGTGTGTTGTAGATATGTGGTAGTGGTGGAGTAGGGGCCTGAGGGGACACAGTGTGTTGTAGATATGTGGTAGTGGTGGAGTAGGGGCCTGAGGGGACACAGTGTGTTGTAGATATGTGGTAGTGGTGGAGTAGGGGCCTGAGGGGACACAGTGTGTTGTAGATATGTGGTAGTGGTGGAGTAGGGGCCTGAGGGGACACAGTGTGTTGTAGATATGTGGTAGTGGTGGAGTAGGGGCCTGAGGGCACACAGTGTGTTGTAGATATGTGGTAGTGGTGGAGTAGGTGCCTGAGGGCACACAGTGTGTTGTAGATATGTGGTAGTGGTGGAGTAGGGGCCTGAGGGCACACAGTGTGTTGTAGATGTGTGTTAGTGGTGGAGTAGGGGCCTGGGGGCACACAGTGTGTTGTAGATATGTGGTCGTAGTGGAGGAGGGGCCTGAGGGCACACAGTGTGTTGTAGATATGTGGTAGTGGTGGAGTAGGGGCCTGAGGGCACACAGTGTGTTGTAGATATGTGGTAGTGGTGGAGTAGGGGCCTGAGGGGACACAGTGTGTTGTAGATATATGGTAGTGGTGGAGTAGGGGCCTGAGGGCACACAGTGTGTTGTAGATATATGGTAGTGGTGGAGTAGGGGCCTGAGGGGACACAGTGTGTTGTAGATATATGGTAGTGGTGGAGTAGGGGCCTGAGGGCACACAGTGTGTTGTAAATATATGGTAGTGGTGGAGTAGGGGCCTGAGGGCACACAGTGTGTTGTAGATATGTGGTAGTGGTGGAGTAGGGGCCTGAGGGACACAGTGTGTTGTAGATATGTGGTAGTGGTGGAGTAGGGGCCTGAGGGGACACAGTGTGTTGTAGATATGTGGTAGTGGTGGAGTAGGGGCCTGAGGGGACACAGTGTGTTGTAGATATGTGGTAGTGGTGGAGTAGGGGCCTGAGGGGACACAGTGTGTTGTAGATATGTGGTAGTGGTGGAGTAAGGGCCTGAGGGCACACAGTGTGTTGTAGATATGTGGTAGTGGTGGAGTAGGGGCCTGAGGGCACACAGTGTGTTGTAGATATGTGGTAGTGGTGGAGTAGGGGCCTGAGGGGAACACAGTGTGTTGTAGATATGTGGTAGTGGTGGAGTAGGGGCCTGAGGGCACACAGTGTGTTGTAGATATGTGGTAGTGGTGGAGTAGGTGCCTGAGGGCACACAGTGTGTTGTAGATATGTGGTAGTGGTGGAGTAGGGGCCTGAGGGCACACAGTGTGTTGTAGATATGTGTTAGTGGTGGAGTAGGGGCCTGAGGGCACACAGTGTGTTGTAGATATGTGGTAGTGGTGGAGTAGGGGCCTGAGGGCACACAGTGTGTTGTAGATATGTGGTAGTGGTGGAGTAGGGGCCTGGGGGCACACAGTGTGTTGTAGATATGTGGTCGTAGTGGAGGAGGGGCCTGAGGGCACACAGTGTGTTGTAGATATGTGGTAGTGGTGGAGTAGGGGCCTGAGGGCACACAGTGTGTTGTAGATATGTGGTAGTGGTGGAGTAGGGGCCTGAGGGGACACAGTGTGTTGTAGATATATGGTAGTGGTGGAGTAGGGGCCTGAGGGCACACAGTGTGTTGTAGATATATGGTAGTGGTGGAGTAGGGGCCTGAGGGGACACAGTGTGTTGTAGATATATGGTAGTGGTGGAGTAGGGGCCTGAGGGCACACAGTGTGTTGTAGATATATGGTAGTGGTGGAGTAGGGGCCTGAGGGCACACAGTGTGTTGTAGATATGTGGTCGTAGTGGAGGAGGGGCCTGAGGGCACACAGTGTGTTGTAGATATGTGGTAGTGGTGGAGTAGGGGCCTGAGGGCACACAGTGTGTTGTAGATATGTGGTAGTGGTGGAGTAGGGGCCTGAGGGGACACAGTGTGTTGTAGATATATGGTAGTGGTGGAGTAGGGGCCTGAGGGCACACAGTGTGTTGTAGATATGTGGTAGTGGTGGAGTAGGGGCCTGAGGGCACACAGTGTGTTGTAGATATATGGTAGTGGTGGAGTAGGGGCCTGAGGGCACACAGTGTGTTGTAGATATGTGGTAGTGGTGGAGTAGGGGCCTGAGGGCACACAGTGTGTTGTAGATATATGGTAGTGGTGGAGTAGGGGCCTGAGGGCACACAGTGTGTTGTAGATATATGGTAGTGGTGGAGTAGGGGCCTGAGGGGACACAGTGTGTTGTAGATATATGGTAGTGGTGGAGTAGGGGCCTGAGGGCACACAGTGTGTTGTAGATATGTGAATGTATTGTAATGGTTTTAAAATGGTATAAACTGCCTTCATTTTTGTGGGACCCCAGAAAGAGTAGCTGCTGCTTTGGCATCAGCTAATGGGAATCCATAATAAATACAAATATGGTCCTTGACTAGTCCCTCAAAGCACTTCATGATGACAGAAGTGAGTGCTACGGGGCGATAGTTATTTAGTTCAGTTATGTTCACCTTGCCATAATTAAATGCGGTGTTTCGCAGTTTTTGTGCGAATCCTGCCATCATACATCCGCGCCCGCAGCTTGTTGATAAAACAACTATGGGAATACTTTGATTACAGAGCGGATGAGGGCCAGCTCACCGAAACAACTATGGGAATACTTTGATTACAGAGCGGATGAGGGCCAGCTCACCGAAACAACTATGGGAATACTTTGATTACAGAGCGGATGAGGGCCAGCTCACCGAAACAACTATGGGAATACTTTGATTACAGAGCGGATGAGGGCCAGCTCACCGAAACAACTATGGGAATACTTTGATTACAGAGCGGATGAGGGCCAGCACATCCAAAAACAACTATGGGAATACTTTGATTACAGAGAGGATGAGGGCCAGCTCACCGAAACAACTATGGGAATACTTTGATTACAGAGTGGATGAGGGCCAGCTCACCCAAAAACAACTACGGGAATACTTTGATTACAGAGTGGATGAGGGCCAGCTCACCGAAACAACCATGGGAATACTTTGATTACAGAGAGGATGAGGGCCAGCTCACCGAAACAACTATGGGAATACTTTGATTACAGAGTGGATGAGGGCCAGCTCACCCAAAAACAACTACGGGAATACTTTGATTACAGAGTGGATGAGGGCCAGCTCACCGAAACAACCATGGGAATACTTTGATTACAGAGCGGATGAGGGCCAGCTCACTGAAACAACTATGGGAATACTTTGATTACAGAGCGGATGAGGGCCAGCTCACCGAAACAACTATGGGAATACTTTGATTACAGAGCGGATGAGGGCCAGCTCACTGAAACAACTATGGGAATACTTTGATTACAGAGCGGATGAGGGCCAGCTCACCAAAACAACTATGCAAATGGTTTTACAAAGCAGTGCAAGGGAGGTTTAGTTCCAAACACAACAACTATTTTACACATGAAATTATTCTACTAACGACTAAATCCAAATAGTTGCTAAGTGACAATGACATGAAGATACTGTACTGAGCATTCCCGGTGAGCATTATAATACGACTACATTCTAAAAGTGAAAATGCACTCATAGCGATGACAACAATATATTTAGACTACTTTGCGTTTTTCTGGGCTTGCTAACCACTGTTTTTGGTGGAGCATTGCATCCTGGGAGTTAAAATGCAGTGTAAAAATTAATTGTATTTCTATGTAGACTATTTCAATATAAAAATGTCAGAAATGAGCTTCAAAGGCCTTGTTTACACAGGCAACCCAATTCTGATCAAAAACATTTACCAATCAGATCAGCTTTGAAAAAAAGATCTGAAGTGAAAAGACCAATTAGGTGAAAACGTATCAGAATTGTGCTTTCCTTGTGGTAAACACAGCCATAGTGGTTTTTATGTCGTTTTGGAACTAAACTATTCATATAGGCCCTGATTTCAGACCTGAGTTAAGCACGTAAATTCACTTTTTTTACATCCTTCTCTCTCTGTGCGTATTCTGACCTTGAATTTAAGCACGAGAATAGCACGCTATTCACCCGCTTTTTGCTTAGGAGATCAAATAAATGAAGGTGTGGCAGAGGTGTGTCTACAGTTACACCATATTCTGACCTTTACTTAATTCCCTCATAATTCCCACCACTTTTACGGGCAAAGAAACCGCGAACAAGGTTGAGCAAACCGGCCGGATCCAAGTGGAGAAACACTTTCCTTTTTCCCGATATAATCTCCATGCACTGAATGTATAAATGGATTAAAAGCTAGGTAAATGAGTAATCAGTTTGTAGAAGGGGATTGTAAATACACATAGCAATTCTTTTTAGATTATTTTTTCTTATGATCCCTGGAAACCAGTCATATAGGAGCAGACTGAAAATCATATCAACATGACATGTGTATTACAGTCCCCCTTTTCCCACAGTGAAATAGGCTACGAATAGCTGTGCCGTTATTCAGAATTATAATTGTGTGCCCTCAGAGTTTGCATAGAGGACATTTGGAGGACTGTAAGGGCTGAACAGTTGACGTGTGCTCTTTAGAATGTTTGGAAAGCCCGGGCTCTTCCGTAAAGCCCAGCTCTGTGGAGTGTACAGCTTAAAGTGGTCCTACGGACAGATACTCCAATCACCGCTGTGGAGCTTTGGCAAATAAATGGGAGGGGAAAAAATCAGAGTGTCTAGATGTGCCAAGCTTATAGAAACATACCACAAGAGACTTGCAGCTGTAATTGCTGCAAAAGGTATCTCTACAATGTATTGACTTTGGGGGGGTGAATACTTATGCACGCTCAAGTTTTCTGTTTTTTTGTGTGTCTTATTTCTTGTTTGTTTCACAATAAAAAAATATCTAGCATCTTCAAAGTGGTAGGCATGTTGTGTAAATCAAATGATACAAACCCACCAAAAAAATCTATTTTAATTTCAGGTTGTAAGGCAACAAAATAGGAAAAATGCCAAGGGGGGTGAATACTTGGGCAAGCCACTGTACATGATATTTGTGTGTCTCCCTCATCATTATTCACGATTCATTCAGGATTATCCGTAACCATGGTAGCATCCACATTCATGTAGAAGTGTTTAGAAACATATTCTATTCTCAATAAATATTCAATAATATCTATTCACAATAAACTCCAAAATTACACAATACATGATTTACCTTTTTAAAATTATTATTTAAAATTTGTAAAAAGCCCCCAAAAATGGATAATTTATTTAGTTATTTTATGAACCCTTATTTTACCGGTAAATTGACTGAGAACACATTCTAATTTACAGCAATGACCTGGGGAATAGTTACAGGGGAGGGGGGTGAATGAATGAATGAATGAAGCAATTAGAAGCTTTTTATTATTTTCGTTTTGGCACAAAATAATCTGAACACGACCAAAACCAACATCAAATGCATCCAACTGTAAAGGCTGTCATGGGAAGAAGGTGAGGACCAAAGTGCAGCGTGGTTCATCATTTTAATGGTAGAACTGAACACTATCAAACAAGCAACAAAAGAACAACCGAAACAGCTCCGTCAGGTGCAAAACCCACTAAACAGAAAACAACCACACACAAACAAAAGTGGGAAAACAGGCTGCCTAAATATGGTTCTCAATCAGAGACAATGATTGACAGCTGCCTCTAATTGGGAACCATACCAGGCCAAACACATAGAAAACCAGAACTAGAACAACACATAAAATGCCCACCCCAACTCACGCCCTGACCAACCTAAACAAGAAACATAACAAAGGAACTAAGGGCAGGACGTGACACCAACAAAGTTACAGTCACAAGCTTGATGTAGTCATTGCATTCTATGCATATTGGAATAAAATACTTTTTTACTACTTTAATACACATATAAGTTCATTTGTGTTTAAATTTAATTAATTAATTTAATTAAAATGTTGAAATGGTTTAAAGCTGACCGTCTGCTCTTTAACCTCATTGTTTGATTTCAAATGCAACATTCTTGGAGTGTAGAGCCAAAAGTAGAGAAACGTGCTCACTAATTACTGTATGTTTTAATATTTACTGGGTAAGCCACAACTGAGCCAAATAACACTCAACTAATAACACAAACAAACAAATAAATAACACTCAACTAATAACACAAACAAACAACACTCAACTAATAACACAAACAAACAAATAACACTCAACTAATAACACAAACAAACAAACAAATAACACTCAACTAATAACACAAACAAACAAATAACACTAAACTAATAACACAAACAAACAAATAAATAACACTCAACTAATAACACAAACAAACAAATAAATAACACTCAACTAATAACACAAACAAACAAACAAATAACACTCAACTAATAACACAAACAAACAAACAACACTCAGCTAATAACACAAACAAACAAACAAATAACACTCAACTAATAACACAAACAAACAAATAACACTAAACTAATAACACAAACAAACAAATAACACTAAACTAATAACACAAACAAACAAACAAATAACACTCAACTAATAACACAAACAAACAAATAACACTAAACTAATAACACAAACAAACAAATAACACTAAACTAATAACACAAACAAACAAACAAATAACACTCAACTAATAACACAAACAAACAAACAAATAAATCTCAACTAATAACACAAACAAACAAATAACACTAAACTAATAAAACAAACAAACAAATAACACTCAATCGCATTTTTGTTTTGCGCCTTTCAAGGCTATTCCACGGCGTTGTATATTCTCACAGGCTTTAATGAGGTGATTTAGACCATATATGGTTAATTAGGGGTGAAATAGCCAGTCATGCAAGAGCACTGAGGCTGAGAACAGTTGGTATTTATCAATGGTTATCTCCTACCAGTGGTTATCTCCTACCAGTGTGAGACGTAAGATTGTTTGATGAATCACACTTTTTCTATACTTAAGCAAAAAAACAACATTAGATGAGATAATGGTCTGGGATCAGTAGTTAAACCTCTTTCTCTCTCCCACCCCCAGCACCAAACCAACATTAGATGAGATAATGGTCTGGGATCAGTAGTTAAACCTCTTTCTCTCTCCCACCCCCAGCACCAAACCAACATTAGATGAGATAATGGTCTGGGATCAGTAGTTAAACCTCTTTCTCTCTCCCACCCCCAGCACCAAACCAACATTAGATGAGATAATGGTCTGGGATCAGTAGTTAAACCTCTTTCTCTCTCCCACCCCCCAGCACCAAACCAACATTAGATGACATAATGGTCTGGGATCAGTAGTTAAACCTCTTTCTCTCTCCCACCCACCAGCACCAAACCAACATTAGATGAGATAAGTGTCTGGGCTCAGTCGTTCGATAAGCTGATGAAGAATCCTGCAGGTCGGAACGTGTTCAGGGAGTTCTTAAGGACTGAGTACAGCGAGGAGAACATGTTGTTCTGGCTGGCCTGTGAAGACCTCAAACAGGAGATGAACAAGAACACAGTGGAGGAGAAGGCACGCATGATCTACGAGGACTACATCTCTATCCTGTCCCCCAAAGAGGTATGTAGTGCACTTTTTCTTCTGTTCTCCCCTCTTTCTCCCCTCTCCATCTTCTCCTCCAAAAAGGTACTGTTTTCTCCCCTCTCCATCTCCATCTTCCCCTCCAAAAAGGTACTGTTTTCTCCCCTCTCCATCTCCATCTTCTCCTCCAAAAAGGTACTGTTTTCTCCCCTCTCCATCTCCATCTTCTCCTCCAAAAAGGTACTGTTTTCTCCCCTCTCCATCTCCATCTTCTCCTCCAAAAAGGTACTGTTTTCTCCCCTCTCCATCTCCATCTTCTCCTCCAAAAAGGTACTGTTTTCTCCCCTCTCCATCTCCATCTTCCCCTCCAAAAAGGTACTGTTTTCTCCCCTCTCCATCTCCATCTTCTCCTCCAAAAAGGTACTGTTTTCTCCCCTCTCCATCTCCATCTTCTCCTCCAAAAAGGTACTGTTTTCTCCCCTCTCCATCTCCATCTTCTCCTCCAAAAAGGTACTGTTTTCTCCCCTCTCCTCTCCATCTCCATCTTCTCCTCCAAAAGGTACTGTTTTCTCCCCTCTCCATCTCCATCTTCTCCTCCAAAAGGTACTGTTTTCTCCCCTCTCCATCTCCATCTTCTCCTCCAAAAAGGTACTGTTTTCTCCCCTCTCCATCTCCATCTTCTCCTCCAAAAAGGTACTGTTTTCTCCCCTCTCCATCTCCATCTTCTCCTCCAAAAAGGTACTGTTTTCTCCCCTCTCCATCTCCATCTTCCCTCCAAAAAGGTACTGTTTTCTCCCCTCTCCATCTCCATCTTCTCCTCCAAAAAGGTACTGTTTTCTCCCCTCTCCATCTCCATCTTCTCCTCCAAAAAGGTACTGTTTTCTCCCCTCTCCATCTCCATCTTCTCCACCAAAAAGGTACTGTTTTCTCCCCTTTCCTCTGACTCCATACTCTCATCATATCTGTCATCCTCTTCTCCATATCTGTCATCCTTTTCTCCATATCTCTCGTCCTCTTCCTCATACTTGTCATCCTCCTCTCCATATGTGTCTATTCTCTTCTACATGTCTATACTCTCTCCATAGAAGTACAAGTACTCCCCAATTTCACGTCTCAAATTGGAAAGACTACTCCATGCCCCTCCAAACTCAGAACATTCCTTATTTTGCGGCAAATTGTTCCAACAACACAGAAACGGTGCAGTTGTACTGATGATTATTTAAGTGATAATGCCAGAGAAGCAGATGCACTCTCTCCCTCCCTATCCCTCACTCTCTCACTCCCTATCCCTCACTCTCTCCCTGCCAGAGAAGCAGATGTTTGAAGGATATATTAGAACGGGTGTTCTAACCGTGCAAATATATCCTCCAAACACTGGCTTCGACAGTATTTATATATATTATTTATATATTTTTTAATTTATATTATTTATATATATTATTTATTTATGGTATTTATTTATATTATTTATTTATTTATATTATTTATTTATATTATTTATTTATATTATGTATTTATTTATATTGTTTATTTATTTGTTTATATTATTGATTTATATTATTTATTTATTTATAATATTATTTATGTATTTTATTTATATTATTTATTTATATTATTTATTTATTTATATTATTATTTATGTATTTATTTATAGTATTTATTTATAGTATTTCTTTATTTATATGATTATTTATGTATTTATTTATAGTATTTATTTATTTATATTATTATTTATGTATTTATTTATATTATTCATTTATATTATTTATTTATATTATTATTCATTTATGTTATTTATTTATATTATATTATTTATTTATTTTTATGTTATGAGAACATTTGCTGCAACCTAAAGAATGATCAACATATTCAACATATTTTCATTAAAAATATATATTTGGATTAATTTGTTGATACTATAACATCTTTCTACAAGATATAGTCCCAAAACAAATCTAGGGTTGCTAACCAATCCGGCTGGTCGTTCATTCTATTGGTTCGGTTTCCAGAGACGTGACCCAGTCTGTTCAGTCTTGTTGTTCTGTATCTATGGACCCGACCCAGTCGTTCAGTCTTTTTGTTCTGTATCTATGGACGCGACCCAGTCGTTCAGTCTTTTTGTTCTGTATCTATGGACGCGACCCAGTCAGTCTTTTGTTCTGTATCTATGGATGCGACCCAGTCGTTCAGTCTTTTTGTTCTCTATCTATGGATGCGACCCAGTCGTTCAGTCTTTTTGTTCTGTATCTATGGACCCGACCCAGTCGTTCAGTCTTGTTGTTCTGTATCTATGGGACCCAGTCGTTCAGTCTTGTTGTTCTGTATCCACGACCCAGTCGTTCAGTCTTTTTGTTCTGTATCTATGGACGCGACCCAGTCGTTCAGTCTTTTGTTCTGTATCTATGGCGACCCTTGTCATTCAGTCTTTTTGTTCTGTATCTATGGCGACCCAGTCGTTCAGTCTTGTTGTTCTGTATCTATGGCGACCCAGTCGTTCAGTCTTTTTGTTCTGTATCTATGGCGACCCAGTCGTTCGCTCTAAATGTTCCGTTTCCATGATGGCTGGCGCCGTTCTTATCCCTTGCTTGCTAGCTAGCCAACATTGGCTAACACAGTGATGTTAAACAGCTCAGCCAGAATAACAGCAAAGGAGCTGCGTTTGTTTGTTCCATAACAATAATGTTGTTTTATATATATATAGATAATTTTTCCTGGTACAGATAATTTGCTCACTTGCCAGGCCACTTTTCAGAAAAGATAGCCAACTACACAACACAATCACTTCAAACTGAAGATGGAATAACAGAAAACTAGCTGAATTTAGTGTTTTTTTGTGTGTATATCCATAAAAGTAGAATGCTGATTCATGATTTCGATTGGCTGAGAACAAAATGCCAGCCTGTCTGCCTCCTTCCTTCATTACAATGAGGATCGCTGGAGACATCATATAAATATTGAAACAATGTTGCAAATGTCGGAGAGAGACAAATCTCCACTGTTGAAAACCAATTGCTAGTTCAAAAAGAAATGGGAGATAATGTCTAGATGTTTTTTACGGTGTAGATCCTAGTACACAAAGTACCTGGCTGGGCTGACGAGACAGTGGATTGCGCAGTCAGATGGAACAGAGTAAACAGGCATTTTACCATCATAGATTTAACCGGTGGTAACTTGTGGAATAGACACTGGCTGGAATGCGGTTTTAACCAACCAGCATCCAGGATTAGACCCACCCGTTGTATAAACAATGAGTAACAACTTGCTAGGCGTTGCTGGTAGGTGGCTGATAGGATGGCAATGAGGGCACACAAACCAAGCTGGCATATTTATTCAAAATAAAAGTCTCACAAAGCCTGTTCTCAAAGTGTAACTGAAAACAAAACACTCTCCCACTCTCCTTAACTGAATCTAGTATTAGACTTAACTTGACAGTCACAGTGGTCTCCTAGCTACAGCTGACAAAGCCTCCTCAACAACACCTCTCAACAACTAGGTTTGGTTGTTACGGTTACCGTATTACCGGCACACCGGCAATCATGAGTCATAACCGCAGTCCAATTCCACGTGAGTCACACAGTAATCTTCTTTTATACAATCTGGATATGTGTTGGTAACAAACAAAACCCACCTCGCTAACGACCATCATGTAGCCAGCAGCTAACGTTAGTCAAACAAAACCCACCTTGCTAACGACCATCATATAGCCAGCAGCTAACGTTAGTCAAACAAAACCCACTAACGGCCATCATGTAGCCAGCAGCTAACGTTAGTCAAACAAAACCCACGTCGCTAACAACCATCATGTAGCCAGCAGCTAACGTTAGTCAAACAAAACCCACGCTAACAACCATCATGTAGCCAGCAGCTAACGTTAGTCAAACAAAACCCACCTCGCTAACGACCATCATATAGCCAGCAGCTAACGTTTGTCAAACAAAACCCACCTCGCTAACGACCATCATGTAGCCAGCAGCTAACATTAGTCAAAAAAACACCTCGCTAACTACCATCATGTAGCCAGCAGCTAACATTAGTCAAAAAAACACCTCGCTAACTACCATCATGTAGCCAGCAGGTAACGTTAGTCAAACAAATCCCACCTCGCTAACGACCATCATGTAGCCAGCAGCTAACGTTAGTCAAACAAAACCCACCTCGCTAACGACCATCATGTAGCCAGCAGCTAACGTTAGTCAAACAAAACCCACCTCACCACGACCATCATGTAGCCAGCAGCTAACGTTAGTCAAACAAAACCCACCTCGCTAACGACCATCATATAGCCAGCAGCTAACGTTAGTCAAACAAAACCCACCTCGCTAACGACCATCATATAGCCAGCAGCTAACGTTAGTCAAACAAAACCCACCTCGCTAACGACCATCATATAGCCAGCAGCTAACGTTAGTCAAACAAAACCCACCTCGCTAATGACCATCATGTAGCCAGCAGCTAACGTTAGTCAAACAAAACCCACCTCGCTAACGACCATCATGTAGCCAGCAGCTAACGTTTGTCAAACAAAACCCACCTCGCTAACGACCATCATGTAGCCAGCAGCTAACGTTAGTCAAACAAAACCCACCTCGCTAACGACCATCATGTAGCCAGCAGCTAACGTTAGTCAAACAAAACCCACCTCGCTAATGACCATCATGTAGCCAGCAGCTAACGTTAGTCAAACAAAACCCACCTAGCTAACTACCATCATGTAGCCAGCAGCTAACGTTAGTCAAACAAAACCCACCTCGCTAACGACCATCATGTAGCCAGCAGCTAACGTTAGTCATTTAGACACACCGAATAAAATGTTTGGTAACAGAATAAATAAGATGGAATCATGTGGTGTTGATAACGAAGGGATACTGAAGTTCCTGAACATGTTAGTCAGCCAGTTTGTTAGTCCAGTTAGCGTATCGTTTTATTTCACGTGCAGGTGATTATTCACAAATGTTTTCGATGCAAATTTCACTGTCTTAAAAAAAAGTACAAAATCTACTAAATTTTATCAGCATATCGATTGCGCAACCAGGGGTGGAAAGACCCTGGATCATTGTTACTCTAACTTCCGCGACGCATATAAGGCCCTGCCCCGCCCCCTTTCGGAAAAGCTGACCACGACTCCATTTTGTTGATCCCTGCCTACAGACAGAAACTAAAACAAGAAGCTCCCACGCTGAGGTCTGTCCAACGCTGGTCCGACCAAGCTGACTCCACACTCCAAGACTGCTTCCATCACGTGGACTGGGAGATGTTTCGTATTGCGTCAGACAACAACATTGACGAATACGCTGATTCGGTGTGCGAGTTCATTAGAACGTGCGTTGAAGATGTCGTTCCCATAGCAACGATTAAAACATTCCCTAACCAGAAACCGTGGATTGATGGCAGCATTCGTGTGAAACTGAAGGCACGAACCACTGCTTTTAATCAGGGCAAGGTGTCTGGTAACATGACTGAATACAAACAGTGCAGCTATTCCCTCCGCAAGGCTATCAAACAAGCTAAGCGCCAGTACAGAGACAAAGTAGAATCTCAATTCAACGGCTCAGACACAAGAGGTATGTGGCAGGGTCTACAGTCAATCACAGACTACAGGAAGAAACCCAGCCCAGTCACGGACCAGGATGTCTTGCTCCCAGGCAGACTAAATAACTTTTTGCCCGCTTTGAGGACAATACAGTGCCACTGACACGGCCTGCAACGGAAACATGCGGTCTCTCCTTCACTGCAGCCGAAGTGAGTAAGACATTTAAATGTGTTAACCCTCGCAAGGCTGCAGGCCCAGACGGCATCCCCAGCCGCGCCCTCAGAGCATGCGCAGACCAGCTGGCCGGTGTGTTTACGGACATATTCAATCAATCCCTATACCAGTCTGCTGTTCCCACATGCTTCAAGAGGGCCACCATTGTTCCTGTTCCCAAGAAAGCTAAGGTAACTGAGCTAAACGACTACCGCCCCGTAGCACTCACATCCGTCATCATGAAGTGCTTTGAGAGACTAGTCAAGGACCATATCACCTCCACCCTACCTGACACCCTTGACCCACTCCAATTTGCTTACCGCCCAAATAGGTCCACAGACGATGCAATCTCAACCACACTGCACACTGCCCTAACCCATCTGGACAAGAGGAATACCTATGTGAGAATGCTGTTCATCGACTACAGCTCGGCATTCAACACCATAGTACCCTCCAAGCTCGTCATCAAGCTCGAGACCCTGGGTCTCGACCCCGCCCTGTGCAACTGGGTACTGGACTTCCTGACGGGCCGCCCCAGGTGGTGAGGGTAGGCAACAACATCTCCTCCCCGCTGATCCTCAACACTGGGGCCCCACAAGGGTGCGTTCTGAGCCCTCTCCTGTACTCCCTGTTCACCCACGACTGCGTGGCCATGCACGCCTCCAACTCAATCATCAAGTTTGCGGACGACACAACAGTGGTAGGCTTGATTACCAACAACGACGAGACGGCCTACAGGGAGGAGGTGAGGGCCCTCGGAGTGTGGTGTCAGGAAAATAACCTCACACTCAACGTCAACAAAACTAAGGAGATGATTGTGGACTTCAGGAAACAGCAGAGGGAACACCCCCATCCACATCGATGGAACAGTAGTGGAGAGGGTAGCAAGTTTTAAGTTCCTCGGCATACACATCACAGACAAACTGAATTGGTCCACTCACACAGACAGCATCGTGAGGAAGGCGCAGCAGCGCCTCTTCAACCTCAGGAGGCTGAAGAAATTTGGCTTGTCACCAAAAGCACTCACAAACTTCTACAGATGCACAATCGAGAGCATCCTGGCGGGCTGTATCACCGCCTGGTATGGCAACTGCACCGCCCTCAACCGTAAGGCTCTCCAGAGGGTAGTGAGGTCTGCACAACGCATCACCGGGGGCAAACTACCTGCCCTCCAGGACACTTACACCACCCGATGCTACAGGAAGGCCATAAAGATCATCAAGGACATCAACCACCCGAGCCACTGCCTGTTCACCCCGCTGCCATCCAGAAGGCGAGGTCAGTACAGGTGCATCAAAGCTGGGACCGAGAGACTGAAAAACAGCTTCTATCTCAAGGCCATCAGACTGTTAAACAGCCACCACTAACATTGAGTGGCTACTGCCAACACACTGTCAATGACACTGACTCTACTCCAGCCACTTTAATCATGGGAATTGATGGGAAATGATGTAAATATATCACTAGCCACTTTAAACAATGCTACCTTATATAATGTTACTTACCCTACATTGTTCATCTCATATGCATACGTTGATACTGTACTCTATATCATCGACTGCATCCTTATGTAATACATGTATCACTAGCCACTTTAACTATGCCACTTGGTTTACATACTTATCTCACATGTATATACTGTACTCGATATCATCTACTGTATCTTGCCTATGCTGCTCTGTACCATCACTCATTCATATATCCTTATGTACATATTCTTTATCCCCTTACACTGTGTATGACAGCAGTTTTTTTTTGGAATTGTTAGTTAGATTACTTGCTCGTTATTACTGCATTGTCGGAACTAGAAGCACAAGCATTTCGCTACACTCGCATTAACATCTGCTAACCATGTGTATGTGACAAATAAAATTTGATTTGATTTGATTTGAAATTACGCCACAGAGAAGAAGAAGAATTAATGGATTCTAAATACCACAGAGCTACACAGACAACATGAACACATTCGTCCAAACCATTACAGATGGATGGCTAACGCAGAAAGAAAGAATTAATGGATTCTAAATACCACCATCACTTTCACAAATACAGAGACAGGCAGCCATCTTTGCCATCAGTCTTTTTTAGACTAGCTAACTACTGGCGTAGTGACACCTACCGATAAGAACTGGTAATGCAGGTTTGGTTAGAATATATAGTGCAATAGAATGTGTGACATTCAATAATCCCTACTTTATGGAAAATACATTATTTTCATTGAAAATGTTGAAATTGGTTGATTTAATAATTGAATGGATTTTACGGGGTTTCTACTTTATGAAACGTGTCTTGTATTTTTTTTTCCAACGTTCACTTTCTTGACATTGTTTGTGTATAGATAGAAAAATTATATTTAAAGACGTTGTAACCTTTGTTTACATAACGCTCGGTCCTTGCTACTGTAGTTCACTAACTACATAATGTATGTTGTCCATTGAAGTTGTTGTCTCTGGCTCTTTTGATAACAAGGTTTGTGGATTTGTTTGGAAAAGGGTTTGATCTGCTTAGGAGTGTTTCCAATTCTCCAATTTGAACAGTCCATGGAGGTTTCTTTCATGTGTGTGTGTTATTTAAAGGTTGAGGAAGTAAGTTGTACAATGTCAATTATTTTGAATCACATTACTATTTATTAGACATTTATTGAACAAACATAGTTTTACCTTATTTTGTTGATAGTCACAAGTGGGGATCAATCCTGGAGTTTTATCCCTGAAATTAATTCACTGTGCTGTGACTAAAACACAAATGTAAAACCTCTTAGATGTTAAGTCCCCAATCTAGGGGACTTTAAGGACCGGTTCCTACTGGACTGGTTCCTACTGACGTTTTGGTGTACAAAGCGCTCTGTGAACGTTGTATGGTCCAATGCCTTATAGTCCCAGAAAGCCCCACCTGTCAGCTCTATGTTTCCACTCTCTCAGTGGAGCTGACTTGAAGTGTCAGGTTTCACACCCCACATTTGCATAGGGAGTGACGTGTCACATTTTCTGGCCTATTCAAACAAATAAACGATTTCCTCTCCCTCTGAACTGGTATATGAAAGGGGACAGTGTAGATATTCTCAGTCGGATGTCGAGATGTCAACATGAAAAATACTAAATCATTTCAGTTAGCTAGCTAACGTTAGCTGGCTGGCTCCCAAGCTAACATTACGTGTATGACGTTATTATTTGTATACTGGAAACCGTTTGCTTTGCTAGTTAGAGTCTAATGTTAGCTAGCTAACATTGTACCTGGTTGGTTAGCTCCCAGGATATTCATGCAGGCCAGTAACAACATGATTTGGCATGATTTAACATGATGTTCATTGTTGTTTAACTAGCTAACTAGCTTATGTGACGTGTGTGCTCTTACACGTTGTTTACCTAGCTAGGTTCATTGTTTACCTTGCTAGGTTCATTGTTTACCGAGCTAGGTTCATTGTTTACCTAGCTAGCTAGCTCCATTGTTTACCTCGCTAGGTTCATTGTTTACCTAGCTAGCTAGCTCCATTGTTTACCTAGCTAGCTAGCTCCATTGTTTACCTAGCTAGCTAGCTACATTGTTTACCTAGCTAGCTAGCTCCATTGTTTACCTAGCTAGCTAGCTCCATTGTTTACCTAGCTAGCTAGCTCCATTGTTTACCTCGCTAGGTTCATTGTTTACCTAGCTAGCTAGCTCCATTGTTTACCTAGCTAGGTTCATTGTTTACCTAGCTAGCTAGCTCCATTGTTTACCTAGCTAGCTAGCTCCATTGTTTACCTAGCTGGCTAGCTACATTAAGCTAAAGTGTACAACACCCGTTGAATATGGCCGGCGTCGGTAAATGCAAAAGAGCGTAATGAAATTGTTGCCAGTAGAGCTGGTTAGGCTGGTTTCATGTTATCCAGAGGTAAACAAATCATCGGCCAGACCGTTGAGTGCACGCTCCGGGAGTGAAACGAGAAAGCTTAAGAGGGTGTGAACTAGAGGTTGACCGATTATGATTTTTCAACACCGATACCGATTATTGGAGGACCCAAAAAAAAAAAAAACCCCGATGCCAATTAATCGGCCGATTTTGTTATTTTATTTGTAATAATGACAATTTCAACAATAGTGAAGGAACACTTATTTTAACTTAATATAATACATCAATAAAATCAATTTAGCCTTAAGTAAATAATGAAACATGTTCAATTTGGTTTAAATAATGCAAAAACAAAGTGTTGGAGAAGAAAGTAAAAGTGCAACATGTGCCATGTAAGAAAGCTAACGTTTAAGTTCCTTGCTCAGAACATGAGAACATATGAAAGCTGGTGGTTCCTTTTAACATGAGTCTTCAATATTCCCAGGTAAGAAGTTTTAGGTTGTAGTTATTATAGAAATTATAGGACTATTTCCCTCTATACCATTTGTATTTCATTAACCTTTGACTATTGGATGTTCTTATAGGCACTTTAGTATTGCCAGTGTAACAATATAGCTTCCGTACCTCTCCTCGCTCCTCCCTGGGCTCGAACCAGGAACACAACGACAACAGCCACCCTCGAAGCAGCGTTACCCATGCAGAGCAAGGGGAACAACTACTAGAAGGCTCAGAGCGAGTGACGTTTGAAACGCTATTAGCTCGCACCCCGCTAACTAGCTAGCCATTTCACTTCGGTTACACCAGCCTCATCTCGGGAGTTGATAGGCTTGAAGTCATAAACAGCGCAATGCTTGACGCACAATGAAGAGCTGCTGGCAAAACGCACGACAGTGCTGTTTGAATAAATGCTTACGTGCCTGCTTCTGCCTACCACCGCTCAGTCAGATACCTAGATACTTGTATGCTTAGTCAGATTATACGCAACACAGGACACGCTAGATAATATCTAGTAATATCATCAACCATGTGTAGTTAACTAGTGAATATGATTGATTGTTTTTTTATAAGATTAGTTTAATGCTAGCTAGCAACTTAACTTGGCTTACTGCATTCGCGTAACAGGCAGTCTCCTTGTGGAGTGCAACGAGAGAGAGGCAGGTCATTATTGTATTGTAAGATTTTGTAAGATTTCAAGATTGGTTCCCCCGAGCTGACAAAGTGAAAATCTGTCGTTCTGCCCCTGAACAAGGCAGTTAACCCACTGTTCCTAGGCCGTCATTGAAAATAAGAATGTGTTCTTAACTGACTTTCCTAGTTAAATAAAGGTATAAAAACGAAAACAAATTCAAAAATTAACTAAAAATTCTAATCGGCAAATCGGCGTCCAAATATACCGATTTCCGATTGTTATGAAAACTTGAAATCGGCACTAATTAATCGGCCATTGTGAACGGTTGTGGTCCTTTCTGTTTGTAAGGAGAAGGATAACTACATCTAGAAAAATAACTTTACCAATCTTCTTTATTAAAACTGTAAAGTTGACTTTAATTTTCCCTACAAACTTTATTCCTAAAATCATGTTAAATGATTACCTGACAGATTGTGGTGAGGTGTACATAGATGTGCAAATGTACTTAGTTTGGATCATAATTGAAGGATTTCAGTACAAAGAAAAATCCACTAGAATCATTAGGATCCTGGTGATGCAGCAGACCTACAAGGCTTGAAGATGGCAGATCGTTCCGGGTTTGCTGGGTAAACAGCATCTCTGTCTCGCTCTTATCTCCCACAAGGGTATAATCTCTCAATTCCCTGTCCTCTCCTCTCTGTCCTCCCCTCGTCCTGAAAGAGATGAGACTGAGCAACCGCTCTCTCTCTCTCTCTGGGGAGTTGCATATGAAGCTCAGATATGGAGTGTGATCTCTCCACATTAAACTTTAACACTGTAATTCGCCTCTGCCAGGAATGGACTGATTCCAATGAAGGCAAGAAGAAAGACTATCTCTCTATTCATCTATCTCTCTATTCATCTATCTCTCTATTCATCTATCTCTCTCTCTATTCATCTATCTCTCTCTCTATTCATCTCTCTCTCTCTCTATTCATCTATCTCTCTATTCATCTATCTCTCTCTCTATTCATCTATCTCTCTCTATTCACCTATCTCTCTATTCATCTATCTCTCTCTCTATTCATCTATCTCTCTCTCTCTATTCATCTCTCTCTCTCTATTCATCTATCTCTCTCTATTCACCTATCTCTCTATTCATCTATCTCTCTCTCTATTCATCTATCTCTCTCTCTATTCATCTATCTCTCTCTCTATTCACCTATCTCTCTATTCATCTATCTCTCTCTCTATTCATCTATCTCTCTATTCATCTATCTCTCTCTCTCTATTCATCTATCTCTCTATTCATCTATCTCTCTCTCTCTATTCATCTCTCTCTCTATTCATCTATCTCTCTATTCATCTATCTCTCTCTCTCTATTCATCTATCTCTCTCTCTATTCATCTCTCTCTCTCTATTCATCTATCTCTCTCTCTCTATTCATCTCTCTCTCTATTCATCTCTCTCTCTATTCATCTATCTCTCTATTCATCTATCTCTCTCTCTCTATTCATCTATCTCTCTCTCTATTCATCTCTCTCTCTCTATTCATCTATCTCTCTCTCTCTATTCATCTCTCTCTCTCTATTCATCTATCTCTCTCTCTCTATTCATCTATCTCTCTCTCTATTCATCTCTCTCTCTCTATTCATCTATCTCTCTCTCTCTATTCATCTCTCTCTCTCTATTCATCTATCTCTCTCTCTCTATTCATCTATCTCTCTCTATTCATCTATCTCTATTCTCTCTATTCATCTATCTCTCTCTATTCATCTCTCTCTATTCATCTATTCTATTCATCTCTCTCTCTATTCATCTATCTCTCTATTCATCTCTCTCTCTCTATTCATCTATCTCTCTATTCATCTCTCTCTCTATTCATCTCTCTCTCTATTCATCTCTCTCTCTATTCATCTCTCTCTCTCTATTCATCTCTCTCTCTCTATTCATCTCTCTCTCTATTCATCTCTCTCTCTATTCATCTCTCTCTCTATTCATCTCTCTCTCTCTATTCATCATCTCTATTCATCTCTCTATTCATCTCTCTATTCATCTATTCATCTATTCATCTCTATTCATCTATCTCTCTCTCTCTCTATTCATCTCTCTCTCTATTCATCTCTCTCTCTATTCATCTCTCTCTCTCTATTCATCTATCTCTCTATTCATCTATCTCTCTCTATTCATCTCTCTCTCTCTATTCATCTATCTCTCTCTCTCTATTCATCTCTCTCTCTCTATTCATCTATCTCTCTCTCTCTATTCATCTCTCTCTCTCTATTCATCTCTCTCTCTCTATTCATCTCTCTCTCTATTCATCTCTCTCTCTCTATTCATCTATCTCTCTATTCATCTCTCTCTCTCTATTCATCTCTCTCTCTCTATTCATCTATCTCTCTCTCTCTGTCTCTATTCATCTATCTCTCTCTATTCATCTCTCTCTCTCTCTATTCATCTATCTCTCTCTCT
>NC_056444.1:84084071-84189071 GCF_018296145.1 Oncorhynchus tshawytscha | reverse complement strand
TCTGGCATCCCATTCTCGACCTCTCCCAAACACACGCATTGCCCTCTGGCATCCCATTCTCGACCTCTCCCAAACACACTCGCATTGCCCTCTGGCGACCTCTCCCAAACACACTGGCATTCCCATCCCATTCTGGCATGCCCTCTGGCATCCCATTCTCGACCTCTCCCAAACACACTCGCATTGCCCTCTGGCATCCCATTCTCGACCTCTCCCAAACACACTCGCATTGCCCTCTGGCATCCCATTCTCGACCTCTCCCAAACACACTCGCATTGCCCTCTGGCATCCCATTCTCGACCTCTCCCAAACACACTCGCATTGCCCTCTGGCATCCCATTCTCGACCTCTCCCAAACACACTCGCATTGCCCTCTGGCATCCCATTCTCGACCTCTCCCAAACACACTCGCATTGCCCTCTGGCATCCCATTCTCGGCATGCCCTCTGGCATCCCATTCTCGACCTCTCCCAAACACACTCGCATTGCCCTCTGGCATCCCATTCTCGACCTCTCCCAAACACACTCGCATTGCCCTCTGGCATCCCATTCTCGACCTCTCCCAAACACACTCGCATTGCCCTCTGGCATCCCATTCTCGACCTCTCCCAAACACACTCGCATTGCCCTCTGGCATCCCATTCCCAAACACACTCGACCATCCCTCGACCTCTCCCAAACACACTCGCATTGCCCTCTGGCATCCCATTCTCGACCTCTCCCAAACACACTCGCATTGCCCTCTGGCATCCCATTCTCGACCTCTCCCAAACACACTCGCATTGCCCTCTGGCATCCCATTCTCGACCTCTCCCAAACACACTCGCATTGCCCTCTGGCATCCCATTCTCGACCTCTCCCAAACACACTCGCATTGCCCTCTGGCATCCCATTCTCGACCTCTCCCAAACACACTTGCATTGCCCTCTGATGCCCCTCCCCTCCTGCAGCCTGGGATATAAATAGGCACCAGCGCAACGATGTGTGTGTGGGAGATGTCAAGAATGAGATGGCTGGCCAGGAACCAGCCTTTTCCCAGCAGCCAGTCACAGAGATACCACCACCACTCAGCCAGTCTCCTAGTCAGAGAGTAGACCAGAGAGATACCACCACCACTCAGCCAGTCTCCTAGTCAGAGAGATACCACCACTCAGCCAGTCAGAGAGATACCACCACGACTCAGCCAGTCTCAGCCAGTCAGAGAGATACCACCACGACTCAGCCAGTCTCCTAGTCAGAGAGATACCACCACTCAGCCAGTCAGAGAGATACCACCACGACTCAGCCAGTCTCCTAGTCAGAGAGATACCACCACCACTCAGCCAGTCAGAGAGATACCACCACAACTCAGCCAGTCTCCTAGTCAGAGAGTAGAACAGAGAGATACCACCACCACTCAGCCACTCTCCTAGTCAGAGAGTAGAACAGAGAGATATCACCACCACTCAGCCAGTCTCCTAGTCAGAGAGATACCACCACCACTCAGCCAGTCTCCTAGTCAGAGAGATATCTTAATGCTACAGCATACAATGACATTCTAGACGATTCTGTGCATCCAACTTTGTGGCAACAGTTTGGGGAAAATCCTTTCCTGTTTCAGCATGACACGAAGCGAGGTCCATGCAGAAATGGTTTGTCGAGAACTGTGTGGAAGAACTTGACTGGCCTGCACAGAGCTCTGACCTCAACCATATTGAACACCTTTGGGATGAATTGGAACGCTGACTGCGAGCCAGCGCTAATCGCCCAACATCAGCACCTGACTTCACTAATGCTCTTATGGCTGAATGGAAGCAAGTCCCCTGCAGCAATGCTCCAACATCTAGTGGAGAGCCCCTCCCAGAAGAGTGGAGGCTGTTATAGCAGCAATGTTCCAACATCTAGTGGAACGCCTTCCCAGAAGAGTGGAGGCTGTTATGGCAGCTAAGGGAGGGGGGACCAACTCTATATTAATGCCGATTTTGGAATGAGATGTTGGACGAGTAGGTGTCCACATACCTTTGTCCATGTAGTGTATATACTGTACTACCACAACATGCCTCTATAGAAACCCACTGAGTTGTACATCGATTACAAATTCAGTGTGATTTGTGATTTAGTTTCTTTGCTGGTAGTTTAAGTGGTTTTTTTTTCACATTGTTTTTTGAGAGTCCAAGGCTAATCTCTGTCTCTGTCTCTCTCTCTCTCTCTTTCTCTCTCTCTCTCTACATCCCCTTCTCCAACCCCCCGTCCTCTAGGTGAGTCTGGACTCCCGGGTGAGAGAGGTGATTAACAGGAAGATACAGGAGCCTACTCCCCACACATTTGAGGACGCCCAGCTTCAGATCTATACCTTAATGCACAGAGACTCCTATCCTCGCTTCCTCAACTCGTCTATATACAGATCACTGGTTCACCATGGCTCCCACACCTCCTCAGAGTCCTAGGTTCACAACATTTCACTCACTCACACACACTCCTCGCTCTCTCTCTCTCCCTCTCAGACTCCTCTCTCCCTCTCCCTCTCTCCCTCTCAGACTCCTCTCTCCCTCACCCTCACATTCATCTATCTCTCTCTCTCTCCCTCTCAGACTCCTCTCTCCCTCTCCCTCACATTCATCTCTCTCTCTCTCTCTCTCTCTCTCTCTCTCTCTCCCTCTCAGACTCCTCTCTCCCTCTCCCTCACATTCATCTCTCTCTCTCCCTCCCTCTCAGACTCCTCTCTCTCTGTCCCTCTCAGACTCCTCTCTCCCTCTCCCTCACATTCATCTCTCTATCTCTCTCTCTCTCTCTCTCTCTCTCTCTCCCTCTCAGACTCCTCTCCCTCTCCCTCACATTCATCTCTCTCTCTCCCTCCCTCTCAGACTCCTCTCTCCCTCTCCCTCTCCCTCTCCCTCTCCCTCACCCTCACATTCATCTCTCTCTCTCCCTCCCTCTCAGACTCCTCTCTCCCTCTCCCTCACATTCATCTCTCTCTCTCTCCCTCCCTCTCAGACTCCTCTCTCCCTCTCCCTCACATTCATCTCTCTCTCTCTCTCTCTCTCTCTCTCTCTCTCTCTCTCTCTCTCTCCCTCTCAGACTCCTCTCTCCCTCTCCCTCACATTCATCTCTCTCTCTCTCTCTCTCTCTCTCTCTCTCTCTCTCTCTCTCATCCCCTCTGCTCTGTCTCTCTCCATTCCATAACCACTTAAGGAGAAAACATCCTTTTGGGGATTTTTATAATGTTTGTTTTGTGATTTTTCTGTAGGATGTTTTTTTGTTGCCCAACCCTTTCACTTTTTCTATTAATTAGTTTTTAATGAACTTCATCATGTCACTTAGGGACTTCCTGTTCCCTAATGTTGTTCACTACCCACATAGGGCTTTGGTCAAAAGTAGTGCACTATATTGGGAATAGGGTGCCATTTTGACAAGCCAAGGTAACTGGAAGACACAGGGTTGTTGACGGAGAATAAAACAAAAGGCATCCATGGAAGACAGAGACATTATTTATGTTGGATATCGTTTATACTGTTCGTGGTGACAGTTGTTACTCACATTTACACACAGCAATCTGCTTTGTTCCAAATGACATGTTGTACTTTCTCCTGACAAAACGTCCTGATTTGAGAAGGTAAAAGAAACCTCGGCAATAAAGACACTGGTGACTTTCTAACGTCCACACAACGTTCACACCACGTTAAAGACACAACGTTCACACAACGTTAAAGACACAACGTTACCGACCCTGAACCCATCCCCTCTGCCGGACCCCCTGGACACTGCTGCTCTACTACGCTTCTGACCTTTGAACTGTCACCTTTGACCTGTCCACTGTCTCCCTCACCTCACTGCTGTGATTGGCTATCAGAGGCATCGGGATGAGCTGTGGTTGGTCGATCGATCAGGGTGGGGAACGGGGGGGGGCTAAGAGATTTTCCATCCCAGGTGCAAAAAAAAAGAAAAAAAAGACTCACAATAAAAAATTAAAAAACATACAAAAGTCTGTTAACAGTCAAACAACTGTTTCATGGTAAATGGAGTTTGAGGACAACACTTGTCTGTAGTTAGAAGACGGAAGATGATGCCTAGGTCTTTACTAGACTTGTTGTCACTCAAAATGCTTTAAACTTAGTATTATTAATGTTATTTATTTTCTATTTTGTTAAACTGTGATAATGATTTTCTTGTACATATATAAACAGAAACCCTTGACCATCAACACAAACCTCGCACAAACTCTCAATCAAATCATCAACTGTGTTTTAAAGTTCTTTATGTGGTACCCTATTCCCTCAATAGTGCACTAACAAAGCCCATAGCTTTTTGTCAAAAGTAGTGCACTCCATAGGGAATAGGGTTCCATAGGGCTCTGGTCTAAAGTAGTGCACTCCATAGGGAATAGGGTTCCATAGGGCTCTGGTCTAAAGTAGTGCACTCCATAGGGAATAGGGTTCCATAGGGCTCTGGTCTAAAGTAGTGCACTCCATAGGGAATAGGGTTTCATAGGGCTCTGGTCTAAAGTAGTGCACTCCATAGGGAATAGGGTTCCATAGGGCTCTGGTCTAAAGTAGTGCACTACATGGGGAATAGGGTTCCATAGGGCTCTGGTCTAAAGTAGTGCACTCCATAGGGAATAGGGTTCCATAGGGCTCTGGTCTAAAGTAGTGCACTACATAGGGAATAGGGTTCCATAGGGCTCTGGTCTAAAGTAGTGCACTCTATAGGGAATAGGGTTCCATTTGGGACCAGTTTTGTGTTTCCAGGTTGAAAGGGCCTGCCTGTAGGTGGTGAATGATACTCCCTCTATGTTAGGGTGTCTCCCTGCTGTGTGTGTGTGTGTGTGTGTGTGTGTGTGTGTGTGTGTGTGTGTGTGTGTGTGTGTGTGTGTGTGTGTGTGTGTGTGTGTGTGTGTGTGTGTGTGTTTCAAGTCCATCTCCAGGTATGTTGGACAGGTGTGTCTTAGTTCTCATATAGTATACATCATGCAGCCAACATCGTGCCAACATTTCTCCAGAACAGCTCTGGACTGAAAGATCGTCAACCAACATTTCATCCACTCTGTCCCTGGTGCTTCTGGGTAAAATACTGTGAACTGAACTCCTCCCGTCACTGTCTCAAGTCAAGCAAGTCCCTTTACTCTGTCTGGTCTCCTTTCCTGTCCCAAGTCAAGTCCCCTCACTCTGTCTAGTCCCCTTCCTGTCTTAAATCCCCTCACTCTGTCTGGTCTCCTTCCTGTCTTAAGTCCCCTCACTCTGTTTGGTCTCCTTCCTGTCCCAAGTAAAGTCCCCTCACTCTGTCTAGTCCCATTCCTGTCTTAAGTCCCCTCACTCTGTCTAGTCCCCTTCCTGTCTTAAGTCCCCTCACTCTGTCTAGTCCCCTTCCTGTCTTAAGTCCCCTCACTCTGTCTAGTCCCCTTCCTGTCTTAAGTCCCCTCACTCTGTCTAGTCCCCTTCCTGTCTTAAGTCCCCTCACTCTGTTTAGTCCCTTCCTGTCCCTAAAGTCCCCTCACTCTGTCTAGTCCCCTTCCTGTCTTAAGTCCCCTCACTCTGTCTAGTCCCCTTCCTGTCCCAAGTCAAGTCCCCTCACTCTGTCTGGTCTCCTTCCTGTCCCAAGTCCCCTCACTCTGTCCTGTCCCCTTCCTGTCTCAAGTCAAGTCCCCTCTCTCTGTTTAGTCTCCATCCTGTCCCAAATCAAGTCCCCTCACTCTGTTTGGTCTCCTTCCTGTCCCAAGTCAAGTCCCCTCACTCTGTCTAGTCCCCTTCCTGTCTTAAGTCCCCTCACTCTGTTTGGTCTCCTTCCTGTCTTAAGTCCCCTCACTCTGTCCTGTCTCCTTCCTGTCTTAAGTCCCCTCACTCTGTTTGGTCTCCTTCCTGTCTTAAGTCCCCTCACTCTGTCCTGTCTCCTTCCTGTCTTAAGTCCCCTCACTCTGTCCTGTCTCCTTCCTGTCTTAAGTCCCCTCACTCTGTTTGGTCTCCTTCCTGTCTTCAAGTCCCCCCACTCTGTCCTGTCTCCTTCCTGTCTTAAGTCCCCTCACTCTGTTTGGTCTCCCTTCCTGTCCCAAGTCAAGTCCCCCCACTCTGTCTGGTCTCCTTCCTGTCCCAAGTCAAGTCCCCCCACTCTGTCTAGTCCCCTTCCTGTCTTAAGTCCCCTCACTCTGTCTGGTCTCCTTTCCTGTCCCAAGTCAAGTCCCCTCACTCTGTCTGGTCTCCTTTCCTGTCCCAAGTCAAGTCCCCCACTCTGTCTGGTCTCCTTCCTGTCCCAAGTCAAGTCCCCCCACTCTGTCTAGTCCCCTTCCTGTCTTAAGTCCCCTCACTCTGTCTGGTCTCCTTTCCTGTCCCAAGTCAAGTCCCCTCACTCTGTCTGGTCTCCTTTCCTGTCCCAAGTCAAGTCCCCTCACTCTGTTTGGTCTCCTTTCCTGTCCCAAGTCAAGTCCCCTCACTCTGTCTAGTCCCCTTCCTGTCCCAAGTCCTCTCACTCTGTTTGGTCTCCTTCCTGTCTCAAGTCAAGTCCCCTCACTCTGTCTGGTCTCCTTCCTGTCCCAAGTCAAGTCCCCTCACTCTGTCTGGTCTCCTTCCTGTCTTAAGTCCTCTCACTCTGTTTGGTCTCCTTCCTGTCCCAAGTCAAGTCCCCTCACTCTGTCTAGTCCCCTTCCTGTCCCAAGTCAAGTCCCCTCACTCTGTTTGGTCTCCTTCCTGTCTTAAGTCCCCTCACTCTGTTTGGTCTCCTTCCTGTCCCAAGTCAAGTCCCCTCACTCTGTCTAGTCCCCTTCCTGTCCCAAGTCCCCTCACTCTGTCTAGTCTCCTTCCTGTCTCCGCTGCTGTTAAGCGGTACATACTGTAGGACCAGTTCCCCAGACAGAGATTAAGCCTAGTCCTGGACTACGGGCCCAATGTGAAACACACCATCACCAACACCAACCTGCAATGATGACACGCTGCATGATAGACAGTTGAAGTTGGAAGTTTACATACACCGTAGCCATACACCGTAGCCATACACCTTAGATGTACTGATGAAGTTTTCTCCATACCCTGGTCCTCCCATCAGTGTGAAACAAGCAGGGACCCGGGATTCAACAGACCAAGCAATGTTTTACAATCCTCTAGTGTCCAGTGTTTTTTTTTTCCTTAGCCCGCAGTTTCTTGTTTTTTGCTGAAAGAAGTGGAACTCTTAAGGTCGTCGGCTGCCATACCTCATTCGTGTCAAGGTACGATGAGTTGTGCATTCTTTCATAGGTCTTTGGCCATCAATTTTGTACAGGACTGTCAGTTGACTAACTGTAGCCCTTCTGTTGCTCTGCACAATTCATATCAGCCTCCTTTGTCCTCTTAAAAAAAAACAACAACAGCAATTCTTGACACACTCAAACCGTAATGCCTGGAACCTACTACTATACCCCATTCAAAAGCACTTCAATATCTTGTCTTGCCCATTCACCCCCATGAATGGCATACACACACACAATGCATTTCTCAATTGTCTCAAGGCTTAAAAATCCTTCTTTAACCCGTCCCCTCCCCTTCATCTACACTGAAGTGGATTTAACAGGTGTCATCAATAAGGGATCATATCTTTCACCTGGATTCACCTGGTCAGTCTGTGTCATGGAAAGAGCAGGTGTTCCTAATGTTTTGTACACTCTGTGTAGACTCCATTGAAAGTACATTCTAGTCCAGGACTAGGTTTGATCCATGTCTGGGAAACCAGCTCTAGATTATTTTTCAGAACATAGTTTATTTTCAGATAGGGTCTGTCCCCAAATTGCATTTTTCCTTTACAGAAATTACTATATTTTGTAAATACAAAGGGAATAGTCCATATTGAACATAATACATACATGTACTACATACATACACATAATACATACATACACATACTACATACATGTACTACATACATACATGTACTACATACAGTGGGGCAAAAAAGTATTTAGTCAGCCACCAATTGTGCAAGTTCTCCCACTTAAAAAGATGAGAGAGGCTTGTAATTTTCATCATAGGTACACTTCAACTATGACAGACAAAATGAGTTTAAAAAATCCAGAAAATGATATTGTAGGATTTTTAATGAATTTATTTGCAAATTATGGTGGAAAATAAGTATTTGGTCACCTACAAACAAGCAAGATTTCTGGCTCTCACAGACCTGTAACTTCTTCTTTAAGAGACTCCTCTGTCCTGTACATACACATAATACATACATGTACTACATACATACACATACTACATACACGTACTACATACATACACATTCTGCATACATACATATAATACATACATACACATACTACATACATGTACTACATACATACACATAATACATACATGTACTACATACATACACATAATACATACATGTACTACATACATACACATAATACATACATGTACTACATACATACACATAATACATACATGTACTACATACATACACATAATACATACATACACATACTACATACATGTACTACATACATACACATTCTGCATACATATATATAATACATACATACACATAATACATGCATGTACTACATACATACACATAATACATACATACACATAATACATACATGTACTACATACACACACATAATACATACATACACATACTACATACATACACATACTACATATATACACATACTACATACATGTACTACATACATACACATAATACATACATGTACTACATACATACACATAATACATACATACATACACATACTACATATATACACATACTACATACATGTACTACATACATACACATAATACATACATGTACTACATACATACACATAATACATACATGTACTACATACATACACATAATACATACATACACATAATACATACATGTACTACATACATACACATAATACATACATGTACTACATACATACACATAATACATACATGTACTACATACATACACATAATACATACATGTACTACATACATAAACATAATACATACATACATACACATACTACATACATGTACTACATACTACATACATGTACTACATACATACACATACTACATATATACACATACTACATACATGTACTACATACATACACAAAATACATACATACATACACATACTACATATATACACATACTACATACATGTACTACATACATACACATACTACATACATACACATACTACATACATACACATACTACATACATGTACAAAGGCTTGCGAAAGTATTCATCCCCCCTTTGGCATTTGTCCTATTTTATTACAAACTGGAATTAAAATAGTTTTTGGGGGATGTTTGTATCATTTGATTTACACAACATTCCTACCACTTTGAAGATACAAAATGTGTATGATTTATTTCAGCTTTTATTTATTTCATCACATTCCCAGTAGGTCAGAAGTTCACATACACTCAATTAGTATGTGGTAGCATTGCCTTTAAATTGTTTAACTTGGGTCAAACGTTTCAGGTAGCCTTCCACAAGCTTCCCACAATAAGTTGTGTGAATTTTGGCCCATTCCTCCTGACAGAGCTGGTGTAACTGAGTCAGGTTTGTAGGCCTCCTTGCTCACGCCTTTTCAGTTCTGCCCCCAAAAAATCTATAGAATTGAGGTCAGGGTTTTGTGATGGCCACTCCAATACCTTGACTTTGTTGTCCTTAAGCCATTTTGCCACAACTTTGGAAGTATGCTTGGGGTCATTGTCCATTTGGAAGACCCATTTGCGACCAAGCTTTAACTTCCTGACTGATGTCTTGAGATGTTGCTTCAATATATCCACATACTTATCCTTCCTCATGATGTCATCTATTTAGTAAAGTGTATCAGTTCCTCCTGCAGCAAAGCACCCCCACAACATGATGCTGCCACCCCACAACATGATGCTGCCACCCCCGTGCTTCACGTTTGGGATGGTGTTCTTCGGCTTGCAAGCCTCCCACATTTTCCTCCAAACATAACGATGGTCATTATGGCCAAACAGTTCTATTTTTGTTTCATCAGACCAGTGGACATTTCTCCAAAAAGTACAATCTTTGTCTGCATGTGTAGTTGCAAACAGTAGTCTGGCTTTTTTATGGCAGTTTTGGAGCAGTGGCTTCTTCCTTGCTGAGCGGCCTTTCAGGTTATGTCTATATAGGACTCGTTTTACTGTGGATATAGATACTTTTGTACATGTTTCCTCCAGCATCTTCACAAGGTCCTTTGCTGTTGTTCTGGGATTGATTTGCACCAAAGTACATTAATCTCTAGGAGACAGGACTCGTCTCCTTCCTGAGCGGTATGACGGCTGCGTGGTCCCATGGTGTTTATACTTGCATACTATTGTATGTACAGATGAATGTGGTACCTTCAGATGTTTGGAAATTGCTCCCAAGGATGAACCAAACTTGTGGAGGTCTACAATAAAAAAAAATTCTGAGGTCTTTGCTGATTTCTTTTGATTTTCCCATGATGTCAAGCAAAGAGGCACTGAGTTTGAAGGTAGGCCTTGAAATACATCTACAGGTACACCTCCAATTGACTCAAATGATGTCAATTAGCCTATCAGAAGCTTCTAAAACCATGGCATCATTTTCTAGAATTTTCCAAGCTGTTTAAAGGCACAGTCAACTTAGTGTATGTACCCACTTCTGACCCACTGAAATTGTGATACAGTGAATTATAAGTGAAATAATCTGTCTGTAAACAATTGTTGGAAAAATATTTGCCCCCTTCCTGATTTCTTTTTTTTCACATTTGTCACTTAAAATGTTTCAGATCATCAAAAAATGTAAATATTACACAAAGATAACCCAAGTAAACACAAAATGCAGTTAAGTGATGATTAAGTGATGAAAAAAGATATCTGGACCTTCATGGCCCTATGTGAAAAAGTAATTGCCCCCTAAACCTAATAACTGGTTGTGCCACCCTCAGCAGCAACAACTGCAATCAAGCTTTTGCAATAACTGGCTATGAGTCTTTCACATCGCTGTGGAGGACTTTTGGCCCACTATTCTTTGCAGAATCTTTGCAGAATTGTTTTAATTCAGCCACATTGGAGGGTTTTCGAGCATGAACCGCCTTTTTAAGGTCACGCTACAGCATCTTAATCGGATTCAAGTCCAGACTTTGACTAGGCCACTCCAAAACCTTCATTTAGTTTTTTAAGCCATTCAGAGGTGGACTTGCTGTTTTGTTTTGGATCATTGTCCTGCTGCAGAACCCAAGTGCCCTTCAGCTTGAGGTCACGTACTGATGGCCCGACATTCTCCTTCAGGATGTCTTGGTAGAGAGCAGAACCCAAGTGCCCTTCAGCTTGAGGTCACGTACTGATGGCCCGACATTCTCCTTCAGGATGTCTTGGTAGAGAGCAGAACTCATGGTTCCATCCATCACAGCAAGTCGTCCAGGTCCTTAAGCAGCAAAGCCCCAGACCATCACACCACCACCACCACATTTGACTGTTGGTATGATGTTCTCATTCTGAAATGCTGTGTTACTTTGACGCCAGATGTAACGGGACCTTCCAAAAAGTTTAACATTTTGTCTCGTCAGTCCACAGAATGTTTTCACAAAAGCCTTGGGGATCATCAAGATGTTTTTTTGCCAAAAGTGAGACGAGACTTTATGTTATTTTTGGTCAGCAGTGGTTTTCGCCTTGGAACTCTGCCACGGATGCCATTTTTGCCCAGTCTCTTTCTGATGGTTGAGTCATGAACACTAACCTTAACTGAGGCAAGTGAGGCCTGCAGTTCTTTAGATGTTGTTGCGGGTTCTTTTGTGACCTCTTGGATGAGTCGTCGCTGCGCTCTTGGGGTAATTTTGGTAGGCCGGCCTCCCCTGGGAAGGTTCACCACTGTTCCAAATGTTCTCCATTTGTGGATAACGTCTCTCACCGTGGTTGGTTGGAGTCCCAAAGCTTTAGAAATGGCTTTGTAACCCTTTACACACTGATAGATGTCAATTACTCTGTTTCTCATCTGTTCCTGAATTTCTTTGGGTCGCGGCATGATGTCTTGCTTTTTGAGATCTTTTGGCCTACTTCACTTTGTCAGACAGGTTCTATTTAAGTGATTTCTTGATTCAATAGGTCTGGCAGTAATCAGGCCTGGCAGTAATCAGACCTGGCAGTAATCAGGCCTGGCAGTAATCAGGCCTGGCAGTAATCAGGTCTGGCAGTAATCAGGCCTGGCAGTAATTAGGCCTGGCAGTAATCAGGCCTGGCAGTAGTCAGGTCTGGCAGTAATCAGGTCTGGCAGTATTCAGGCCTGGCAGTAATCAGGTCTGGCAGTAATCAGGCCTGGCAGTAATCAGGCCTGGCAGTAATCAGGCCTGGCAGTAATCAGGTCTGGCAGTAATCAGGCCTGGCAGTAATCAGGCCTGGCAGTAATCAGGCCTGGCAGTAATCAGGTCTGGCAGTAATCAGGCCTGGCAGTAATCAGGCCTGGCAGTAATCAGGTCTGGCAGTAATCAGGCCTGGCAGTAATCAGGCCTGGCAGTAATCAGACCTGGGTGTGGCTAGTGAAATTGAACTCAGCTTGCCAAAAAATGTGATTAACCACAGTAAAGTCATGATTTAACAAGGGGGGGAGGTGGGGGGTAATTGCTTTTTCACATAGGGTCCGGATAGCTTTTTCCCTTCATAAATAAAATGATCACTTAAAAACTGCATTTTGTGTTTACTTGGGTTATCTTTGTGTAATATTTAAAATTGTTTGATGATCTGAAATATTTAACTGTGACAAATGTGCAAAAAAATAAGAAATCAGGAAAGGGGCAAATACTTGTTCGCAGCATTGAAGATGTCCTAACCGACTGGCCAAAAACTATAGTTGATTAACAAGAAATGTGTGGAGTGGTTAAAAAACGAGTTTTAATGACTCCAACCTAAGTGTATGTAAACTTCATGTGAGATCATGTGACAGATCATGTGACACTTAGATTGCACACAGGTGGACTTTATTTAGTTAATTATGTAACTTCTGAAGGTAATTGGTTGCACCAGATCTTATTTAGGGGCTTCACAGCAAAGGGGGTGAATACATACGCACACACCACTTTTCAATTTTGTATTTTTGAGAAATTTTTGAAAGAAGTAATTTTCTTCATTTCACTTCACCAATTTGGACTATTTTGTGTGTGTCCATTACATGAAATCCAAATAAAAATCAATTTTAATTACAGGTTGTAAAGCAACAAAATAGGAAAAATGAATACATATGCACTCACCACTTTTCTGTTGAAAAGAAAAATTCAAATTTTTTGAAACCAGTTCTTTTTTTCATTTCACTTCACCAATTTGAATTATTTTGTGTCCATTACATGAAATCCAAAAATAAAAAACATTTCAAATCAAATCAAATCAAATTTTATTTGTCACATACACATGGTTAGCAGATGTTAATGCGAGTGTAGCGAAATGCTTGTGCTTCTAGTTCCGACAATGCAGTAATAACCAACAAGTAATCTAACTAACAATTCCAAAAAAATAAAACTACTGTCTTATACACAGTGTAAGGGGATAAAGAATATGTACATAAGGATATATGAATGAGTGATGGTACAGAGCAGCATAGGCAAGATACGGTAGATGATATCGAGTACAGTATATACATATGAGATGAGTATGTAAACCAAGTGGCATAGTTATACATGTATTACATAAGGATGCAGTCGATGATATAGAGTACAGTATATACGTATGCATATGAGATGAATAATGTAGGGTAAGTAACATTATATAAGGTAGCATTGTTTAAAGTGGCTAGTGATATATTTACATCATTTCCCATCAATTCCCATTATTAAAGTGGCTGGAGTTGAGTCAGTGTCATTGACAGTGTGTTGGCAGCAGCCACTCAATGTTAGTGGTGGCTGTTTAACAGTCTGATGGCCTTGAGATAGAAACTGTTTTTCAGTCTCTCGGTCCCAGCTTGATGCACCTGTACTGACCTCGCCTTCTGGATGACAGCGGGGTGAACAGGCAGTGGCTCGGGTGGTTGATGTCCTTGATGATCTTTATGGCCTTCCTGTAGCATCGGGTGGTGTAGGTGTCCTGGAGGGCAGGTAGTTTGCCCCCGGTGATGCGTTGTGCAGACCTCACTACCCTCTGGAGAGCCTTACGGTTGAGGGCGGTGCAGTTGCCATACCAGGCGGTGATACAGCCCGCCAGGATGCTCTCGATTGTGCATCTGTAGAAGTTTGTGAGTGCTTTTGGTGACAAGCCGAATTTCTTCAGCCTCCTGAGGTTGAAGAGGCGCTGCTGCGCCTTCCTCACGATGCTGTCTGTGTGAGTGGACCAATTCAGTTTGTCTGTGATGTGTATGCCGAGGAACTTAAAACTTGCTACCCTCTCCACTACTGTTCCATCGATGTGGATGGGGGTGTTCCCTCTGCTGTTTCCTGAAGTCCACAATCATCTCCTTAGTTTTGTTGACGTTGAGTGTGAGGTTATTTTCCTGACACCACACTCCGAGGGCCCATTTAAATTACACGTTGTAATGCAGCAAAATAGGAAAGGGGGACTCCAAGGGGATGAATACTTTTGCAAGGCAATGTATATAATAACATTGAATGTGAAGCTACTACGTCATAGAGAATTCCATTAGTAATTAAATTTTACCACAAAACAAAAGAATATTGAAATCCTACCGTGGAGTGGTTGATGCTCTGCAATTTGAAATGATTTTTGTCTCTGAGACGTTTAGGAGCATGCATAAGAGTATATGGGTTGTATGTACTATGTGTGTGTGTGCATACAGGGAGAGGAATGAATAGTGTGTAGCCTTGGCAGCCATCTGAATGGCAATAGGAAGACACTGGCATGTCAAGTAGATGTGATAACTGACAGCAGTAGATGTGATAACAGAGAGCATTAGATGTGATAACAGACAGCAGTAGATGTGATAACAGACAGCAGTAGATGTGATAACAGACAGCAGTAGACGTGATAACAGACAGCAGTAGATGTGATAACTGACAGCAGTAGATGTGATAACAGACAGCAGTAGACGTGATAACAGAGAGCAGTAGATGTGATAACAGACAGCAGTAGATGTGATAACAGACAGCAGTAGATGTGATAACAGACAGCAGTAGATGTGATAACAGACAGCAGTAGATGTGATAACAGACAGCAGTAGATGTGATAACAGACAGCAGTAGATGTGATAACTGACAGCAGTAGATGTGATAACAGAGAGCAGTAGATGTGATAACAGACAGCAGTAGATGTGATAACAGACAGCAGTAGATGTGATAACAGACAGCAGTAGATGTGATAACAGACAGCAGTAGATGTGATAACAGACAGCAGTAGATGTGATAACAGACAGCAGTAGACGTGATAACAGACAGCAGTAGATGTGATAACAGAGAGCAGTAGATGTGATAACAGACAGCAGTAGATGTGATAACAGACAGCAGTAGACGTGATAACAGACAGCAGTAGATGTGATAACAGACAGCAGTAGATGTGATAACTGACAGCAGTAGATGTGATAACAGACAGCAGTAGACGTGATAACAGACAGCAGTAGATGTGATAACAGACAGCAGTAGCTGTGATAACAGAGAGCAGTAGATGTGATAACAGACAGCAGTAGACGTGATAACAGACAGCAGTAGATGTGATAACAGAGAGCAGTAGATGTGATAACAGAGAGCAGTAGATGTGATAACAGAGAGCAGGATAATAGACAGCAGTAGACGTGATAACAGACAGCAGTAGATGTGATAACAGAGAGCAGTAGATGTGATAACAGACAGCAGAAGATGTGATAACAGACAGCAGTAGATGTGATAACAGACAGCAGTAGATGTGATAACAGAGAGCAGTAGCTGTGATAACAGACAGCAGTAGATGTGATAACAGACAGCAGTAGATGTGATAACAGAGAGCAGTAGATGTGATAACAGACAGCAGTAGCTGTGATAACTGACAGCAGTAGACGTGATAACAGAGAGCAGTAGATATGATAACTGACAGCAGTAGATGTGATAACTCCTCACAGAGAGCAGTAGATGTGATAACAGACAGCAGTAGATGTGATAACTCCTCACAGAGAGCAGTAGATGTGATAACAGACAGCAGTAGATGTGATAACTCCTCACAGAGAGCAGTAGATGTGATAACAGAGAGCAGTAGATGTGATAACAGACAGCAGTAGCTGTGATAACAGACAGCAGTAGATGTGATAGCAGACAGCAGTAGATGTGATAACAGAGAGCAGTAGATGTGATAACAGACAGCAGTAGATGTGATAACAGACAGCAGTAGATGTGATAACAGACAGCAGTAGATGTGATAACAGACAGCAGTAGATGTGATAACAGACAGCAGTAGATGTGATAGCAGACAGCAGTAGATGTGATAACAGAGAGCAGTAGATGTGATAACAGACAGCAGTAGATGTGATAACAGAGAGCAGTAGATGTGATAACTCCTCACAGAGAGCAGTAGATGTGATAACAGACAGCAGTAGATGTGATAACAGAGAGCAGTAGATGTGATAACAGAGAGCAGTAGATGTGATAACAGACAGCAGTAGATGTGATAACAGACAGCAGTAGATGTGATAACTGACAGCAGTAGATGTGATAGCAGAGAGCAGTAGATGTGATAACTCCTCACAGAGAGCAGTAGATGTGATAACAGACAGCAGTAGATGTGATAACTGACAGCAGTAGATGTGATAACTGACAGCAGTAGATGTGATAACAGAGAGCAGTAGATGTGATAACTCCTCACAGAGAACAGGGAAGAGAAGGAGGGCACTTAACAACTTCGACCAGCTGGACAGGAAGGAAGACAGGCTGGACAGGAAGGAGGACAGGCTGGACAGGAAGGAAGACAGGCTGGACAGGAAGGAAGACAGGCTGGACAGGAAGGAGGACAGGCTGGACAGGAAAGAAGACAGGCTGGACAGGAAGGAGGACAGGCTGGACAGGAAGGAAGACAGGCTGGACAGGAAGGAGGACAGGGTGGACAGGAAGGAAGACAGGCTGGACAGGAAGGAGGACAGGCTGGACAGGAAGGAGGACAGGCTGGACAGGAAAGAAGACAGGCTGGACAGGAAGGAGGACAGGCTGGACAGGAAGGAGGACAGGCTGGACAGGAAAGAAGACAGGCTGGACAGGAAGGAAGACCAGCTGGACAGGAAGGAAGACAGGCTGGACAGGAAGGAGGACAGGCTGGACAGGAAGGAAGACAGGCTGGACAGGAAGGAAAACAGGCTGGACAGGAAGGAGGACAGGCTGGACAGGAAGGAGGACAGGCTGGACAGGAAAGAAGACAGGCTGGACAGGAAGGTAGACAAGCTGGACAGGAAGGAAGACAGGCTGGATAGGAAGGAGGACAGGCTGGACAGGAAGGAAGACAGGCTGGACAGGAAGGAGGACAGGCTGGACAGGAAGGAGGACAGGCTGGACAGGAAGGAGGACAGGCTGGACAGGAAGGAGGACAGGCTGGACAGGAAGGAAGACAGGCTGGACAGGAAGGAAGACAGGCTGGACAGGAAAGAGGACAGGCTGGACAGGAAGGAGGACAGGCTGGACAGGAAGGAGGACAGGCTGGATAGGAGTCAACCCTCACATATCTAGATTGAACAAAAAATATAAACGCAACGTGTATGTTTAATGAGCTGGAATCAAACATCCCAGAAATGTTCCATGCGCACATTTTTTTTTAAATTATTTCTCTCAAATTTTGTGCACAAATGTTTTTACATCCTTGTTAGTGAGCATTTCTCCTTTCCCAAGATAATCCATCCACCTGACAGGTCCGGCATATCAAGAAGCTGATTAAACAGCATGATCATTACACAGGTGCACCTTGTGCTGGGGATAATAAAAGGCCATTCTAAAATGTGCAGTTTTGTTACACAACACATTGCCACAGATGTCTCAGGTTTTGAGGGAACGTGCAATTGGCATGCTGACTGGAGGAATGTCCACCAGAGCTGTTACCAGAGAAGAGAATGTTCATTTCTCTACAATAAGTCTACCAACGTCGCTTTAGAGAATATGGCAGTACGTCCAACTGGCCTCGCAACCCAGACCACGTAACCATGCCAACCCAGGACTTCCACATCCGGCCTCTTCACCTGCGGAATCATCTGAGACCAGCCACCCGGACAGCTGATGAAACTGTGGGTTTGCACATCTGAAGAATTTCTGCACAAACGGTCAGAAACAGTCTCAGGGAAGTTCATCCGTGTGCTCATAATCCTCACCGGGGTCTTGACCTGACTGCAGTTTGGCATCGTAACTGACTTCAGTGGGAAAATGCTCCCCTTCAATGGCCACTGGCACGCTGTAGAAGTGTGCTCTTCGAGGATGGATCCCGGGTTTCAACTGTACCAGGCAGATGGCAGACAGCGTGTGTGGCGTCGTGTGGGCGAGCGGTTTGCTGATGTCAACGTTGTGAACAGAGTGCCCCATTTACTCCATGTGTAACTCTGTGTTGTTGTCTGTTCACACTGCTATACTTTATCTTGGCCAGGTCGCAGTTGCAAATGAGAACTTGTTCTCAACTAGCCTACCTGGTTAAATAAAGGTGAAATAAATAAATAAATGGTGACGGTGGGGTTATGGTATGGGCAGGCATAAGCTACAGACAACGAACACAATTGCATTTCATCAAAGGCAATTTGAATGCACAGTTACCGTAAAGAGATCCTGAGGCCCGTTGTCGTGCCATTCATCCACCACCATCACCTCATGTTTCAGCCTGATAATACACAGCCCCATGTCACAAGGATCTGTACACAATTCCTGGAAGCTGAACATGTCCCAGTTCTTCCATGGCCTGCATACTCACCAGACAGACCCATTGAGCATGTTTGGGATGCTCTGGATAGTCATGTACGACAGCGCGTTCCAGTTCCCATCAATATCCAGCAACTTCACACAGCCATTGAAGAGCAGTGGGACAACATTCCACAGGCCACAATCAACAGATTGATCAACTCTATGTGAAGGAGATGTGTCGCACTGCATGACGCAAATGGTGGTCACACCAGATACTGACTGGTTTTCTGTTAAATGTATAAATGTTGTGTCCAGGAAATAAAACAAGTATTTGAAACTCCAGGACACCCAGCTGGTGATGGTGATATAACTGAGTACAACAATCCTTCTACACCAGGCTGACAACATTACCTACATCCTTCATTCCTATACATTTCAAACATATAGGAATCTGTGACCAACAGATGCATATCTGTATTCCCAGTTGTGAAATCCATCTCTCCAGAGAGAGAAAGGACGGAGGACTATGTGTCCAGAGAGAGAAAGGACGAGGGGACTATGTGTCCAGAGAGAGAAAGGACGAGGGGACTATGTGTCCAGAGAGAGAAAGGACGAGGGGACTATGTGTCCAGAGAGAGAAAGGACGAGGGGACTATGTGTCCAGAGAGAGAAAGGACGAGGGGAATATGTGTCCAGAGAGAGAAAGGACGGAGGACTATGTGGGGGGGGTTATTGTCAGCAGAGAGAAAGAAACAAGAGACAGGGGCTAACTGAATATATACACTGAAACCTAATTAAGACTACAGTAATTAAGCATCTAGTCTTGCAGCTCTTTAGAAGTCACGTTGCCTCTGAGTGTCTTGTCAGGAGAGGTTGTGTCTAGACTTCACAGTTCATGCAACTTTACCATTCTGATCATTCTGTCTACACCTACATTTAAATGTGTCCACAGTGCGGCCTGCTTTCCAGCGCTATATTCAAATGCCAGCATGAATTCTACAAACGGTGGAATAGGCAAAATATCACAAACAACAACAACTGATGGCAACAGCTAACCAGCAAGCTAACCTCTGTAGCTAGCCAGCAAGCTAACCTCTGTAGCTAGCCAGCAAGCTAACTTCTGTAGCTAGCCAGCAAGCTAACCTCTGTAGCTAGCCAGCAAGCTAACCCCTGTAGCTAGCCAGCAAGCTAACCTCTGTAGCTAGCCAGCAAGCTAACCTCTGTAGCTAGCCAGCAAGCTAACCTCTGTAGCTAGCCAGCAACGTTAAAGGGATTGCAAAAAGGTTAGCATAACTCTGTTAGCCAAAATAAAACATTTTTTTTCTAAATATTACCTAGCTGGCTAGCATTTATAAGGCCAGCAAACACGTTCTTCACACACTAGGCCAAAACACATTTTCAAGGAGCTTGTGGTAGGAGTGCTGATGACTGTCATCTCCCACTGTACGAACTTTCAGTAGCCTGAACGCATCCAGACTGAAGACAAATCTGCACACAATTTTTAATTGTACCTTTATTTAACTAGGCAAGTTAGTTAAGAACAAATTATTATTTTCAATGATGGCATAGGAACAGTGGGTTAACTGCATGTTCAGGGGCTGAATTACAGATTTTTACTTTGTCAGGTCGGGGGGTTCGAACCAGCAACCTTTACGCATACTGGCCCAACACTCTAACCACTAGGCTACCTGCCGCCCCAACACTCTAACCACTAGGCTACCTGCCGCCCCTACACTCTAACCACTAGGCTACCTGCCGCCCCTACACTCTAACCACTAGGCTACCTGCCTCTAACCACTAGGCTACCTGCCACCCCAAACATACCACCTCTTGAAGTGTTCAGCCAGATCTGAATATAATCAGACCGCAAAGCGACCTTTTTAATGCGATCTTTGTATTCTGAAGTCACATGTAAGTGTCAAGTGTAGACACGAGGGGTTTTGAAAGGCCTGGTCCCCCTCCTGATCCACAGGTATGGAAATAACCTGCTATTGCCAAAATAAACATAGCACTCCACACACACACTACCACGAAGAACTCACATTTCAAGTGTAGACACGACCTCACAATCGTGGCCATTACCGGTACGTCGTAGCATCGCCGTTTTGCAACGTTAAACAAAACAAAAAAAACATCTCCCTCTGTTTTGAACTATTTTGTTCTGTTTCCTACATTGTGAACAGGACTCTAGTCTCGGGACGAGGAGAGATGGCAGCTGAACCATTCCAAACCCGGTGTGACTACCTCATGACCTCGATGACACTGAACTACAACATTTAGTCATGTATAGGTTAATTAGTCATTTATAGATGTTTAATTACAATTAGGTTTCTATTCGAGGATAAGGTCAGCAGCAGATGGACTTTTAGGAGTAACGAGTAAGTGCCATGCAAAATGTAGTAGAGCTGAGATGTCATGCCAAATGTAGTAGAGCTGAGATGCCATGCCAAATGTAGTAGAGCTGAGATGTCATGCCAAATGTAGTAGAGATGAGATGTCATGCAAAATGTAGTAGAGCTGAGATGTCATGCCAAATGTAGTAGAGCTGAGATGTCATGCCAAATGTAGTAGAGCTGAGATGCCATGCCAAATGTAGTAGAGCTGAGATGTCATGCCAAATGTAGTAGAGATGAGATGTCATGCAAAATGTAGTAGAGCTGAGATGTCATGAAAAATGTAGTAGAGATGAGATGCCATGCAAAATGTAGTAGAGATGAGATGTCATGCAAAATGTAGTAGAGTTGAGATGTCATGCAAAATGTAGTAGAGCTGAGATGCCATGCAAAATGTAGTAGAGCTGAGATGCCATGCAAAATGTAGTACAGCTGAGCTGAGATGTCATGCAAAATGTAGTAGAGCTGAGATGTCATGCAAAATGTAGTTGAGATGAGATGTCATGCAACATGTAGTAGAGCTGAGATGCCATGCAACATGTAGTAGAGATGAGATGTCATGCAACATGTAGTAGAGCTGAGATGCCATGCAACATGTAGTAGAGATGAGATGTCATGCAAAATGTAGTAGAGATGAGATGCCATGCAAAATGTAGTAGAGATGAGATGTCATGCAACATGTAGTAGAGATGAGATGTCATGCAAAATGTAGTAGAGATGAGATGCCATGCAAAATGTAGTAGAGATGAGATGCCATGCAACATGTAGTAGAGATGAGATGTAATGCAACATGTAGTAGAGATGAGATGTCATGTAAAATGTATTAGAGCTGAGATGTCATGTAAAATGTATTAGAGCTGAGATGTCATGCAACATGTAGTAGAGATGAGATGTCATGCAACATGTAGTAGAGCTGAGATGCCATGCAAAATGTAGTAGAGATGAGATGTCATGTAAAATGTAGTAGAGATGAGATGTCATGCCAAATGTAGTAGAGCTGAGTTGGCTAGAGGTTTGTTCCTGTTTTGGGTTTTTCCACAGCAAACTTTTAATTTGATTTGGTGAGAAGTGATGGGAAACGTACATCAACTCTTTGGAAGGTTTTATATTCTATGATGAAGTGATATGCAATACTCTAAAATATTTTATAAGAAAAAGGGCAAGATTTCAGGCGTAACAAGTCAGGTAACATTGTCAAAAGGGGGATACTTCCTGGGTTTTTTTTTGGGGGGGGGGTGCTTTTCCACGGCAAACATTCCTTCATGTAGATGGACCCTCCTTGGGTCTTTCACCTTGTTTGCATAGGTGGTGTGTGTTCAGCGGGACGCAACGTTGTCGAACGTTCAGATAGAAGTATGCTACGTAGAACAAACTTCTATGCTTCTCTGACATGGTTCCTTGTTCTACATGTCTGCTCTAGAACAGTTGATTTACTGAACTGCACGTGGTCCAGTTGATCTACGGAACCCTCACGTGGTCCAGTTGATCTACGGAACCCTCACGTGGTCCAGTTGATCTACGGAACCTCAAGTGGTCCAGTTGATCTACGGAACCTCACGTGGCCCAGTTGATTTACTGAACTGCACGTGGTCCAGTTGATCTACGGAACCTCACGTGATCCAGTTGATCTACGGAACCTCAAGTGGTCCAGTTGATCTACGGAACCTCACGTGGCCCAGTTGATTTACTGAACTGCACGTGGTCCAGTTGATCTACGGAACCTCACGTGGCCCAGTTGATCTGCGGAACCCTCACGTGGTCCAGTTGATCTACTGAACCTCACGTGGCCCAGTTGATCGACTGAACTGCATGTGGACCAGTTGATTTACTGAACTGCATGTGGCCCAGTTGATTTACTGAACTGCATGTGGCCCAGTTGATCTACGGAAACTCACGTGGCCCAGTTGATCTACTGAACCTCACGTGGCCCAGTTGATTTACTGAACTGTACGTGGCCCAGTTGATTTACTGAACTGCATGTGGACCAGTTGATTTACTGAACTGCATGTGGCCCAGTTGATTTACTGAACTGCACGTGGCCCAGTTGATTTACTGAACTGTACGTGGCCCAGTTGATCTACTGAACCTCACATGGCTCAGTTGATTTACTGAACTGCATGTGGACCAGTTGATTTACTGAACTGCACGTGGCCCAGTTGATTTACTGAACTGTACGTGGCCCAGTTGATTTACTGAACTGCACATGGCCCAGTTGATCTACTGAACCTCACGTGGCCCAGTTGATTTACTGAACTGTACGTGGCCCAGTTGATTTACTGAACTGCACATGGCCCAGTTGATCTACTGAACCTCATGTGGCCCAGTTGATTTACTGAACTGTACGTGGCCAGTTGATCTACTGAACCTCACGTGGCCCAGTTGATTTACTGAACTGCACGTGGACCAGTTGATTTACTGAACTGCACGTGGCCCAGTTGATTTACTGAACTGTACGTGGCCCAGTTGATTTACTGAACTGCACATGGCCCAGTTGATCTACTGAACCTCATGTGGCCCAGTTGATTTACTGAACTGTACGTGGCCCAGTTGATCTACTGAACCTCACGTGGCCCAGTTGATTTACTGAACTGCATGTGGCCCAGTTGATTTACTGAACTGCACGTGGCCCAGTTGATTTACTGAAATGTACGTGGCCCAGTTGATTTACTGAACTGCACGTGGCCCAGTTGATTTCGGGCTCCCGAGTGGCTTGCGGTCTAAGGCATTTCACTGCTAGAGGCGTCACTACAAACCCTGGTTCGATTCCAGGCTGTATCACAACCGACCTTTATTGGGAGTCCCATAGGGCAGCGCACAATTGGCCCAGCGTTGTCCGGGTTAGGGTTTGACCAGGAGGTAGGCCTTCATTGTAAATAAGAATTTGTTCTTAACTGACTTGCCTGGTTAAATAAAAGTGTTTACAAGTGCTAACAAGAACTTACCAGGACCCCCAGTCTCTTTCCACACTCCATAAAGTTTTTAATTCAATTGACACTAGTACCCATTGGGAGGACAAATGTTTACATACAAAATAAATCACTTGCATGACAAAACTTTTCAAACCAGTCAAGTCTACTTCTCCAGTCCCTGCTAACCTTTTACTAATGTACGATTAGGCTACTTCTCCAGTCCCCGCTAACCTTTTACTAGAGTACGATTAGGCTACTTCTCCAGTCCCCGCTAACCTTTTACTAATGTACGATTAGGCTACTTCTCCAGTCCCCGCTAACCTTTTACTAATGTACGATTAGGCTACTTCTCCAGTCCCCGCTAACCTTTTACTAATGTACGATTAGGCTACTTCTCCAGTCCCTGCTAACCTTCTTCTCCAGTCCCCGCTAACCTTTTACTAATGTACGATTAGGCTACTTCTCCAGTCCCCGCTAACCTTTTACTAATGTACGATTAGGCTACTTCTCCAGTCCCTGCTAACCTTTTACTAATGTACGATTAGGCTACTTCTCCAGTCCCTGCTAACCTTTTACTAATGTACGATTAGGCTACTTCTCCAGTCCCCGCTAACCTTTTACTAATGTACGATTAGGCTACTTCTCCAGTCCCCGCTAACCTTTTACTAGAGTATGATTAGGCTACTTCTCCAGTCCCTGCTAACCTTTTACTAATGTACGATTAGGCTACTTCTCCAGTCCCTGCTAACCTTTTACTAGAGTACGATTAGGCTACTTCTCCAGTCCCCGCTAACCTTTTACTAATGTACGATTAGGCTACTTCTCCAGTCCCTGCTAACCTTTTACTAGAGTACGATTAGGCTATTTCTCCAGTCCCCGCTAACCTTTTACTAATGTACGATTAGGCTACTTCTCCAGTCCCTGCTAACCTTTTACTAGAGTACGATTAGGCTACTTCTCCAGTTCCCGCTAACCTTTTACTAATGTACGATTAGGCTACTTCTCCAGTCCCTGCTAACCTTTTACTAGAGTACGATTAGGCTACTTCTCCAGTTCCCGCTAACCTTTTACTAATGTACGATTAGGCTACTTCTCCAGTCCCCGCTAACCTTTTACTAATGTACGATTAGGCTACTTCTCCAGTCCCTGCTAACCTTTTACTAAAGTACGATTAGGCTACTTCTCCAGTCCCTGCTAACCTTTTACTAAAGTACGATTAGGCTACTTCTCCAGTTCCCGCTAACCTTCTTCTCCAGTCCCCGCTAACCTTTTACTAGCGTACGATCAGAGAAGGACGAGAGGAGAAACTGACAACTGTCCCGTCCCCTGCTCATCCCTTTCTCATTCTCCACTCCTCTGCAACTCTACATCTTCTAGCAGAACCTCCAGTTTCATTCATTTGTTCATTTTAACAGAAGAATTTAAACCTAATTAAGTCTTTAATAAGAACCTGTGCAGCATGTATGTAAGACAGTAGATTCAGAATGACTCCAAACAACGGCTTGTTCTATATACAGCAGGGGTGTGTTCCAAATGGCACCTTATTCACTATATAGGGCACTATTTTTAGTGCCCTATATAGTGAATAAGGTGCCATTTGGGATACACCCGTTAAGAGTGCATATACTCTATCTACAGCAAGTGTATAAAACTAATAGCAAAATAATCATTTGTGGCACAGAGAGGCAAAAAAAGGCACCACTATGTTCCCTAATGCCAAAAACAAAAGCTTTTTTTTGTAAGATATAGCTTAAACTAATAAACATCAAACCAAAACCTTGTTTTTAAGAATAAGTGCTTAACTTCAGCCTGGTACCGATAATGGTTTCTATGATCGGTTTCCGAGATCGGTTGGTGCTCTTGTCAACTCGTTGTCAAGCCAAACATGACATTCAATAAGAGGTTGGTAAGAGAGCAGAACCAGAAAAGATACCCAGATGAGCTCCATATCATAGAAATTAAAATACTAGACGAGCTCCATATCATAGAAATTAAAATACTAGACGAGCTCCATATCATAGAAATTAAAATACTAGACTAGCTCCATATCATAGAAATTAAAATACTAGACTAGCTCCATATCATAGAAATTAAAATACTAGACGAGCTCCATATCATAGCAATTAAAATACTAGACTAGCTCCATATCATAGAAATTAAAATACTAGACTAGCTCTATATCATAGAAATTAAAATACTAGACTAGCTCCATATCATAGAAATTAAAATACTAGACTAGCTCTATATCATAGAAATTAAAATACTAGACTAGCTCTATATCATAGAAATTAAAATACTAGACTAGCTCTAAAACATAGAAATTAAAATACTAGACTCGCTCCATATCATAGAAATGACATTTTCTCAAAATATATTCCAGATTTATGAGGTATCAAAACAAAAATAAAAACAACAAAAGGAGGAAAATAAAAAAACGATTTGCAGTTGTAACAAAATAGGTCCCGGTTCTTCTCTATCCGTGTCAGCTCATCTTGTAGCAAAGCATCATCTTCTCCTCAACAGAACTGGAGTGGAAGGAGAAGAGATTTCAGTAAAGGTTATACGTGTGGTTGATTTTACCTCAGTTGAATTCACTGATTGCAAGTCCTTCTGGATAAGAGCGTCTGCTAAATTACCTAAATGTGAGAATACATGAGATAGAGAGAAAAAAAAACTATCTGGTTGGTGTGTGGTGTTATCCTGATGTGAGAGAATGTATAACTTCATGAAAAGTCTGCACGGTTACCACTACATTCGTAACCAAGGTAAAGTCACCACTGCTTAACAATGTCTGCTGCCATCTAGTGGTGACACTGTGGTACTGCAAAAGGGCTGAGCGAGCAAGCAAGCCACAGCCAGAATCACCATGATCCCACTTCCCCTACATCTACCTAGCCCTTATTTACAAATCACAGCAAGTCAAGGTTAGGTACCTCTCATTAGTCATATGTTGGATTCCAAATGAACCCCTTACCTCTACCCCGTATACACATGACTACTGATTTGACAGAAGTGGATACGTGGAAGCAATATTGGTAAACATTCCACCTAACCAAATCACAACGTGAATCACCATACATACAACCACCATTCCAATCATTTAATACAGTGCCTTGCGAAAGTATTCGGCCCCCTTGAACTTTGCGACCTTTTGCCACATTTCAGGCTTCAAACATAAAGATATAAAACTGTATTTTTTTGTGAAGAATCAACAAGTGGGACACAATCATGAAGTGGAACGACATTTATTGGATATTTCAAACTTTTTAACAAATCAAAAACTGAAAATTTGAAATGTGGCAAAAGGTCACAAAGTTCAAGGGGGCCAAATACTTTCGCAAGGCACTGTATCTAGAGAAGAGGGTCCATTTGGAACTCAGCAAGATGCCCCAAACCCTTATTGATCCTAACTCCAACAAGAAAAAGTTAGGGAGCAGGGTAGTGTGTACAACTAGGGAGCAGGGTAGTGTATATAACTAGTGAGCAGGGTAGTGTATATATCTAGGGAGCAGGGTAGTATATATAACTAGGGAGCAGGGTAGTGTCTATAACTAGGGAGCAGGGTAGTGCATATAACTAGTGAGCAGGGTAGTGTATATAATTAGGGAGCAGGGAGTGGTCTGATACTCCTTCCATTTCAATATTATGCACAGTGCTCCTTGGGATGTTTAGTGTCTATAACTAGGGAGCAGGGTAGTGTATATATCTAGGGAGCAGGGTAGTGTATATAACTAGGGAGCCGGGTGGTGTATATATCTAAGGAGCAGGGTAGTGTGTATAACTAGGGAGCAGGGTAGTGTATATAACTAGGGTGCAGGGTAGTGTTTATATCTAGGGAGCAGGGTAGTGTGTATAACTAGGGAGCAGGGTAGTGTATATAACTAGGGAGCAGGGTAGTGTATATAACTAGGGAGCAGGGTAGTGTATATAACTAGGGAGCAGGGTAGTGTATATAACTAGGGAGCAGGGTAGTATATATAACTAGGGAGCAGGGTAGTGTATATAACGAGTAGGAGCAGGGTAGTGTATATAACTAGGGAGCAGGGTAGTGTATATAACTAGGGTGCAGGGATAGTGTTTATATCTAGGGAGCAGGGTAGTGTATATATCTAGGGAGCAGGGTAGTGCATATAACTAGGGAGGAGGGTAGTGTCTATAACTAGGGAGCAGGGTAGTGTATATAACTAGGGAGCAGGGTAGTGCATATAACTAGTGAGCAGGGTAGTGTATATAACTAGGGAGCAGGGTAGTGTCTATAACTAGGGAGCAGGGTAGTGCATATAACTAGTGAGCAGGGTAGTGTATATAACTAGGGAGCAGGGTAGTGTATATAACTAGGGAGCAGGGTAGTGCATATAACTAGTGAGCAGGGTAGTGTATATAACTAGGGAGCAGGGTAGTGTCTATAACTAGGGAGCAGGGTAGTGCATATAACTAGGGAGCAGGGTAGTGTCTATAACTAGGGAGCAGGGTAGTGCATATAACTAGTGAGCAGGGTAGTGTATATAATTAGGGAGCAGGGTAGTGTATATAACTAGGGAGCAGGGTAGTGTATATAACTAGGGAGCAGGGTAGTATATATAACTAGGAAGCAGGGTAGTGTATATAACTAGTGAGCAGGGTATTGTATATAACTAGGGAGCAGGGTAGTGTATAAAACTAGGGAGCAGGGTAGTGTATATAACTAGGGAGCAGGGTAGTGTATATATCTAGGGAGCAGGGTAGTATATATAACTAGGGAGCAGGGTAGTGTGTATAACTAGGGTGCAGGGTAGTGTTTATATCTAGGGAGCAGGGTAGTGTATATAACTAGGGAGCAGGGTAGTGTATATAACTAGGGAGCAGGGTAGTGTCTATAACTAGGGAGCAGGGTAGTATATATAACTAGGGAGCAGGGTAGTGTATATAACTAGGGAGCAGGGTAGTGTATATAACTAGGGAGCAGGGTAGTGTATATAACTAGGGAGCAGGGTAGTGTATATATCTAGGGAGCAGGGTAGTGTATATAACTAGGGAGCAGGGTAGTGAATATAACTAGGGAGCAGGGTAGTGAATATAACTAGGGAGCAGGGTAGTGTATATAACTAGGGAGCAGGGTAGTATATATAACTAGGGAGCAGGGTAGTGTCTATAACTAGGGAGCAGGGTAGTGTCTATAACTAGGGAGCAGGGTAGTGTCTATAACTAGGGAGCAGGGTAGTGTGTATATCTAGGGAGCAGGGTAGGGGTAGTATATATAACTAGGGAGCAGGGTAGTGTATATAACTAGGGAGCATGGTAGTGAATATAACTAGGGAGCAGGGTAGTGTATATAACTAGGGAGCAGGGTAGTGTGTATATCTAGGGAGCAGGGTAGTATATATAACTAGGGAGCAGGGTAGTGTATATAACTAGGGAGCAGGGTAGTGTATATAACTAGGGAGCAGGGTAGTGTATATAACTAGGGAGCAGGGTAGTGTATATAACTAGGGAGCAGGGTAGTATATATAACTTGGGAGCAGGGTAGTGTATATCACTAGGGAGCAGGGTAGTGTATATAACTAGGGAGCAGGGTAGTGTATATAACTAGGGAGCAGGGTAGTGTATATAACTAGGGAGCAGGGTAGTGTATATATCTAGGGAGCAGGGTAGTGTATATAACTAGGGAGCAGGGTAGTGTATATAACTAGGGTGCAGGGTAGTGTTTATATCTAGGGAGCAGGGTAGTGTATATATCTAGGGAGCAGGGTAGTGCATATAACTAGGGAGGAGGGTAGTGTCTATAACTAGGGAGCAGGGTAGTGTATATAACTAGGGAGCAGGGTAGTGCATATAACTAGTGAGCAGGGTAGTGTATATAACTAGGGAGCAGGGTAGTGTCTATAACTAGGGAGCAGGGTAGTGCATATAACTAGTGAGCAGGGTAGTGTATATAACTAGGGAGCAGGGTAGTGTATATAACTAGGGAGCAGGGTAGTGCATATAACTAGTGAGCAGGGTAGTGTATATAACTAGGGAGCAGGGTAGTGTCTATAACTAGGGAGCAGGGTAGTGCATATAACTAGTGAGCAGGGTAGTGTCTATAACTAGGGAGCAGGGTAGTGTCTATAACTAGGGAGCAGGGTAGTGCATATAACTAGTGAGCAGGGTAGTGTATATAATTAGGGAGCAGGGTAGTGTATATAACTAGGGAGCAGGGTAGTGTATATAACTAGGGAGCAGGGTAGTATATATAACTAGGAAGCAGGGTAGTGTATATAACTAGTGAGCAGGGTATTGTATATAACTAGGGAGCAGGGTAGTGTATAAAACTAGGGAGCAGGGTAGTGTATATAACTAGGGAGCAGGGTAGTGTATATATCTAGGGAGCAGGGTAGTATATATAACTAGGGAGCAGGGTAGTGTGTATAACTAGGGTGCAGGGTTGTGTTTATATCTAGGGAGCAGGGTAGTGTATATAACTAGGGAGCAGGGTAGTGTATATAACTAGGGAGCAGGGTAGTGTCTATAACTAGGGAGCAGGGTAGTATATATAACTAGGGAGCAGGGTAGTGTATATAACTAGGGAGCAGGGTAGTGTATATAACTAGGGAGCAGGGTAGTGTATATAACTAGGGAGCAGGGTAGTGTATATATCTAGGGAGCAGGGTAGTGTATATAACTAGGGAGCAGGGTAGTGAATATAACTAGGGAGCAGGGTAGTAGTGAATATAACTAGGGAGCAGGGTAGTGTATATAACTAGGGAGCAGGGTAGTGTATATAACTAGGGAGCAGGGTAGTGTGTATATCTAGGGAGCAGGGTAGTATATATAACTAGGGAGCAGGGTAGTGTATATAACTAGGGAGCAGGGTAGTGTATATAACTAGGGAGCAGGTAGTGTATATAACTAGGGAGCAGGGTAGTGTATATACTAGGGAGCAGGGTAGTATATATAACTTGGGAGCAGGGTAGTGTGTATCACTAGGGAGCAGGGTAGTGTATATAACTAGGGAGCAGGGTAGTGTATATAACTAGGGAGCAGGGTAGTGTATATAACTAGGGAGCAGGGTAGTGTATATATCTAGGGAGCAGGGTAGTGTATATAACTAGGGAGCAGGGTAGTGTATATATCTAGGGAGCAGGGTAGTGTATATATCTAGGGAGCAGGGTAGTGTATATAACTAGGGAGCAGGGTAGTGTATATATCTAGGGAGCAGGGTAGTGTATATATCTAGGGAGCAGGGTAGTGTCTATAACTAGGGAGCAGGGTAGTGTATATATCTAGGGAGCAGGGTAGTGTATATAACTAGGGAGCAGGGTAGTGTATATATCTAGGGAGCAGGGTAGTGTATATAACTAGGGAGCAGGGTAGTGTATATATCTAGGGAGCAGGGTAGTGTATATAACTAGGGAGCAGGGTAGTGTATATAACTAGGGAGCAGGGTAGTGTATATATCTAGGGAGCAGGGTAGTGTATATAACTAGGGAGCAGGGTAGTGTATATAACTAGGGAGCAGGGTAGTGTATATATCTAGGGAGCAGGGTAGTATATATATCTAGGGAGCAGGGTAGTGTATATATCTAGGGAGCAGGGTAGTATATATAACTAGGGAACAGGATACACAGCCTACCTTCCAGCGATTGCCACAGCCGTTACACAGTACGAATGTAGTCATGGGTTCGTCAGCACTGCGCGTCTGCACCTAGAAAACACAGAGAACGACAGCGTGTACAGCAGGGGTAGGCAACTCAATTCAGCCGTGGAACGATTTTTGTCGGAGCGGATGGTCAGGGGGACATAATGATAATAATGTGTACACTACAAATTGATTACAACTAAGTCAAAAAATAGATTGTATTTGAAAATAACCTCACATAAAATTACATTGAGACATGATCACATATTTCTGATGATTTTACAGTCATTTTTCACCCCAAAATAAATATCTATAAATACAATACCAGTCAAAAGTTTGGACACACTTACTCATTCAAGGGTTTTTCTTTATTGTTACTATTTTCTACATTGTGAAATAATAGTGATGATAACAAAACTATGTAATGACACATATGGAGTCATGTAGTAACCAAAAAAAGTGTTAAAACAAAGCAAAATATATTTTGAATTCTTTAAAGTAGCCATCCTTTGCCTTGATGACAGTTTTGCACACTCTTGACATTCTCTCAACCAGCTTCATAAAGGTAGTCACCTGGAATGCATTTCAATTAAGAGGTGTGCCTTGCTAAAAGTTCATTTGTGGAATTTCTTTCCTTCTTAAATGCGTGTGAGCCAATCAGTTGTGTCGTGACAAGGTAGGGGTGTTTTACAGAAGATAGCCCTTTACAGAAGTGCATACTGAACAGGCAGTTAACCCACTGTTCCTAGGCCGTCATTGAAAATAAGAATTTGTTCTTTAACTGACTTGCCTAGTTAAATAAAGGGAAAATAAAAAATATAAATAAAATCAATCAATCTACACCCAATACCCCATAATGACAAAGCAAAAACAGGTTTTTAGAAATGTTTGCTAATTTCTTAAAAATAAAAAATTTAAATGCCTTATTTACATAAGTATTCAGATCCTTTGCTAAGAGACTGTAACTTGTTCATCCTGTTTCCATTGATCATCCTTGAGATGTTTCTACAACATGATTGGAGTTCACCTGTCTCAAATTCAATTGATTGGACATGATTTGGAAAGGCGCACACCTGTCTATATAAGGTCTGAGCCCATGAGGTCTAAGGAATTGTCTGTAGAGCTCCGAGACAGAATTGTGTCGAGGCACAGATCTGGGGAAGGGTACCAAAACATTTCTGCAGCATTGAAGGTCCCCAAGAACACAGTGGTCTCCATCGTTCTTCAATGGAAGAAGTTTGGAACCACCAAGACTCTTCCTAGAGCTGGCCGCCCGTCCAAACTGAGCAATCGGGGGAGAAGGGCCTTAGTCAGGGTGGTAACCATGAACCTGATGGTCACTCTGACAGAGCTCCAGAGTTCCTCTGTGGAGATGGGGGAACCTTCCAGGAGGACAACCATCTCTGCAGCACTCCACCAATCAGGCCTTTATGGTAGTGGCCAGACGGAAACCACTCCTCAGTAAAAGGCACATGACAGCCCGCTAGGAGTTTTCCAAAAGGCTTGATAAAACCAAGAATGAACACTGTGGCCTGAATGCCAAGCATCACGTCTGGAGGAAACCTGGAGGTACCATCCCAGTTCACTATGTCAGTACCTGTGTCCAGTTCACTATGTCGGTACCTGTGTATAGGTCCAGTTCACTATGTCAGTACCTGTGTCCAGTTCACTATGTCAGTACCTGTGTATAGGTCCAGTTCACTATGTCAGTACCTGTGTCCAGTTCACTATGTCAGTACCTGTGTCCAGTTCACTATGTCAGTACCTGTGTATAGGTCCAGTTCACTATGTCAGTACCTGTGTCCAGTTCACTATGTCGGTACCTGTGTGTAGAGGTCCAGTTCACTATGTCAGTACCTGTGTCCAGTTCACTATGTCAGTACCTGTGTCCAGTTCACTATGTCGGTACCTGTGTCCAGTTCACTATGTCAGTACCTGTGTCCAGTTCACTATGTCAGTACCTGTGTCCTGTTCACTATGTCGGTACCTGTGTCCAGTTCACTATGTCAGTACCTGTGTAGAGGTCCAGTTCACTATGTCAGTACCTGTGTCCAGTTCACTATGTCGGTACCTGTGTGTAGAGGTCCAGTTCACTATGTCAGTACCTGTGTCCAGTTCACTATGTCGGTACCTGTGTGTAGAGGTCCAGTTCACTATGTCAGTACCTGTGTAGAGGTCCAGTTCACTATGTCAGTACCTGTGTCCAGTTCACTATGTCGGTACCTGTGTGTAGAGGTCCAGTTCACTATGTCAGTACCTGTGTCCAGTTCACTATGTCGGTACCTGTGTCCAGTTCACTATGTCAGTACCTGTGTCCAGTTCACTATGTCGGTACCTGTGTCCAGTTCACTATGTCGGTACCTGTGTCCAGTTCACTATGTCAGTACCTGTGTCCAGTTCACTATGTCAGTACCTGTGTCCAGTTCACTATGTCGGTACCTGTGTGTAGAGGTCCAGTTCACTATGTCAGTACCTGTGTGTAGGTGCAGTTCACTATGTCAGTACCTGTGTATAGGTCCAGTTCACTATGTCAGTACCTGTGTATAGGTCCAGTTCACTATGTCAGTACCTGTGTAGAGGTCCAGTTCACTATGTCAGTACCTGTGTCCAGTTCCTGTGTCCAGTTCAGTTCATGTCAGTACCTGTGTAGAGGTCCAGTTCACTATGTCAGTACCTGTGTAGAGGTCCAGTTCACTATGTCAGTACCTGTGTAGAGGTCCAGTTCACTATGTCAGTACCTGTGTAGAGGTCCAGTTCACTGTGTCAGTACCTGTGTAGAGGTCCAGTTCACTGTGTCAGTACCTGTGTATAGGTCCAGTTCACTATGTCAGTACCTGTATAGAGGTCCAGTTCACTATGTCAGTACCTGTGTAGAGGTCCAGTTCACTGTGTCAGTACCTGTGTAGAGGTCCAGTTCACTATGTCAGTACCTGTGTAGAGGTCCAGTTCACTGTGTCAGTACCTGTGTAGAGGTCCAGTTCACTGTGTCAGTACCTGTGTATAGGTCCAGTTCACTATGTCAGTACCTGTATAGAGGTCCAGTTCACTATGTCAGTACCTGTGTAGAGGTCCAGTTCACTGTCTCAGTACCTGTGTAGAGGTCCAGTTCACTATGTCAGTACCTGTGTAGAGGTCCAGTTCACTATGTCAGTACCTGTGTAGAGGTCCAGTTCACTGTGTCAGTACCTGTGTAGGGGTCCAGTTCACTATGTCAGTACCTGTGTATAGGTCCAGTTCACTATGTCAGTACCTGTGTAGAGGTCCAGTTCACTATGTCAGTACCTGTGTAGAGGTCCAGTTCACTGTGTCAGTACCTGTGTAGAGGTCCAGTTCACTATGTCAGTACCTGTGTGTAGAGGTCCAGTTCACTATGTCAGTACCTGTGTGTATAGGTCCAGTTCACTATGTCAGTACCTGTGTGTAGAGGTCCAGTTCACTATGTCAGTACCTGTGTGTATAGGTCCAGTTCACTATGTCAGTACCTGTGTATAGGTCCAGTTCACTATGTCAGTACCTGTGTAGAGGTCCAGTTCACTATGTCAGTACCTGTGTAGAGGTCCAGTTCACTATGTCAGTACCTGTGTAGAGGTCCAGTTCACTATGTCAGTACCTGTGTAGAGGTCCAGTTCACTATGTCAGTACCTGTGTGTAGAGGTCCAGTTCACTGTGTCAGTACCTGTGTGTAGGTGCAGTTCTTGCCCCTGCATTTGCCACATTGAAACATGTCCGTCTCGGTCCCGCCCACTTTAGACAGCTGGTGCTCTCTGATGGCGTCCTTGGTCAACGTCTTCCTCATCTCTTTCAGCTCCGCGCTCGCCATCTCCTGTTGGGTCACACACAGACAGAACCTTTACAGAGATGAAGCGCACACAAACCACACTGTTTTAGAGTAAAACCCGTATATTTCAAAGCACCTGTCAAGGCGTCCGAATGCTTCGCATTGTTTGTTTTTTTCCTCTGACTGTTCCGGAAAGAAAAAAAGGAAAGGAAAGTCGAAGTCGGTAGCTGAAGTCCACGCCCCCTTCGTTCTGTGATTGGTCAACAGTAGGGTTTTCTACAATGAAGTTTTTTGTTGTAATTCAACGAGAGACGACTCGCTTTCATGTCCCCCAATTTTTTTTTAAAAAATCCATTGAGAAATACTGCACCAAACATCTCTGTCGGATAAATGTAGTTATCTTGGATTATTCTGGCTACGACGTCTTTGTTTTTCAAGCGAAGGGGTCTTTTAAGGGACTATGCGAGCTCTAGTTTGGTTGGGGCCTGGTTAGACACCAGCTGAACTGAAGCACGATGCCTTACTATGAGAACACGAAATACACAGACACCTCTCTCTCACACTACACACCCCCCCACCCCCCCCACACACACACCTCCTCCCCCCACGCTCCCCCACACACACACTCCCCCCACACACACACCTCCCGCCCACACACACACCTCCCGCCCCCATGCTCTTCCCCCACGCTCCCCCACACACACACACTCCCCCACACACACACCTCCCCCCCCCACACACACACCTCCCGCCCCCATGCTCTTCCCCCCCCACACACACACACCTCCCGCCCACTCACCCCACACACACACCTCCCCCCACGGCCCCCCATTTACCTCAGCAGCCATGCTAGCGATACGATCAGCTGAGATGTTTCCAGCGAGGACGTTGCGTCGGAGGTCTGGGTTCTTCTGGTCCTTCAGGTTGGAGATACGGCTCCTCAGTCTGGACTTGTACTTCTGGTCTGTAGACTTAAACTCCTGGTAGATACGTGAAGCAGGGAGAGTGAAGGAGAACCAGAAACAGAACGACAACAAGAACAACTCTGTCCTCACACTATTACAATGCGTCTGGTCCTCACCACACCACCAGAAACAGAACGACAACAAGAACACAGGCGGAAAGGATATAGTCCTCAATCTGAGCAGCCAAATTGTCAGTGTCTGCTCCAATGGGCTTGTAGTCATCTGGAATATCAAACAGAGTAGTCAGCTATTGGTCAATCCTCAAAAAAAGGGGGCTTTAGTTTGAGATACTGTTACTCGAGGTAGAACAGAACACTAGCATGTTTACCTCTCTATCCAAGGTCTCCCTTATATTAAAACGGTTGTATAAAAATATTTCACAATAAAAGTGGTTAAGTTGATAGATTGTGACACATTCTTTAACTTAAAAAGTGCAGAATAATCATTTATGGCTGAAGGGGGTCATAAGGTCATGTAAACCCAACATTGCAAGTTGTGATGTTAGAGATCAAATGTGGAATGCAAGTCGTCATTGATACACAAACAACCAACATTAGCATATCTTAACGCATCTTAAGAGTAAACAGAGACCCGTCAAACACAGATGAAAATAGGTCGGAAATAAACTGTGAATGTTTATGATAAATGTAGACATCACTTTTTTTGGTAGCTGTTCAATTAGACAACTTTCCAAATGTTGCTTTCACTCAGTGCTGCATGACATAAATGCAGTTACATTATATTTGTTGTTGTTATTGTTATTGTTATTGTGGTTGTTGTTGTGGTTGTTGTTGTGGTTGTTGTTGTTGTTGTGGTTGTTGTGGTTGTGGTTGTTGTTGTGGTTGTTGTTGTTGTTGTTGTTGTTGTTGTTGTTGTTGTGGTTGTTGTTGTGTTTGTTGTTGTTATTGTGGTTGTTGTTGTTGTTGTTGTTGTTGTTGTTGTGGTTGTTGTTTTTGTTGTTGTGGTTGTGGTTTTTTTGTTGTTATTGTGGTTGTTGTTGTTGTTTTTGTTGTTGTGGTTGTTGTTTTTGTTGTTGTGGTTGTTGTTGTTATTGTGGTTGTTGTTGTTTTTGTTGTTGTGGTTGTTGTTGTTGTTTTTGTTGTTGTGGTTGTTGTTTTTGTTGTTGTGGTTGTTGTTGTTTTTGTTGTTGTGGTTGTTTTTGTTGTTGTTATTGTGGTTGTTGTTGTTGTTGTTGTGGTTGTTGTTGTTATTGTGGTTGTTGTTGTTATTGTGGTTGTTGTTGTTTTTGTTGTTGTGGTTGTTGTTTTTGTTGTTGTGGTTGTTGTTGTTTTTGTTGTTGTGGTTGTTGTTGTGTTGTTGTTGTTGTTGTTGTTTTTGTTGTTGTGGTTGTTGTTTTTGTTGTTGTTGTTGTTGTTGTGGTTGTTATTGTAATCAGCTCTAAGGCAAGTGGGCTCAGACACTTAAAACTGACAGACAAAAGTTCCTCTGTGGATTGTATATGTTTATCCCCTACTCTTGCAATTACGTTAGGGGGGCCCTCGTAGATTTGACTCCAAATCCAATATGGCTGCCAAATTACCATTAAAAAGTGGTTTAGTCATCTGTATACACTGAGTATACATAACATTAAGAAGACAAGGCTGCAGACTCAGAGCATAACGCTGACCGGCTGGAGAGTGTCTTCACTGTCATGTATCAACCTGACCCTGACCCAGTCTGTAATACCTACATGTCTCAACCTGACCCAGTCTGTAATACCTACATGTCTCAACCTGACCCAGTCTGTAATACCTACATGTCTCAACCTGACCCAGTCTGTAATACCTACATGTCTCAACCTGACCCAGTCTGTAATACCTACATGTCTCAACCTGACCCAGTCTGTAATACCTACATGTCTCAACCTGACCCAGTCTGTAATACCTACATGTCTCAACCTGACCCAGTCTGTAATACCTACATGTCTCAACCTGACCCAGTCTGTAATACCTACATGTATCAACCTGACCCAGTCTGTAATACCTACATGTCTCAACCTGACCCAGTCTGTAATACCTACATGTCTCAACCTGACCCAGTCTGTAATACCTACATGTCTCAACCTGACCCAGTCTGTAATACCTACATGTCTCAACCTGACCCAGTCTGTAATACCTACATGTATCAACCTGACCCAGTCTGTAATACCTACATGTCTCAACCTGACCCAGTCTGTAATACCTACATGTCTCAACCTGACCCAGTCTGTAATACCTACATGTATCAACCTGACCCAGTCTGTAATACCTACATGTCTCAACCTGACCCAGTCTGTAATACCTACATGTCTCAACCTGACCCAGTCTGTAATACCTACATGTATCAACCTGACCCAGTCTGTAATACCTACATGTCTCAACCTGACCCAGTCTGTAATACCTACATGTCTCAACATGACCCAGTCTGTAATGCATTGGTCTGTGCAGTAACCCCAACATCCCTATAAGGACAAATGCCATTTATGGCAAATAAGAAGCACCCTTAGGATGGTAGAAGTTGCTGTATGTGATCGTTTTACAGTGGATTGACTGTGAGATATTGTTCTTTATTCATCATGCTTGATCCACCTCTTTTACTGTCCATCAAAGCCCAGGCATCATCTTCCGATGTACATGTGTGGAGTTGTACTATGTACCACACAACCACCAACACTTCTTAGTCATAGTCTAGGAGTACACTAGTAACTAGCCTCTAAGTAATCTGAGGACCCCTTCCCTCTCCACTTCTCCTGCTGGCCGTGGCCCCAGTCCATAATCACCCACACTCAATATTGGCCAAATCATCATTATGTAAAGGTACTTCGGTTTTATATTTGTAATACATTTGGAAAAAATATATATATTGTGATGTCATTATGGGGTATTGTGATGTCATTATGGGGTATTGTGATGTCATTATGGGGTATTGTGATGTCATTATGGGGTATCGTGTGTAGATTGATGAGGGGGGGAAAAAATATTGAAACCATTTTAGAATAGATCCATGATGTATCAAAATGTGGATGAAGGGAAGGGGTCTGAATACATTTCTGAATGAATTGTTTACAGGTCTATATTTCCTAGATGCATTAAGATATCCTAACATTCTTTGGTTGTATTTGTAAGGCAGACAATTTACTATTGTAAATATCAGAGCTTTCAATATAGTGTTACATGACCTTATGTTGACCACCGTCCCTACGGCATTATTTTGCACCATTTGAGTTAAATGGGTGTCGCAATATCTATTGAATCACTGTTACAGTAAAATATTATTACACAACAACATTTACACCTCGGGAAGAGGGGTATCTCAACATTTAACTGGCCTACAGCGCCTTGCAAAAGTATTCATCCCCCTTGGCGTTTTTTCCTATTTTGTTGCTTTACAACCTGTAATTAAAATTGATTTTTATTTGGATTTCATGTAATGGACACACACAAAATAGTCCAAATTGGTGAAGTGAAATGAAGAAAATGACTTCTTTCAAAAATTTCTCAAAAATACAAAATTGAAAAGTGGTGTGTGCATATATATTCACCCCCTTTGCTATGAAGCCACTAAATAAGATCTGGTGCAACCAATTACCTTCAGAAGTCACATAATTAGTTAAATAAAGTCCACCTGTGTGCAATCTAAGTGTCACATCATCTGTCACATGATCTCAGTATATACACACACACCTGTTCTGAAAGGCCCCAGAGTCTGCAACACCACTAAGCAAGGGGCACCACCAAGCATGCGGCACCATGACGATCAAGGAGCTCTCCAAACAGGTCAGGGACAAAGTTGTGGAGAAGTACAGATCAGGGTTGGGATATAAAAAAATATCAGAAAGGTTTAACATCCCACGGAGCACCATTAAATCAATTATTTAAAAAATGGAAAGAATATGGCACCACAACAAACCTGCCAAGAGAGGGCCACCCACCAAAACTCACAGACCAGGCAAGGAGGGCATTAATCAGAGAGGCAACAAAGAGATCAAAGATAACGCTGATGGAGTTGCAAAGCTCCACAGTGGAGATTGGAGTATCTGTCCATAGGACCACTTTAAGCCATACACTACACAGAGCTGGGCTTTAAGGAAGAATGGCCAGAAAAAAGCCATTGCTTAAAGAAAAAAATAAGCAAACACGTTTGGTGTTCGCCAAAAGGCATATGGGAGACTCCCAAAAGATATGGAAGGTACTCTGGTCAGATGAGACAAAATTGAGCTTTTTGGCCATCAAGGTAAACGCTATGTCTGGCGCAAACCCAACACCTCTCATCACCCTGAGAACCCCATCCCCACAGTGAAGCATGGTGGTGGCAGCATCATAATGTGGAGGTGTTTTTCAAACCCAACACCGCTCATCACCCTGAGAACACCACCAATGTTTTTCCATCGGCAGGGACTGGGAAACTGGTCAGAATTGAAGGAATGGCGCTAAATACAGGGAAATTCTTGGGGGAAACCTGTTTCAGTCTTCCAGAGATTTGAGACTGGGACGGAGGTTCACCATCCAGCATGACAATGACCCTAGGCATACTGCTAAAGCAACACTTGAGTGGTTTAAGGGGAAACATTTAAATGTCTTGGAATGGCCTAGTCAAAGCCCAGACCTCAATCCAATATGTTGTATAACTTAAAGATTGCTGTACACCAGTGGAACGCATACAACTTGAAGAAGCTGGAGCCTTGAAGCAAATTAAATCCTTGATGAACGGGAAAAAATCCCAGTGGCTAGATGAGCCAAGCTTATAGAGACATACCCCAACAGACTTGCAGCTGTAATTGCTGCAGAAGGTGGCTCTACAATATATTGACTTTGGGGGGATGAATAGTTATGCACACTCAAATTTTCCGTTTTTTTGTCTTATTTCTTGTTTGTTTCACATGAAAAAATATTTTGCATCTTCAAAGTGGTAGGCATGTTGTGTAAATCAAATGAAATAAATAAATAAAATTCCATGTTGTAAGGCAACAAAATAGGAAAAATGCCAAGGGGGGGTGAATACTTTCACAAGCCACTGTATTAGTTTTAGCACAAATGTCACATTAATTTAAAATGGCCCTCCAGCCACCCCATACCATAGACCCCCCCCCGCTTGTGATTGGGCCCCTTGATTTATTCCACATTGTGTTGTGTTACATACTGAATTCAAAATGGATTCCATGTTTTATCATTCTACATACAGTACCCCATAACGACAAAGTCAAAACATGTTTTTATCAACAGCTTCAAATGTATTGAAAATGAACTGAAGAAAGATCTAATTTCCATAAGTATTCACACCCCTAAGTCAATACATGTTAGAATAACCTTTGGCAGCGATTACAGCTGTGAGTCTTTCTGGGGTAAGTCTCTAAGAGCTTTGCACACCTGGATTGTACAATATTTGCACATTACTCTTTTTAAAAAAAAAATCCAAGCTCTTGTCAAATTGGTTGTTGATCATTACTAGACAACCATTTTCTGGTCTTGCCATAGATTTTCAAGATGATTTAAGTCAAAACTGAAACTAGGCCACTCTAAAACATTCAGGGTCTTCTTGGTAAGCAACTCCAGTGTAGATGTGGCCATGTGTTTTAGGTTATTGTCCTGCTGAAAGGTGAATTCATCTCCCAGACTGAACCAGGTTTTCCTCTTGGATTTTCCTTGTGCTTCGATCTATTCAGTTTATTTTTATTAAAAACTCCTTAGTTCTTGCCGATGACAAGTATAATCATAACATGATGCAGCCACCACCATGCTTGAAACTATGAAGAGTGGTACTCAGTGATGTGTTGTATTTGCCCCAAACAACTTTCTATTCAGGACATAAAGATCATTTCTTTGCCACATTTTTTTCAGCTTTACTTTCTGCCTTATTGCAAACAGAATGCAAGTTTTGGATATTTTTATTCTGTACAGGCTTCCTTCTTTTCACTGTCATTTAGGTTAGTATTGTAGACTAACTACAATTCAACTCTGTAACTGTTTTAAAGTCACTATTGGCCTCATGGTGAAATCTCTGAGCGGTTTCCTTCCTCTCCGGCAACCAAGTTAGGAAGGACGCTTGTGTCTTTGTAGTGACTGGGTGTATTGATAATGCATACAAAGTGTAATTAATAACTTCACCATGCTCAAAAGGGATATTCAGTGTCTGCTTTGTTTTACCAATAGGTGCCCTTCTTTACGAGGCATTGGAAAACCTCCCTGGCATTTGTGATTAAATCTGTGTTTGATAATCACTGTTTGATTGAGGGACCTTACAGATTATTGTATCTGTGGGGTACAGAGATGAGGTAGTCGTTCAAAAAATAAATGTCAATCTCTTATTGCACATAGAGTGAGTCCATGCAACATATTACACTACATGGCCAAAAGTATGTGGACACCCATTCAAACTATTTCAGCCACACCCATTGCTGACAGGTGTAGTAAATCGAGCACACAGCCATCCCATCTCCATAGACAAAAATTAGCAGTAGCATGGGCCATACTGAAGAGTGTGCCTTTCAACGTGGCACAGTCCAACAAGTCAGTTCCTCAAATTTCAGCCCTGCTAGAGCTGCCCCGGTCAACTGTAATGTCCAAGAGCAAAAACGGCTCAGCCACAAAGTGGCAGGCCACACCAGCTCACAGAACGGGACCAGCGAGTGATGAAAAATCATCTATCCTCAGTTGCAACACTCACTACAGAGTCCCAACATGCCTCTGGAAGCAACATCAGCACAAGAACTGTTCGTCAAGACATTCTAGATGATTCTGTGCTTCCAACATTGTGGCCACAGTTTGGGGAAGGCCCTTTCCTGTTTCAGCATGACAATGCCCCCTTGCACAATGCGAGATTCATACAGAAATGGTTTGTCAAGATTGGTGTGGAAGAACTTAACTGGCCTACACAGAGCCCTGACCTCAACCCCATCCCGTAGTGTATATGACTTGTTAAGCACATTTTTACTCCTAAACTTATTTAGGCTTGCCATAACAAAGGGGTAGAATACTTTTTCACTCAAGACATTTTCAGCTTGTCATTTTTAATTTAAGTGTAAACCATTTCTAAAAACATAATTCCACTTTGACATTATGGGGTATTGTGTGTAGGCCAGTGACACAACATGTCAATGTAATCCATTTTAAATTCAGGCTGCAACACAACAACAAAATGTGGAGAAAGTCAAGGGGTTAGAATACTTTCTGAAGGCCACTGTATGAACCTATACAGCTGTGGAATGTGCTGATAATGGCGGCCATCTTGGTAGGGTCTGTCTCACCGTCGGTCTGCAGGGCAGCCACCAGCAGCTCTCGGCACTTGGTGCGTACGCTGTCAGTGGTGACGGGAGTGGGAGGGAAGGAGGTGAACTTTAGGGTGGTGGGGGTTGTAGGTGTGGTGGGAGTCTTCGGGGGCTCAGGTAGTTCTTGTTTCTTACTGGGGTAGACAAGAGGGCGTCAGCGAGAAGAAAGTGTTACATTGTGTTATGAGTCACCCTGATCCTTCCATTTATTCTGACTGGGTATCAAACCCCCCGTCGTCTACCTACAGGTTAAACCCCCCGTCGTCTACCTACAGGTTAAACCCCGTCGTCTACCTACAGGTTAAACCCCGTCGTCTACCTACAGGTTAAACCCCGTCGTCTACCTACAGGTTAAACCCCGTCGTCTACCTACAGGTTAAACCCCGTCGTCTACCTACAGGTTAAACCCCGTCGTCTACCTACAGGTTAAACCCCGTCGTCTACCTACAGGTTAAACCCCGTCGTCTACCAACAGGTTAAACCCCGTCGTCTACCTACAGGTTAAACCCCCGTCGTCTACCAACAGGTTAAACCCCGTCGTCTACCTACAGGTTAAACCCCCGTCTACCAACAGGTTAAACCCCGTCGTCTACCTACAGGTTAAACCCTGTCGTCTACCAACAGGTTAAACCCCGTCGTCTACCTACAGGTTAAACCCCGTCGTCTACCTACAGGTTAAACCCCCGTCGTCTACCTACAGGTTAAACCCCGTCGTCTACCTACAGGTTAAACCCCCGTCCTCTACCTACAGGTTAAACCCCCGTCCTCTACCTACAGGTTAAACCCCGTCGTCTACCTACAGGTTAAACCCCGTCGTCTACCTACAGGTTAAACCCCGTCGTCTACCTACAGGTTAAACCCCGTCGTCTACCTACAGGTTAAACCCCGTCGTCTACCTACAGGTTAAACCCCGTCGTCTACCTACAGGTTAAACCCCGTCGTCTACCTACAGGTTAAACCCCGTCGTCTACCTACAGGTTAAACCCCGTCGTCTACCAACAGGTTAAACCCCCCGTCGTCTACCTACAGGTTAAACCCCGTCGTCTACCTACAGGTTAAACCCCGTCGTCTACCAACAGGTTAAACCCCGTCGTCTACCTACAGGTTAAACCCCGTCGTCTACCTACAGGTTAAACCCCGTCGTCTACCTACAGGTTAAACCCTGTCGTCTACCAACAGGTTAAACCCCCGTCGTCTACCAACAGGTTAAACCCCCATCGTCTACCTACAGGTTAAACCCCGTCGTCTACCAACAGGTTAAACCCCCGTCGTCTACCTACAGGTTAAACCCTGTCGTCTACCTACAGGTTAAACCCCGTCGTCTACCAACAGGTTAAACCCCGTCGTCTACCTACAGGTTAAACCCCGTCGTCTACCTACAGGTTAAACCCCGTCGTCTACCTACAGGTTAAACCCCGTCGTCTACCAACAGGTTAAACCCCGTCGTCTACCTACAGGTTAAACCCCCGTCGCTACCAACAGGTTAAACCCCGTCGTCTACCTACAGGTTAAACCCCGTCGTCTACCAACAGGTTAAACCCCGTCGTCTACCTACAGGTTAAACCCCGTCGTCTACCAACAGGTTAAACCCCGTCGTCTACCTACAGGTTAAACCCCGTCGTCTACCTACAGGTTAAACCCCGTCGTCTACCTACAGGTTAAACCCTGTCGTCTACCAACAGGTTAAACCCCGTCGTCTACCAACAGGTTAAACCCCCATCGTCTACCTACAGGTTAAACCCCGTCGTCTACCAACAGGTTAAACCCCGTCGTCTACCTACAGGTTAAACCCTGTCGTCTACCTACAGGTTAAACCCCCATCGTCTACCTACAGGTTAAACCCCGTCGTCTACCTACAGGTTAAACCCCGTCGTCTACCTACAGGTTAAACCCCGTCGTCTACCTACAGGTTAAACCCCGTCGTCTACCTACAGGTTAAACCCCCGTCGTCTACCTACAGGTTAAACCCCCGTCGTCTACCAACAGGTTAAACCCCCCGTCCTCTACCTACAGGTTAAACCCCGTCGTCTACCTACAGGTTAAACCCCGTCGTCTACCTACAGGTTAAACCCCGTCGTCTACCTACAGGTTAAACCCCGTCGTCTACCTACAGGTTAAACCCCGTCGTCTACCTACAGGTTAAACCCCGTCGTCTACCTACAGGTTAAACCCCGTCGTCTACCTACAGGTTAAACCCCGTCGTCTACCTACAGGTTAAACCCCGTCGTCTACCTACAGGTTAAACCCCGTCGTCTACCTACAGGTTAAACCCCGTCGTCTACCAACAGGTTAAACCCCGTCGTCTACCTACAGGTTAAACCCCCGTCGTCTACCAACAGGTTAAACCCCGTCGTCTACCTACAGGGTCTACCAACAGGTTAAACCCCGTCGTCTACCTACAGGTTAAACCCCGTCGTCTACCAACAGGTTAAACCCCGTCGTCTACCTACAGGTTAAACCCCGTCGTCTACCTACAGGTTAAACCCCGTCGTCTACCTACAGGTTAAACCCCCGTCGTCTACCAACAGGTTAAACCCCGTCGTCTACCAACAGGTTAAACCCCCATCGTCTACCTACAGGTTAAACCCTGTCGTCTACCAACAGGTTAAACCCCCGTCGTCTACCTACAGGTTAAACCCCGTCGTCTACCTACAGGTTAAACCCCCATCGTCTACCTACAGGTTAAACCCCGTCGTCTACCTACAGGTTAAACCCCGTCGTCTACCTACAGGTTAAACCCCGTCGTCTACCTACAGGTTAAACCCCGTCGTCTACCTACAGGTTAAACCCCCCCGTCGTCTACCTACAGGTTAAACCCCCGTCGTCTACCAACAGGTTAAACCCCCCGTCCTCTACCTACAGGTTAAACCCCGTCGTCTACCTACAGGTTAAACCCCGTCGTCTACCTACAGGTTAAACCCCGTCGTCTACCTACAGGTTAAACCCCGTCGTCTACCTACAGGTTAAACCCCGTCGTCTACCTACAGGTTAAACCCCGTCGTCTACCTACAGGTTAAACCCCGTCGTCTACCTACAGGTTAAACCCCGTCGTCTACCTACAGGTTAAACCCCGTCGTCTACCTACAGGTTAAACCCCGTCGTCTACCTACAGGTTAAACCCCGTCGTCTACCTACAGGTTAAACCCCGTCGTCTACCTACAGGTTAAACCCCGTCGTCTACCTACAGGTTAAACCCCGTCGTCTACCTACAGGTTAAACCCCGTCGTCTACCTACAGGTTAAACCCCGTCGTCTACCTACAGGTTAAACCCCGTCGTCTACCTACAGGTTAAACCCCGTCGTCTACCAACAGGTTAAACCCCGTCGTCTACCTACAGGTTAAACCCCGTCGTCTACCTACAGGTTAAACCCCCGTCGTCTACCAACAGGTTAAACCCCGTCGTCTACCTACAGGTTAAACCCCGTCGTCTACCAACAGGTTAAACCCCCGTCGTCTACCTACAGGTTAAACCCCGTCGTCTACCTACAGGTTATACCTCCCATCGTCTACCTACAGGTTAAACCCTGTCGTCTACCAACAGGTTAAACCCCGTCGTCTACCAACAGGTTAAACCCCGTCGTCTACCTACAGGTTAAACCCCGTCGTCTACCTACAGGTTAAACCCCCCGTCGTCTACCAACAGGTTAAACCCCGTCGTCTACCTACAGGTTAAACCCCGTCGTCTACCTACAGGTTAAACCCCGTCGTCTACCTACAGGTTAAACCCCGTCGTCTACCTACAGGTTAAACCCCCATCGTCTACCAACAGGTTAAACCCCCATCGTCTACCAACAGGTTAAACCCCGTCGTCTACCTACAGGTTAAACCCCGTCGTCTACCTACCGGTTAAACCCCGTCGTCTACCTACAGGTTAAACCCCGTCGTCTACCTACAGGTTAAACCCCATCGTCCAACAGGTTAAACCCCGTCGTCTACCTACAGGTTAAACCCCGTCGTCTACCTACAGGTTAAACCCCCGTCGTCTACCTACAGGTTAAACCCCGTCGTCTACCTACAGGTTAAACCCCGTCGTCTACCAACAGGTTAAACCCCGTCGTCTACCTACAGGTTAAACCCCCGTCGTCTACCTACAGGTTAAACCCCGTCGTCTACCTACAGGTTAAACCCCGTCGTCTACCTACAGGTTAAACCCCGTCGTCTACCTACAGGTTAAACCCCCATCGTCTACCTACAGGTTAAACCCCGTCGTCTACCTACAGGTTAAACCCCGTCGTCTACCTACAGGTTAAACCCCGTCGTCTACCAACAGGTTAAACCCTATCGTCTACCAACAGGTTAAACCCCGTGTCTACCAACAGGTTAAACCTCCCATCGTCTACCAACAGGTTAAACCCCCATCGTCTACCTACAGGTTAAACCCCGTCGTCTACCTACAGGTTAAACCCCGTCGTCTACCTACAGGTTAAACCCCGTCGTCTACCTACAGGTTAAACCCCGTCGTCTACCTACAGGTTAAACCCCGTCGTCTACCTACAGGTTAAACCCCGTCGTCTACCAACAGGTTAAACCCCGTCGTCTACCTACAGGTTAAACCCCGTCGTCTACCTACAGGTTAAACCCCGTCGTCTACCTACAGGTTAAACCCCGTCGTCTACCTACAGGTTAAACCCCGTCGTCTACCTACAGGTTAAACCCCGTCGTCTACCTACAGGTTAAACCCCGTCGTCTACCTACAGGTTAAACCCCGTCGTCTACCTACAGGTTAAACCCCGTCGTCTACCTACAGGTTAAACCCCGTCGTCTACCTACAGGTTAAACCCCCGTCGTCTACCTACAGGTTAAACCCCCCCCGTCGTCTACCTACAGGTTAAACCCCCCGTCGTCTACCTACAGGTTAAACCCTATCGTCTACCTACCAACCCAAGTCCTTTGGGCTCAAGCTAGATTACCCATCACCAACGAGTAGTTCATTGAACCACCTATGCAACATATGACTCCACATTAGCCCGCTGAGCTAAAGCCTAGGCATGATTCACAAACTATAGGCTACTACTATTTGACCCTGCTGGTCATTTATGAACATTTGAACATCTTGGCCATGTTCTGTTATAATCTCCACCCAGCACAGCCAGAAGAGGACTGGCAACCCCACATAGCCTGGTTCCTCTCTAGGTTTCTTCCTAGATTTTGGCCTTTCTAGGGAGTTTTTCCTAGCCACCGTGCTTCTACACCTGCATTGCTTGCTGTTTGGGGTTTTAGGCTGGGTTTCTGTACAGCATTTTGAGATATCAGCTGATGTAAGAAGGGCTTTATAAATACATTTGATTTGATTAGTTCAGGGAGCTCACACACGTCTTCAGCGTTCAGACAAGCTTATTCACTGAACTACCTCTTGTTACATGACTGACACTCGGGTTGGCACGGCGTCTCACCTGCGGTCGCTGGATCCAGGACTGTCCTTGGACGAAGATGACCTCAGAGGAGAGCCCTCCCTCCTCTTCTCCTCCACAGCCTTCCCCTCAGAACCGTCTGTAGAGACACACAGTCAGCTGATTCATATCTATATAGGTGATGGGTCAACATTTACATAATGGGTACCTGGAGGGAAATTAGGGAGGTTTTTTGCTTTTTAAAATGTTAGGTTTCAGTCACATGATCCAACACCTATAGGCTAGTTAGAGTGGTCTCAGTCACATGATCCAACACCTATAGGCTAGTTAGAGTGGTCTCAGTCACATGATCCAACACCTATAGGCTAGTTAGAGTGGTCTCAGTCACATGATCCAACACCTATAGGCTAGTTAGAGTGGTTTCAGTCACATGATCCAACACCTATAGGCTAGTTAGAGTGGTCTCAGTCACATGATCCAACACCTATAGGCTAGTTAGAGTGGTCTCAGTCACATGATCCAACACCTATAGGCTAGTTAGAGTGGTTTCAGTCACATGATCCAACACCTATAGGCTAGTTAGAGTGGTCTCAGTCACATGATCCAACACCTATAGGCTAGTTAGAGTGGTTTCAGTCACATGATCCAACACCTATAGGCTAGTTAGTGGTCTCAGTCACATGATCCAACACCTATAGGCTAGTTAGAGTGGTCTCAGTTGGATGATCAACAACTTATAGGCTAGTTAGAGTGGTCTCAGTCACATGATCCAACACCTATAGGCTAGTTAGAGTGGTCTCAGTCACATGATCCAACACCTATAGGCTAATTAGTGGTCTCAGTCACATGATCCAACACCTATAGGCTAGTTAGAGTGGTCTCAGTCACATGATCCAACACCTATAGGCTAGTTAGAGTGGTCTCAGTCACATGATCCACGGCATATAGGCTAGTTAGAGTGGTCTCAGTCACATGATCCAACACCTATAGGCTAGTTAGAGTGGTCTCAGTCACATGATCCACGGCATATAGGCTAGTTAGAGTGGTCTCAGTCACATGATCCAACACCTATAGGCTAGTTAGAGTGGTCTCAGTCACATGATCCACAACCTATAGGCTAGTTAGAGTGGTCTCAGTCACATGATCCAACACCTATAGGCTAGTTAGAGTGGTCTCAGTCACATGATCTACAACTTATAGGCTAGTTAGAGTGGTCTCAGTCACATGATCCAACACCTATAGGCTAGTTAGAGTGGTCTCAGTCACATGATCCACGGCATATAGGCTAGTTAGAGTGGTCTCAGTCACATGATCCAACACCTATAGGCTAGTTAGAGTGGTCTCAGTCACATGATCCAACACCTATAGGCTAGTTAGAGTGGTCTCAGTCACATGATCCAACACCTATAGGCTAGTTAGAGTGGTCTCAGTCACATGATCCAACACCTATAGGCTAGTTAGAGTGGTCTCAGTCACATGATCCAACACCTATAGGCTAGTTAGAGTGGTCTCAGTCACATGATCCAACACCTATAGGCTAGTTAGAGTGGTCTCAGTCACATGATCCAACACCTATAGGCTAGTTAGAGTGGTCTCAGTCACATGATCCAACACCTATAGGCTAGTTAGAGTGGTCTCAGTCACATGATCCAACACCTATAGGCTAGTTAGAGTGGTCTCAGTCACATGATCCAACACCTATAGGCTAGTTAGAGTGGTCTCAGTCACATGATCCAACACCTATAGGCTAGTTAGAGTGGTCTCAGTCACATGATCCAACACCTATAGGCTAGTTAGAGTGGTTTCAGTCACATGATCCAACACCTATAGGCTAGTTAGAGTGGTCTCAGTCACATGATCCAACACCTATAGGCTAGTTAGAGTGGTCTCAGTCACATGATCCAACACCTATAGGCTAGTTAGAGTGGTTTCAGTCACATGATCCAACACCTATAGGCTAGTTAGAGTGGTCTCAGTCACATGATCCAACACCTATAGGCTAGTTAGAGTGGTTTCAGTCACATGATCCAACACCTATAGGCTAGTTAGTGGTCTCAGTCACATGATCCAACACCTATAGGCTAGTTAGAGTGGTCTCAGTTGGATGATCAACAACTTATAGGCTAGTTAGAGTGGTCTCAGTCACATGATCCAACACCTATAGGCTAGTTAGAGTGGTCTCAGTCACATGATCCAACACCTATAGGCTAATTAGTGGTCTCAGTCACATGATCCAACACCTATAGGCTAGTTAGAGTGGTCTCAGTCACATGATCCAACACCTATAGGCTAGTTAGAGTGGTCTCAGTCACATGATCCACGGCATATAGGCTAGTTAGAGTGGTCTCAGTCACATGATCCAACACCTATAGGCTAGTTAGAGTGGTCTCAGTCACATGATCCAACACCTATAGGCTAGTTAGAGTGGTTTCAGTCACATGATCCAACACCTATAGGCTAGTTAGAGTGGTCTCAGTCACATGATCCACGGCATATAGGCTAGGAAGGCCTAGTCCAAAAAACTCATTATTTTACAGACGGACTAGCCTATGTTCTGTTCAGTTTGAGAATGAGATCGCGAAGACGAGGAGGACCGATAGGTCAACTTTGATAGCTTGCTACTACTATAATAGATTTTAGAGGTCGGACGATTATGATTTTTCAACGCCGATACCGATACCGATTATTGGAGGACCAAATAAAGCTGATACCGATTAATCAGTCATTTTTTTATTTTTTATTTGTAATAATTACAATTTCAACAATACTGAATGAACACTTATATTAACTTAATATAATACAACAATAAATTCAATTTAGCCTCAAATAAATAATGAAACATGTTCAATTTGGTTTAAATAATGCAAAAACAAAGTGTTGGAGAAGAAAGTAAAAGTGCAATATGTGCCATGTAAGAAAGCTAACGTTTAAGTTCCTTGCTCAGAACATGAGAACATATGAAAGCTGGTGGTTCCTTTTAACATGAGTCTTCAATATTCCAAGGTAAGAGGTTTTAGGTTGTAGTTATTATAGGAATTATAGGACTATTTCTCTCTATACCATTTGCATTTCATATACCTTTGACTATTGGATGTTCTATTAGGCACTATAGTATTGCCAGTGTAACAGTATAGCTTCCTACCTGGGCTCGAACCAGGAACACAACGACAACAGCCACCCTCGAAGCAGCGTTACCCATGCAGAGCAAGGGGAACAACCTCTCCAAGTCTCAGAGCGAGTGATGTTTGAAACGCTATTAGCGCGCACCCCGCTAACTAGCTAGCCATTTCACATCGGATACACCAGCCTCATCTCGGGAGTTGATAGGCTTGAAGTCATAAACAGCGCAATGCTTGACGCACAACAAAGAGCTGCTGGCAAAATGCATGAAAGTGCTGTTTGAATGAATGCTTACGAGCCTGCTGCTGCCTACCACCGCTCAGTCAGACTGCTCTATCAAATTAAATTATGTTTTAATTCCTATTTTGGATATAGGGGAGGGTCACGTTTTAATGACTATTTTGGATATAGGGGAGGGTCACATTTTAATGACTATTTTGGATATCGGGGAGGGTCACGTTTTTTTCCCCTCATGCGTTCAGAGAGGATTGAGGTCAAATATATTTTGCCGAAGGGAGAGACATACATTTCCATTCCAGAGAGGTCTGATTTTCTAATCAAGTTCACTACCTTAGACACATGCTGCCTGTTTGGACTTCTTAAACTATAGTGGTTGTATTACTCTATTATAATAAGTATCCGTCCCGGTCTCTCTAGATCAGACAGGATCCCACCTGTCCAGTACAGGCAGACCTACAGACAGACACCATGTTTCACAGGTATGAGGCAGACCTACAGACAGACCGAGTCGTATGAGATGTGAGGCAGACCTACAGACAGACCGAGTCGTATGAGATATGAGGCAGACCTACAGACAGACAGAGTCGTATGAGATGTGAGGCAGACCTACAGACAGACCGAGTCGTATGAGATGTGAGGCAGACCTACAGACAGACCGAGTCGTATGAGATGTGAGGCAGACCTACAGACAGACAGAGTAGTATGAGATGTGAGGCAGACCTACAGACAGACAGAGTCGTATGAGATGTGAGGCAGACCACAGACAGACCGAGTCGTATGAGATGTGAGGCAGACCTACAGACAGACCGAGTCGTATGAGATGTGAGGCAGCCCTACAGACAGACCGAGTCGTATGAGATGTGAGGCAGACCCACAGACAGACCGAGTCGTATGAGATGTGAGGCAGACCTACAGACAGACCGAGTCGTATGAGATGTGAGGCAGACCTGCAGACAGAGTCGTATGAGATGTGAGGCAGACCTACAGACAGACCGAGTCGTATGAGATGTGAGGCAGACCTGCAGGACAGACTTACCCAGTAGTTTCTTCCAGGACTTGATGAGTGACTTGGCCAGGGTCTGGACCTCTTCCTCTGAACTCTGCTTCCTCACAGCGTTCACCGACATACCGATCCTGGTGGACTGACAAACACATCGTGTTTTATCATTACAGTTCCTCACAGCGCTCACTGACATACCGATCCTGGTGGACTAACAAACACATCGTGTTTTATCATTACAGTTCCTCACAGCGTTCACTGACATACCGATCCTGGTGGACTGACAAACACATCGTGTTTTAGCTTCATCATTACAGTTCCTCACAGCATTCACTGACATACCGATCCTGGTGGACTAACAAACACATCGTGTTTTATCATTACAGTTCCTCACAGCGTTCACTGACATACCGATCCTGGTGGACTAACAAACACATCGTGTTTTATCATTACAGTTCCTCACAGCGTTCACTGACATACCGATCCTGGTGGACTAACAAACACATCGTGTTTTATCATTACAGTTCCTCACAGCGTTCACCGACATACCGATCCTGGTGGACTGACAAACACATCCGTGTTTTATCATTACAGTTCCTCACAGCGTTCACTGACATACCGATCCTGGTGGACTGACAAACACATCGTGTTTTATCATTACAGTTCCTCACAGCGCTCACTGACATACCGATCCTGGTGGACTGACAAACACATCGTGTTTTATCATTACAGTTCCTCACAGCGTTCACTGACATACCGATCCTGGTGGACTAACAAACACATCGTGTTTTATCATTACAGTTCCTCACAGCGTTCACTGACATACCGATCCTGGTGGACTGACAAACACATCGTGTTTTAGCTTCATCATTACAGTTCCTCACAGCGTTCACCGACATACCGATCCTGGTGGACTGACAAACACATCGTGTTTTATCATTACAGTTCCTCACAGCGTTCACTGACATACCGATCCTGGTGGACTGACAAACACATCGTGTTTCATCATTAGTTCCTCACAGCGTTCACTGACATACCGATCCTGGTGGACTGACAAACACATCGTGTTTTAGCTTCATCATTACAGTTCCTCACAGCGTTCACTGACATACCGATCCTGGTGGACTGACAGACACATCGTGTTTTAGCTTCATCATTACAGTTTCTCACAGCGCTCACTGACATACCGATCCTGGTGGACTAACAAACACATCGTGTTTCATCATTACAGTTCCTCACAGCGTTCACTGACATACCGATCCTGGTGGACTGACAAACACATCGTGTTTTAGCTTCATCATTACAGTTCCTCACAGCGTTCACTGACATACCGATCCTGGTGGACTGACAGACACATCGTGTTTTAGCTTCATCATTACAGTTTCTCACAGCGCTCACTGACATACCGATCCTGGTGGACTGACAAACACATCGTGTTTCATCATTACAGTTCCTCACAGCGTTCACTGACATACCGATCCTGGTGGACTAACAAACACATCGTGTTTTAGCTTCATCATTACAGTTCCTCACAGCGTTCACCGACATACCGATCCTGGTGGACTGACAAACACATCGTGTTTCATCATTAGTTCCTCACAGCGTTCACTGACATACCGATCCTGGTGGACTGACAGACACATCGTGTTTTAGCTTCATCATTACAGTTTCTCACAGCGCTCACTGACATACCGATCCTGGTGGACTAACAAACACATCGTGTTTTATCATTACAGTTCCTCACAGCGTTCACTGACATACCGATCCTGGTGGACTGACAAACACATCGTGTTTTAGCTTCATCATTACAGTTCCTCACAGCGTTCACTGACATACCGATCCTGGTGGACTAACAAACACATCGTGTTTTAGCTTCATCATTACAGTTCCTCACAGCGTTCACCGACATACCGATCCTGGTGGACTGACAAACACATCGTGTTTCATCATTAGTTCCTCACAGCGTTCACTGACATACCGATCCTGGTGGACTAACAAACACATCGTGTTTTATCATTACAGTTCCTCACAGCGTTCACTGACATACCGATCCTGGTGGACTGACAAACACATCGTGTTTCATCATTAGTTCCTCACAGCGTTCACTGACATACCGATCCTGGTGGACTGACAGACACATCGTGTTTTAGCTTCATCATTACAGTTTCTCACAGCGCTCACTGACATACCGATCCTGGTGGACTAACAAACACATCGTGTTTTATCATTACAGTTCCTCACAGCGTTCACTGACATACCGATCCTGGTGGACTGACAAACACATCGTGTTTTAGCTTCATCATTACAGTTCCTCACAGCGTTCACTGACATACCGATCCTGGTGGACTAACAAACACATCGTGTTTTAGCTTCATCATTACAGTTCCTCACAGCGTTCACCGACATACCGATCCTGGTGGACTGACAAACACATCGTGTTTCATCATTAGTTCCTCACAGCGTTCACTGACATACCGATCCTGGTGGACTAACAAACACATCGTGTTTTATCATTACAGTTCCTCACAGCGTTCACCGACATACCGATCCTGGTGGACTGACAAACACATCGTGTTTTATCATTACAGTTCCTCACAGCGTTCACTGACATACCGATCCTGGTGGACTGACAGACACATCGTGTTTTAGCTTCATCATTACAGTTTCTCACAGCGCTCACTGACATACCGATCCTGGTGGACTGACAAACACATCGTGTTTCATCATTACAGTTCCTCACAGCGCTCACTGACATACCGATCCTGGTGGACTGACAAACACATCGTGTTTCATCATTACAGTTCCTCACAGCGTTCACTGACATACCGATCCTGGTGGACTAACAAACACATCGTGTTTTATCATTACAGTTCCTCACAGCGTTCACTGACATACCGATCCTGGTGGACTGACAAACACATCGTGTTTCATCATTAGTTCCTCACAGCGTTCACTGACATACCGATCCTGGTGGACTGACAGAACACGTGTTTTAGCTTCATCATTACAGTTTCTCACAGCGCTCACTGACATACCGATCCTGGTGGACTAACAAACACATCGTGTTTTATCATTACAGTTCCTCACAGCGTTCACTGACATACCGATCCTGGTGGACTGACAAACACATCGTGTTTTAGCTTCATCATTACAGTTCCTCACAGCGTTCACTGACATACCGATCCTGGTGGACTAACAAACACATCGTGTTTTAGCTTCATCATTACAGTTCCTCACAGCGTTCACTGACATACCGATCCTGGTGGACTGACAAACACATCGTGTTTCATCATTAGTTCCTCACAGCGTTCACTGACATACCGATCCTGGTGGACTAACAAACACATCGTGTTTTATCATTACAGTTCCTCACAGCGTTCACTGACATACCGATCCTGGTGGACTGACAAACACATCGTGTTTTATCATTACAGTTCCTCACAGCGTTCACTGACATACCGATCCTGGTGGACTGACAGACACATCGTGTTTTAGCTTCATCATTACAGTTTTCACAGCTTCACTGACATACCGATCCTGGTGGACTGACAAACACATCGTGTTTCATCATTACAGTTCCTCACAGCGCTCACTGACATACCGATCCTGGTGGACTGACAAACACATCGTGTTTCATCATTACAGTTCCTCACAGCATTCACTGACATACCGATCCTGGTGGACTAACAAACACATCGTGTTTTATCATTACAGTTCCTCACAGCGTTCACTGACATACCGATCCTGGTGGACTGACAAACACATCGTGTTTTAGCTTCATCATTACAGTTCCTCACAGCGCTCACTGACATACCGATCCTGGTGGACTGACAAACACATCGTGTTTTAGCTTCATCATTACAGTTCCTCACAGCGTTCACTGACATACCGATCCTGGTGGACTAACAAACACATCGTGTTTCATCATTACAGTTCCTCACAGCGTTCACTGACATACCGATCCTGGTGGACTGACAAACACATCGTGTTTCATCATTACAGTTCCTCACAGCGTTCACTGACATACCGATCCTGGTGGACTGACAAACACATCGTGTTTCATCATTACACTTCCTCACAGCGTTCACTGACATACCGATCCTGGTGGACTGACAAACACATCGTGTTTTAGCTTCATCATTACAGTTCCTCACAGCGTTCACTGACATACCGATCCTGGTGGACTAACAAACACATCGTGTTTTAGCATCATCATTACAGTTCCTCACAGCGCTCACTGACATACCGATCCTGGTGGACTGACAAACACATCGTGTTTCATCATTACAGTTCCTCACAGCGCTCACGGATCCTGGTGGACTGACACCGGCGGTGAGAAAATACTAGACACTGCATTGATCATAGTAATAGAATAGTATTTTCTTCAGACAGAGGCCTACAGCAAGAGGAGAACAAGCTTAGGTCTACCTGTAGAGTCTCCAGAGACATGTTAATGATCTTCAACTCCCTCAGCAGATATATGGCACCGTCCTGTGAAGAAAAGAGACAGCTAAATGTTGACACCTGTTGAATTGAATAGATGCCGTCTACAATACCGTAAATCTATTTTTAGTGAGCAAGCAGTATGCATATTCCAACACAATATTAGGCTAGAAACTATGATTTTTTTTAAATTAAATTGTGCAGGCCTATGGTGATACGGGAAATGTATATTTTAAAGGTGTGTGGGGCTTAATGGTCAGCGGCAACAGCAGGTCATTCATGAGGCAGGACTCGATGTGTATGGATTTATGAGGTTTATCTCCTGGTAAAATATTCTGGTTTCGCCTCCAGGCAGGGGTTGACAGAAGAGGTAGTGGCCTGATAAAAAAATATCCAGGCTCAAGGTTAGCTTGTACACAGGGCAGCCTTTATGTGTCGGCCTTGGAGGGCCTGTCCCGCGCTACCATACCTCCTTGGAGGGCCTGTCCCGCTCTATCGTACCTCCTTGGAGGGCCTGTCCCGCTCCAGCGTACCTCCTTGGAGGGCCTGTCCCGCTCTACCGTACCTCCTTGGAGGGCCTGTCGCGCTCTATCGTACCTCCTTGGAGGGCCTGTCCCGCTCCAGCGTACCTCCTTGGAGTTCCTGTCCTGCTCTACTGTACCTCCTTGGAGGGCCTGTCCCGCTCTATCGTACCTCCTTGGAGGGCCTGTCCCTGCTCTACCGTACCTCCTTGGAGGGCCTGTCCTGCTCTACCGTACCTCCTTGGAGGGCCTGTCCTGCTCTACCGTACCTCCTTGGAGGGCCTGTCCTGCTCTACCGTACCTCCTTGGAGAGCCTGTCCCGCTCTACCGTACCTCCTTGCCCATCCAAATAAAATATTGACATTTATTTGACCAAGACGCGAAGCAGACAGAAAGATACATGAATCTCAGACAAAGCAAAACAGCGCGCCTCTGTCTTAGTATGTGTAGCCAGCCCATGAATCTGATTCTGTCTCGACTAAGAGCATGACATGTCATACTATTGTCATACTATATGATGATGCCAGGCAGCATCATCATATAGGCTACATAATAGAGGTCGACCGATTGATCGGAATGGCCGATTTAATTAGGGCCGATTTTAAGTTTTCATAACAATCGGACGTCGGTATTTTTGGACACCGATTTGGCCAATTTTTTTTTTTACACCTTTATTTAATCTTTATTTAACTAGACAAGTCAGTTAAGAACACATTCTCATTTACAATGACGGCCTAGAAAAGGTGGGTTAACTGCCTTGTTCAGGGACAGAATGACAGATTTTGACCTTGTCAGCTCGGGGGACCCATTCTTGCAACCTTAGTCGATGTGCAGGGGTACGAGGCTATATACACAGGGTACCAGTACTGAGTCGATGTGCATGGGTACGAGGCCGTATACACAGGGTACCAGTACTGAGTCGAAGTGCAGGGGTACGAGGCTGTATACACAGGGTACCAGTACTGAGTCGAAGTGCAGGGGTACGAGGCCGTATACACAGGGTACCAGTACTGAGTCGAAGTGCAGGGGTACGAGGCTGTATACACAGAGTACCAGTACTGAGTCAATGATAACTTGGCTATATACACAGAGTACCAGTACCGAGTCAATACACAGGATATCAGTACTGAGTCAAACCTTTATTTTTCCAGGGAAGTCAGTTAAGAACAAATTCTTATTTTCAATGACGGCCTGAAAAACAGCGGGTTAACTTGTTGTTTAAAGGCTGAACGGCAGATTTCTACCTTGTCCGCTCAGGGATTCGATCCAGCAACTGTCCCAACGCCCTAACCATGAGGCTACCTGCTGCCCCAATGTGCAGGGGTACGAGGTAATAACATGGTTTTATACATGCTGTACCAGTACTGAGTCGATGTGCAGGGGTACGAGGTAATAACATGGTTTTATACACGCTGTACCAGTACTGAGTCGATGTGCAGGGGTACGAGGCTTTATACACACTGTACCAGTACTGAGTCAATGTGCAGGGGTACGAGGTAATAACATGGCTTTATACACACTGTACCAGTACTGAGTCAATGTGCAGGGGGGTAATAACATGGCTTTATACACACTGTACCAGTACTGAGTCAATGTGCATGGGGTACGAGGTAATAACATGGCTTTATACACACTGTACCAGTACTGAGTCAATGTGCAGGGGTATGAGGTAATAACATGGCTTTATACACACTGTACCAGTACTGAGTCAATGTGCAGGGTACGAGGTAATAACATGGCTTTATACACACTGTACCAGTACTGAGTCCATGAGCAGGGGTACGAGGTAATAACATGGTTTTATACACACTGTACCAGTACTGAGTCAATGTGCAGGGGTACGAGGTAATAACATGGCTTTATACACACTGTACCAGTACTGAGCCAATGTGCAGGGGTACAAGGTAATAACATGGCTTTATACACACTGTACCAGTACTGAGCCAATGTGCAGGGGTACGAGGTAATAACATGGCTTTATACACACTGTACCAGTACTGAGTCAATGTGCAGGGGTACAAGGTAATAACATGGCTTTATACACACTGTACCCGTACTGAATCAATGTGCAGGGGTACGAGATAATAACATGGCTTTATACACACTGTACCAGTACTGAGTCAATGTGCAGGGGTACGAGGTAATAACATGGTTTTATACACGCTGTACCAGTACTGAGTCAATGTGCAGGGGTACGAGGCTTTATACACACTGTACCAGTACTGAATCAATGTGCAGGGGTACGAGGTAATAACATGGTTTTATACACACTGTACCAGTGCCGAGTCAATGTGCAGGGGTACGAGGTAATAACATGGCTTTCTACATGCTGTACCAGTACTGAGCCAATGTGCAGGGGTACGAGGTAATAACATGGCTTTCTACATGCTGTACCAGTACTGAGTCAATGTGCAGGGGTACGAGGTAACAACATGGCTTTATACACACTGTACCAGTACTGAGTCAATGTGCAGGGGTATGAGGTAATAACATGGCTTTATACACACTGTACCAGTACTGAGTCAATGTGCAGGGGTACGAGGTAACAACATGGCTTTATACACACTGTACCAGTACTGAGTCGATGTGCAGGGGTATGAGGTAATAACATGGCTTTATACAGGAAGTACCCGTACTGAGTCAATGTGCAGGGGTACGAGGTAATAACATGGCTTTATACAGGTACGAGGCTTTATACACACTGCACCAGTACTGAGTTGATGTGCAGGGGTACGAGGTAATAACATGGCTTTATACACAGGGTACCAGTACTGAGTCAATGTGCAGGGGTACGAGGTAACAACATGGCTTCATACAGGAAGTATCACTTCTGAGTTGATGCACAGGGGTACGAGGTAATTGAGGTAGATATGAACATATAACTAGGATTAAGGCATTAGGATAGATAATAAACAGTAGATAGTAGAGTTGATAACCAGACCGTATAATTGCCTCGAAACTGAACCGAAACTAATTTTTACACATCTAAACCAAATGAAATAAATGAAGGGGATGATGACGATGGGGGAGAAAGGGTGAGTTGATGACCCAGGGGAAGCAAACAATGCATAATTATGTAATCACTAATTGTGAATGAAAAACATGGCGGTCCAGTCTATTGTAATGATCCATTGACATTATAATCTCTACATGGTATGTAGCCTCTATCAGACCACCAAATACAAGTAGTCGTATGGTTTTGGTGGTGCCCATTCCCCCCCCCCACCAAGTGAAACCTTGAGACAGGAGAGAAGAACGGACTGTTTTTGTCCGATTATCAGCACAAAATGTAATCAGTGAGAGCGCAGGCTCAAGCAAAATCAGCAATGCACAAGCTTTCGTTGTTTATGCTCCAACAGATAACGGACTATTTTTGACTGCGGTCACAGCGACACACTTATAATGATGTTTAGGCTACTGATGTGTTTTATCATTTGACTGGGCGTCTTGCTGACCGCGGGTCTTTGTGGTCGGTGCGTTTTGTTAAGTGTCGTTATAGAAAGAAGCTGTTACCCTGTTACAACACAAACCCTTATCTCTTTCACAGTTGTCGCGTTACAACACAAACCCTTATCTCTTTCACAGTTGTCGCGTTACAACACAAACCCTTTCCTCTTTCACAGTTGTCGCGTTTCAACACAAACCCTTTTCTCTTTCACAGTTGTCGCGTTACAACACAAACCCATCCCTTTCACAGTTGTCGCATTTCAACACAAACCCTTTTCTCTTTCACAGTTGTCGCGTTTCAACAAACCCTTCTCTTTCACAGTTGTCGCGTTCCAACACAAACTCTTATCTTTCACAGTTGTCGCGTTTCAACACAAACCCTTTCTCTTTCACAGTTGTCGCGTTTCAACACAAACCCTACTCTTTCACAGTTGTCGCGTTTCAACACAAACCCCTTTCTCGTTCACAGTTGTGCGTTCCAACACAAACCCCTTTCTCGTTCACAGTTGTCGCGTTTCAACACAAACCCTTTCTCTTTCACAGTTGTCGCGTTCCAACACAAACCCTTTTCTCTTTCACAGTTGTCGCGTTTCAACACAAACCCTTTCTCTTTCAGTTGTCGCGTTTCAACACAAACCCTTTTCTCTTTCACAGTTGTCGCGTTACAACACAAACCCTTTTCTCTTTCACAGTTGTCGCGTTCCAACACAAACCCTTTTCTCTTTCACAGTTGTCGCGTTTCAACACAAACCCTCTCTTTCACAGTTGTCGCGTTTCAACACAAACCCCTTTCTCTTTCACAGTTGTGCGTTTCAACACAAACCCTTTTCTCTTTCACAGTTGTCGCGTTTCAACACAAACCCTTTTCTCTTTCACAGTTGTCGCGTTACAACACAAACCCTTTTCTCTTTCACAGTTGTCGCGTTCCAACACAAACCCTTTTCTCTTTCACAGTTGTCGCGTTTCAACACAAACCCTTTCTTTCACAGTTGTCGCGTTTCAACACAAACCCCTTTCTCTTTCACAGTTGTGCGTTCCAACACAAACCCTTTTCTCTTTCACAGTTGTCGCGTTTCAACACAAACCCTTTTCTCTTTCACAGTTGTCGCGTTACAACACAAACCCTTTTCTCTTTCACAGTTGTCGCGTTACAACACAAACCCTTTTCTCTTTCACAGTTGTCGCGTTTCAACACAAACCCTTTTCTCTTTCACAGTTGTCGCGTTTCAACACAAACCCTCTCTTTCACAGTTGTCGCGTTTCAACACAAACCCCTTTCTCTTTCACAGTTGTGTGTTCCAACACAAACCCTTTTCTCTTTCACAGTTGTCGCGTTTCAACACAAACCCTTTTCTCTTTCACAGTTGTCGCGTTACAACACAAACCCTTTTCTCTTTCACAGTTGTCGCGTTACAACACAAACCCTTTTCTCTTTCACAGTTGTCGCGTTTCAACACAAACCCTTTTCTCTTTCACAGTTGTCGCGTTACAACACAAACCCTTTTCTCTTTCACAGTTGTCGCGTTACAACACAAACCCTTTTCTCTTTCACAGTTGTCGCGTTCCAACACAAACCCTTTTCTCTTTCACAGTTGTCGCGTTCCAACACAAACCCTTTTCTCTTTCACAGTTGTCGCGTTCAACACAAACCCTTTTCTCTTTCACAGTTGTCGCGTTACAACACAAACCCTTTTCTCTTTCACAGTTGTCGCGTTCCAACACAAACCCTTTTCTCTTTCACAGTTGTCGCGTTTCAACACAAACCCTTTTCTCTTTCACAGTTGTCGCGTTACAACACAAACCCCTTACTCTTTCACAGTTGTCGCGTTTCAACACAAACCCTTTTCTCTTTCACAGTTGTCGCGTTTCAACACAAACCCCCTCCTCTTTCACAGTTGTGCGTTCCAACACAAACCCTTCTCTTTCACAGTTGTCGCGTTTCAACACAAACCCTTTCTCTTTCACAGTTGTCGCGTTTCAACACAAACCCTCTCTTTCACAGTTGTCGCGTTTCAACACAAACCCCTTTCTCTTTCACAGTTGTGTGTTCCAACACAAACCCTTTTCTCTTTCACAGTTGTCGCGTTTCAACACAAACCCTTTTCTCTTTCACAGTTGTCGCGTTACAACACAAACCCTTTTCTCTTTCACAGTTGTCGCGTTACAACACAAACCCTTTTCTCTTTCACAGTTGTCGCGTTTCAACACAAACCCTTTTCTCTTTCACAGTTGTCGCGTTACAACACAAACCCTTTTCTCTTTCACAGTTGTCGCGTTACAACACAAACCCTTTTCTCTTTCACAGTTGTCGCGTTCCAACACAAACCCTTTTCTCTTTCACAGTTGTCGCGTTCCAACACAAACCCTTTTCTCTTTCACAGTTGTCGCGTTACAACACAAACCCTTTTCTCTTTCACAGTTGTCGCGTTACAACACAAACCCTTTTCTCTTTCACAGTTGTCGCGTTCCAACACAAACCCTTTTCTCTTTCACAGTTGTCGCGTTTCAACACAAACCCTTTTCTCTTTCACAGTTGTCGCGTTACAACACAAACCCCTTTCTCTTTCACAGTTGTCGCGTTTCAACACAAACCCTTTTCTCTTTCACAGTTGTCGCGTTTCAACACAAACCCCCTTCTCTTTCACAGTTGTGCGTTCCAACACAAACCCTTCTCTTTCACAGTTGTCGCGTTTCAACACAAACCCTTTCTCTTTCACAGTTGTCGCGTTCCAACACAAACCCTTTTCTCTTTCACAGTTGTCGCGTTCCAACACAAACCCTTTTCTCTTTCACAGTTGTCGCGTTTCAACACAAACCCTTTCTCTTTCACAGTTGTGCGTTCCAACACAAACCCTTCTCTTTCACAGTTGTCGCGTTTCAACACAAACCCTTTCTCTTTCACAGTTGTCGCGTTTCAACACAAACCCTTTTCTCTTTCACAGTTGTCGCGTTTCAACACAAACCCTTTCTCTTTCACAGTTGTCGCGTTCCAACACAAACCCTTTTCTCTTTCACAGTTGTCGCGTTTCAACACAAACCCTTTCTCTTTCACAGTTGTCGCGTTCCAACACAAACCCTTTTCTCTTTCACAGTTGTCGCGTTCCAACACAAACCCTTTTCTCTTTCACAGTTGTCGCGTTTCAACACAAACCCTTCCTCTTTCACAGTTGTAACTAAGGCGAATGTAATGTGTTGAACACTTTACTCTTTTTACATTTCCTGCGGTAAAATAAACTCATGAAAATGCTTGTGATATTTAAACGATGTATTTTAACGTCACCGAAGACCTTCAAAAACACAACCAAATTGTTTGTTTTTTGTAATAGCATATATGAAATGCATTAATTACACTATTAGCTTGAAGGGGTTAGTGTTAATCATTTGATTAGTTCCGTGAAATAGAACTGATTCGTTCTGGGCCGCTCCATACAGACATCAAATGATCCCACTGATTAGTCTGCCTACCCAAACGCAACCTCCATGGCCTTCAGTTTCTTCCCGAGGTAGGCTGTGTAGCGAACAATACCGCAACGACAGAATTCAGTTTCAGTCGTCAAAAAGCAACGATTGGGCCTGACTAAGTATGAGAAGACGAGTGGCCGGGGATGTGTGGTCAACCATTCATAAAACACATCACCCGTTAATGTAACAATGTTTCTATATCTATCCATTATTACAACCTATGCTGCAACACTGTTGCAATGTGCAACAATTCCCTTTCATTTCATATCGACCGAACAATCAGCTAGTTTTTTTGAGTTCAGAACAACAAATAGCCAACACCTTTCAGTAGCTTTCCAGAATGTTCGATGGCTACAAAGGTGCATCACACCAACACCACTATACTCCTGCACTGCCTCGCCTCTACCTGATTTCTGATGCTGGGGGCGTTGGTCCTGCGTCCACTGCCGCGCTAGCTGGCAAACCCAACTTACCGTGTTTTTCTTGTGCACCATTTTGTCCAGCTTTTTAGCAATGCGTTCGACCTCGTGGTCTTTCGCCATTTTGCTTGTATTTTTTTTTTTTTGTAGCTGCTCTTCTCTCCCGTTACGGATGAACCTCCATTTATGTTGGGAAAAAAAACCCTCTATCGTCTCTTTCCTTTCTCTCACAGTCCCCAACCCATCCACTTGTTTCCTCACGGCGCGCGGGTTCCTACGTCTTCTTCTTTCTTCATTATTGCAGACTATACCTATTGGTGTATTGCCGCGCCACCTGCTGTACGGGGTATGGAAACAACAAATGAATGAATGAATGATCCAATATTCATTTCGGGGAGAAATGGGGGCTCGACATCATACAACAACAACAAAAACACTCATTCAGTCACAGTTGTAATCACGTCTCTAAACAGGCTCAGGTGCCTGTGAGGGCGGAGCGTTCATCAATAGGATTCCTCCGCTCAGCCACGCCCACAAATGACGCCTAATTTCTGACTTCCTCTCTGTTTGTGCTGTGGAGTTGATAGCCAATGTCATTAAAACGCTACAAAATCCACCTTCTTAACATGTAACATGTCAGGATCCCTCTGTTGACAAGGAAGAGTATCTGTTGTATCCTACTCCTACTATCATTACTTCCTCAACTTCTCTCCCTTCCAGGAGTCATTACTGGACAATGCTTATTCTCAACACCTCAAGTCTACTTCACCCTAACAGAAAACGTAAAATAAATGTGTGTGCTTGTTCACCACCACAAGTGCATCATTTAGACTCAGCTGGCATACGATATGATCTACAGTCGTATGTACACTTGACACATGATCAACTATTATGCATTTATCACACTGCATGGACTTGGGCACGAATACTCTAACAGGGTATCTCTCAAAAAAAAACATAAATACAAGTGAGAATGGATTGAGTGGGCGTCCTCACTCCACCCACCATGCGGGTAAGTCAGTGCCCACAAAACACTTGATCCAATTATTTGAATATATCCTCTGCTTTTACTTCTAAAGCAAACCCACTCTTAGTCGCCCTGCTTTGAAGATCCACAGACACACACAACACCTTCCAAACCGATATCTTCTTGAGGCGCAGAGCTCCTTCTGTTCCATAGATACACACAGTCACACAAACAAATGTTAAAAATGAGCCCACTTCTCTTCACTCTCATCAGCACAGTCTTATTCAATGTATACACAATTGTTAACAGAGATTTAAATCAGATATCTCAGGAACAAACATAGACAAAAATATTTAATGAATAGAAAAAGTGATGCAAAAAATGTACCACCGACTACCAACTCACACCCCCATCTATATACCACTATTACACACCACCATCTATATACCACTATTACACACCACCATCTATATACCACTATTACACACCCCCATCTATATACCACTATTACACACCACCATCTATATACCACTATTACATACCACCATCTATATACCACTATTACATACCACCATCTATATACCACTATTACACACCACCATCTATATACCACTATTACACACCACCTATATACCACTACTACACACCATCTATATACCACTATTACACACCACTATCTATATACCACTACTACACATCACCATCTATATACCACTATTACACACCACCATCTATATACCACTATTACACACCACCATCTATATACCACTATTACACACCACCATCTATATACCACTATTACACACAATCTATATACCACTATTACACACCACCACCTATATACCACTACTACACACCACCATCTATATACCACTATTACACACCACCATCTATATACCACTATTACACACCACTATCTATACACCACTATTACACACCACCATCTATATACCACTATTACACACCCCCCATCTATATAGCACTATTACACACCACCACCTAACATCTATATACCACTATTACACACCACCATCTATATACCACTATTACACACCACCATCTATATACCACTATTACACACCACCATCTATATACCACTATTACACACCACCATCTATATACCACTACTACACACCACCATCTATATACCACTATTACACCACCAACTAACATCTATATACCACTATTACACACCCCATCTATATACCACTATTACATACCACCAACTAATATCTATACACCACTATTACACACCACCAACAACATCTATATACCACTATTACACACCACCAACTAACATCTATGTACCACTATTACACACCACCATCTATATACCACTATTACACACCACCATCTATATACCACTATTACACACCACCAACAACATCTATATACCACTATTACACACCCCATCTATATACCACTATTACACACCCCATCTATATACCACTATTACACACCACCTATATACCACTACTACACACCATCTATATACCACTATTACACACCACTATCTATATACCACTACTACACATCACCATCTATATACCACTATTACACACCACCATCTATATACCACTATTACACACCACCATCTATATACCACTATTACACACCACCATCTATATACCACTATTACACACAATCTATATACCACTATTACACACCACCACCTATATACCACTACTACACACCACCATCTATATACCACTATTACACACCACCATCTATATACCACTATTACACACCACTATCTATACACCACTATTACACACCACCATCTATATACCACTATTACACACCCCCATCTATATAGCACTATTACACACCACCACCTAACATCTATATACCACTATTACACACCACCATCTATATACCACTATTACACACCACCATCTATATACCACTATTACACACCACCATCTATATACCACTATTACACACCACCATCTATATACCACTACTACACACCACCATCTATATACCACTATTACACACCACCAACTAACATCTATATACCACTATTACACAACCCCATCTATATACCACTATTACATACCACCAACTAATATCTATACACCACTATTACACACCACCAACAACATCTATATACCACTATTACACACCACCAACTAACATCTATGTACCACTATTACACACCACCATCTATATACCACTATTACACACCACCATCTATATACCACTATTACACACCACCAACAACATCTATATACCACTATTACACAACCCCATCTATATACCACTATTACACACCCCCATCTATATACCACTATTACACACCACCATCTATATACCACTATTACACACCACCATCTATATACCACTATTACACACCACCATCTATATACCACTATTACACACCACTATCTATATACCACTATTACAGACCACTATCTATACACCACTATTACACACCACCACCTAACATCTATATACCACTATTACACACCACCATCTGTATACCACTATTACACACCACCAACAACATCTATATACCACTATTACACAACCCCATCTATATACCACTATTACACACCCCCATCTATATACCACTATTACACACCACCATCTATATACCACTATTACAGACCACCATCTATATACCACTATTACACACCACCATCTATATACCACTATTACACACCACCAACAACATCTATATACCACTATTACACACCACCACCTATATACCACTATTACACACCACCATCTATATACCACTATTACACACCACTATCTATATACCACTATTACACACCACCAACAACATCTATATACCACTATTACACACCACCACCTATATACCACTATTACACACCACCATCTATATACCACTATTACACACCCCCATCTATATACCACTATTACACACCACCATCTATATACCACTATTACACACCACCATCTATATACCACTACTACACACCACCATCTATATACCACTACTACACACCACCATCTATATACCACTATTACACACCACTATCTATATACCACTATTACACACCACCATCTATATACCACTATTACACACCACCACCTATATACCACTACTACACACCACCATCTATATACCACTATTAAACACCACCATCTATATACCACTATTACACACCACTATCTATACACCACTAAAATCAAATCAAATCAAATCAAATCAAATGTTATTTTTCACATACACATGGTTAGCAGATGTTAATGCGAGTGTAGCGAAATGCTTGTGCTTCTAGTTCCGACAATGCAGTAATAACGAACAAGTAATCTAACTAACAATTCCAAAAAAACTACTGTCTTATACACAGTGTAAGGGGATAAAGAATATGTACATAAGGATATATGAATGAGTGATGGTACAGAGCAGCATAGGCAAGATACAGTAGATGATATCGAGTACAGTATATACATATGAGTTAAGTATGTAAAGTGGCATAGTTAAAGTGGCTAGTGATACATGTATTACATAAGGATGCAGTCGATGATATAGAGTACAGTATCAACGTATGCATATGAGATGAACAATGTAGGGTAAGTAACATTATATAAGGTAGCATTGTTTAAAGTGGCTAGTGATATATTTACATCATTTCCCATCAATTCCCATGATTAAAGTGGCTGGAGTAGAGTCAGTGTCATTGACAGTGTGTTGGCAGTAGCCACTCAATGTTAGTGGTGGCTGTTTAACAGTCTGATGGCCTTGAGATAGAAGCTGTTTTTCAGTCTCTCGGTCCCAGCTTGATGCACCTGTACTGACCTCGCCTTCTGGATGACAGCGGGGTGAACAGGCAGTGGCTCGGGTGGTTGATGTCCTTGATGATCTTTATGGCCTTCCTGTAGCATCGGGTGGTGTAGGTGTCCTGGAGGGCAGGTAGTTTACCCCCGGTGATGCGTTGTGCAGACCTCACTACCCTCTGGAGAGCCTTACGGTTGAGGGCGGTGCAGTTGCCATACCAGGCGGTGATACATCCCGCCAGGATGCTCTCGATTGTGCATCTGTAGAAGTTTGTGAGTGCTTTTGGTGACAAGCCGAATTTCTTCAGCCTCCTGAGGTTGAAGAGGCGCTGCTGCGCCTTCCTCACGATGCTGTCTGTGTGAGTGGACCAATTCAGTTTGTCTGTGATGTGTATGCCGAGGAACTTAAAACTTGCTACCCTCTCCACTACTGTTCCATCGATGTGGATGGGGGTGTTCCCTCTGCTGTTTCCTGAAGTCCACAATCATCTCCTTAGTTTTGTTGACGTTGAGTGTGAGGTTATTTTCCTGACACCACACTCCGAGGGCCCTCACCTCCTCCCTGTAGGCCGTCTCGTCGTTGTTGGTAATCAAGCCTACCACTGTTGTGTCGTCCGCAAACTTGATGATTGAGTTGGAGCGTGCATGGCCACGCAGTCGTGGGTGAACAGGGAGTACAGGAGAGGGCTCAGAACGCACCCTTGTGGGGCCCCAGTGTTGAGGATCAGCGGGGAGGAGATGTTGTTGCCTACCCTCACCACCTGGGGGCTATACCCGTCAGGAAGTCCAGTACCCAGTTGCACAGGGGGGTCGAGACCCAGGGTCTCGAGCTTGATGACGAGCTTGGAGGGTACTATGGTGTTGAATGCCGAGCTGTAGTCGATGAACAGCATTCTCACATAGGTATTCCTCTTGTCCAGATGGGTTAGGGCAGTGTGCAGTGTGGTTGAGATTGCATCGTCTGTGGACCTATTTGGGCGGTAAGCAAATTGGAGTGGGTCAAGGGTGTCAGGTAGGGTGGAGGTGATATGGTCCTTGACTAGTCTCTCAAAGCACTTCATGATGACGGATGTGAGTGCTACGGGCGGTAGTCGTTTAGCTCAGTTACCTTAGCTTTCTTGGGAACAGGAACAATGGTGGCCCTCTTGAAGCATGTGGGAACAGCAGACTGGTATAGGGATTGATTGAATATGTCCGTAAACACACCGGCCAGCTGGTCTGCGCATGCTCTGAGGCGCGGCTGGGGATGCCGTCTGGGCCTGCAGCCTTGCGAGGGTTAACACGTTTAAATGTCTTACTCACTTCGGCTGCAGTGAAGGAGAGACCGCATGTTTCCGTTGCAGGCCGTGTCAGTGGCACTGTATTGTCCTCAAAGCGGGCAAAAAGTTATTTAGTCTGCTTGGGAGCAAGACATCCTGGTCCGTGACTGGGCTGGGTTTCTTCCTGTAGTCGGTGATTGACTGTAGACCCTGCCACATGCCTCTTGTGTCTGAGCCGTTGAATTGGGATTCTACTTTGTCTCTGTACTGGCGCTTAGCTTGTTTGATAGCCTTGCGGAGGGAATAGCTGCACTGTTTGTATTCAGTCATGTTACCAGACACCTTGCCCTGATTAAAAGCAGTGGTTCGTGCCTTCAGTTTCACACGAATGCTGCCATCAATCCACGGTTTCTGGTTAGGGAATGTTTTAATCGTTGCTATGGGAACGACATCTTCAACGCACGTTCTAATGAACTCGCACACCGTATCAGCGTATTCGTCAATGTTGTTGTCTGACGCAATACGAAACCTCTCCCAGTCCACGTGATGGAAGCAGTCTTGGAGTGTGGAGTCAGCTTGGTCGGACCAGCATTGGACAGACCTCAGCGTGGGAGCCTCTTGTTTTAGTTTCTGTCTGTAGGCAGGGATCAACAAAATGGAGTCGTGGTCAGCTTTTCCGAAAGGGGGCGGGGCAGGGCCTTATATGCGTCGCGGAAGTTAGAGTAACAATGATCCAGGGTCTTTCCACCCCTGGTTGCGCAATCGATATGCTGATAAAATTTAGGGAGTCTTGTTTTCAGATTAGCCTTGTTAAAATCCCCAGCTACAATGAATGCAGCCTCCGGATTAATCGTTTCCAGTTTGCAGAGAGTTAAATAAAGTTCGTTCAGAGCCATCGATGTGTCTGCTTGGGGGGGATATATACGGCTGTGATTATAATCAAAAAGAATTCTCTCACTATTACACACCACCATCTATATACCACTATTACACACCACCACCTAACATCTATATACCACTATTACATACCACCATCTATATACCACTATTACACTCCACCAACTGCCACTACATAAGGGGCGGCAGGGTACCCTAGTGGTTAGAGCGTTGGACTAGTAACCGAAAGGTTGCAAGTTCAAACCCCCGAGCTGACAAGGTACAAATCTGTCGTTCTGCCCCTGAACAAGTCAGTTAACCCACTGTTCCTAGGCCGTCATTGAAAATAAGAATTTGTTCTTAACTGACTTGCCTGGTTAAATAAAAATAAAAAATAACACCCACTTTTCCACTCTGGCCCTGGCAATCTCAACCTGTCTCTCTCGTACTGGACACGTCTTCTGATCCTTAGCAACATGAGCACCCCACAATTGACACGCACATTTTCCCCACAAGTTCTACTACGTATTCCTTTGTCCCATGACCTCCTGCACATTCCTACGTATTCCTTCGTCCCATGACCTCCTGCACAGTTCTAGGTATTCCTTTGCCCTCCTGCACAGTTCTACATGTTCCTTTGTCCCTCCTGCACAGTTCTACATATTCCTTTGTTCCAGCACCTCCTGCACAGTTCTACGTATTCCTTTGTCCATCCTGCACAGTTCTACGTATTCCCTACCCTCCTTGACAGTTCTACGTATTCCTTTGTCCCTACTGCACAGTTCTACGTATTCCTTTGTCCCATGACCTCCTGCACAGTTCTACGTGTTCCTTTGACCCTCCTGCACAGTTCTACGTGTTCCTTTGTCCCTCCTGCACAGTTCTACGTATTCCTTCTCCCTCCTGCACAGTTCTACGTATTCCTTTGTCCCATGACCTCCTGCAAAGTTCTACGTATTCCTTTGGCCCTCCTGCACAGTTCTACGTATTCCTTTGTCCCTCCTGCACAGTTCTACGTGTTCCTTTGGCCCTCCTGCACAGTTCTACGTGTTCCTTTGTCCCTCCTGCACTGTTCTACGTGTTCCTTTGACCCTCATGCACAGTTCTACGTATTCCTTTGTCCCTCCTGCACAGTTCTACGTGTTCCTTTGGCCCTCCTGCACAGTTCTACGTGTTCCTTTGGCCCCCCTGCACAGTTCTACGTATTCCTTTATCCCTCCTGCACAGTTCTACGTATTCCTTTGCCCCTCCTGCACAGTTCTACGTATTCCTTTGTCCCTCCTTCACAGTTCTACGTATTCCTTTGGCCCTCCTGCACAGTTCTACGTATACCTTTGTCCCATGACCTCCTGCACAGTTCTACGTATTCCTTTGTCCCATGACCTCCTGCACAGTTCTACGTATTCCTTTGGCCCTCCTGCACAGTTCTACATATACCTTCCGGCGCCGACAGAGATGGCCGCCTCGCTTCGCGTTCCTAGGAAACTATGCAGTTTTTTGTTTTTTTACGTGTTATTTCTTACACTAGTACCCCAGGTCATCTTAGGTTTCATTACATACAGCCGAGAAGAACTACTGAATATAAGATCAGCGTCAACTCACCATCAGTTCGACCAAGAATATGTTTTTCGCGATGCGGATCCTGTGTTCTGCCTTACAACCAGTGCCACGGAATGGTTCCCATGCAGCGACCCAAAAAAACGACTCAGAAAAAGAGGGAAACGAAGAGGTCTTCTGGTCAGACTCCGGAGACGGGCACATCGTGCACCACTCCCTAGCATTCTTCTTGCCAATGTCCAGTCTCTTGACAACAAGGTTGATGAAATCCGAGCAAGGGTAGCATTCCAGAGGGACATCAGAGACTGTAACGTTCTCTGCTTCACGGAAACATGGCTAACTGGAGAGACGCAATCCGAAGCGGTGCAGCCAGCGGGTTTCTCCACGCATCGCGCCGACAGAAACAAACATCTTTCTGGAAAGAAGAGGGGCGGGGCGTATGCCTTATGGCCAACGTGACATGGTGTGATGAAAGAAACATACAGGAACTCAAATCCTTCTGTTCACCTGATTTAGAATTCCTCACAATCAAATGTAGACCGCATTATCTACCAAGAGAATTCTCTTCGATTATAATCACAGCCGTATATATCCCCCAAGCAGACACATCGATGGCTCTGAACGAACTTTATTTAACTCTCTGCAAACTGGAAACGATTTATCCGGAGGCTGCATTCATTGTAGCTGGGGATTTTAACAAGGCTAATCTGAAAACAAGACTCCCTAAATTTTATCAGCATATCGATTGCGCAACCAGGGGTGGAAAGACCCTGGATCATTGTTACTCTAACTTCCGCGACGCATATAAGGCCCTGCCCTGCCCCCTTTCGGAAAAGCTGACCACGACTCCATTTTGTTGATCCCTGCCTACAGACAGAAACTAAAACAAGAAGCTCCCACGCTGAGGTCTGTCCAACGCTGGTCCGATCAAGCTGACTCCACACTCCAAGACTGCTTCCATCACGTGGACTGGGAGATGTTTCGTATTGCGTCAGACAACAACATTGACGAATACGCTGATTCGGTGTGCGAGTTCATTAGAACGTGCGTTGAAGATGTCGTTCCCATAGCAACGATTAAAACATTCCCTAACCAGAAACCGTGGATTGATGGCAGCATTCGTGTGGAACTGAAGGCGCGAACCACTGCTTTTAATCAGGGCAAGGTGTCTGGTAACATGACTGAATACAAACAGTGCAGCTATTCCCTCCGCAAGGCTATCAAACAAGCTAAGCGCCAGTACAGAGACAAAGTAGAATCCCAATTCAACGGCTCAGGCACAAGAGGCATGTGGCAGGGTCTACAGTCAATCACGGACTACAGGAAGAAACCCAGCCCAGTCACGGACCAGGATGTCTTGCTCCCAGGCAGACTAAATAACTTTTTTGCCCGCTTTGAGGACAATACAGTGCCACTGACACGGCCTGCAACGAAAACATGCGGTCTCTCCTTCACTGCAGCCGAAGTGAGTAAGACATTTAAACGTGTTAACCCTCGCAAGGCTGCAGGCCCAGACGGCATCCCTAGCCCGCCCTCAGAGCATGCGCAGACCAGCTGGCCGGTGTGTTTACGGACATATTCAACCAATCCCTATACCAGTCTGCTGTTCCCACATGCTTCAAGAGGGCCACCATTGTTCCTGTTCCCAAGAAAGCTAAGGTAACTGAGCTAAACGACTACCGCCCCGTAGCACTCACATCCGTCATCATGAAGTGCTTTGAGAGACTAGTCAAGGACCATATCACCTCCACCCTACCTGACACCCTTGACCCACTCCAATTTGCTTACCGCCCAAATAGGTCCACAGACGATGCAATCTCAACCACACTGCACACTGCCCTAACCCATCTGGACAAGAGGAATACCTATGTGAGAATGCTGTTCATCGACTACAGCTCGGCATTCAACACCATAGTACCCTCCAAGCTCGTCATCAAGCTCGAGACCCTGGGTCTCGACCCCGCCCTGTGCAACTGGGTACTGGACTTCCTGACGGGCCGCCCCCAGGTGGTGAGGGTAGGCAACAACATCTCCTCCCCGCTGATCCTCAACACTGGGGCCCCACAAGGGTGCGTTCTGAGCCCTCTCCTGTACTCCCTGTTCACGCACGACTGCGTGGCCACGCACGCCTCCAACTCAATCATCAAGTTTGCGGACGACACAACAGTGGTAGGCTTGATTACCAACAACGACGAGACGGCCTACAGGGAGGAGGTGAGGGCCCTCGGAGTGTGGTGTCAGGAAAATAACCTCACACTCAACGTCAACAAAACTAAGGAGATGATTGTGGACTTCAGGAAACAGCAGAGGGAACACCCCCCCATCCACATCGATGGAACAGTAGTGGAGAGGGTAGCAAGTTTTAAGTTCCTTGGCATACACATCACAGACAAACTGAATTGGTCCACTCACACAGACAGCATCGTGAGGAAGGCGCAGCAGCGCCTCTTCAACCTCAGGAGGCTGAAGAAATTCGGCTTGTCACCAAAAGCACTCACAAACTTCTACAGATGCACAATCGAGAGCATCCTGGCGGGCTGTATCACCGCCTGGTATGGCAACTGCACCGCCCTCAACCGTAAGGCTCTCAGAGGGTAGTGAGGTCTGCACAACGCATCACCGGGGCAAACTACCTGTCCTCCAAGACACCTACACCACCCGATGCTACAGGAAGGCCATAAAGATCATCAAGGACATCAACCACCCGAGCCACTGCCTGTTCACCCCGCTGTCATCCAGAAGGCGAGGTCAGTACAGGTGCATCAAAGCTGGGACCGAGAGACTGAAAAACAGCTTCTATCTCAAGGCCATCAGACTGTTAAACAGCCACCACTAACATTGAGTGGCTACTGCCAACACACTGTCAATGACACTGTCTCTACTCCAGCCACTTTAATAATGGGAATTGATGGGAAATGATGTAAATATAACACTAGCCACTTTAAACAATGCTACCTTATATAATGTTACTTACCCTACATTATTCATCTCATATGCATACGTAGATACTGTACTCTATATCATCGACTGCATCCTTATGTAATACATGTATCACTAGCCACTTTAACTATGCCACTATGCCATACTCATCTCATATGTATATACTGTACTCGATATCATCTACTGTATCTTGCCTATGCTGCTCTGTACCATCACTCATTCATATATCCTCATGTACATATTCTTTATCCCCTTACACTGTGTACAAGACAGTAGTTTTTTTTTTGGAATTGTTAGTTAGATTACTTGTTCGTTATTACTGCATTGTCGGAACTAGAAGCACAAGCATTTCGCTACACTCGCATTAACATCTGCTAACCATGTGTATGTGACAAATACAATTTGATTTGATTTGATTTGACCTTTGTCCCATGACCTCCTGCACAGTTCTACGTATTCCTTTGTCCCATGACCTCCTGCACAGTTCTACATATTCCCTTGTCCCTCCTGCACAGTTCTACGTATTCCTTTGTCCCATGACCTCCTGCACAGTTCTACATATTCCTTTGTCCATCCTGCACAGTTCTACATAGTCCTTTGCCCCTCCTGCACAGTTCTATGTATTCCTTTGTCCCATGACCTCCTTCACAGTTCTACGTATTCCTTTGGCCCTCCTGCACAGTTCTACGTATACCTTTGTCCCATGACCTCCTGCACAGTTCTACATATTCCTTTGTCCATCCTGCACAGTTCTACATATTCCTTTGCCCCTCCTGCACAGTTCTACGTATTCCTTTGTCCCATGACCTCCTTCACAGTTCTACGTGTTCCTTTGGCCCCCCTGCACAGTTCTACGTATTCTTTTATCCCTCCTGCACAGTTCTACATATTCCTTTGCCCCTCCTGCACAGTTCTACGTATTCCTTTGTCCCATGACCTCCTTCACAGTTCTACGTATTCCTTTGGCCCTCCTGCACAGTTCTACGTATACCTTTGTCCCATGACCTCCTGCACAGTTCTACGTATTCCTTTGTCCCATGACCTCCTGCACAGTTCTACGTATTCCTTTGGCCCTCCTGCACAGTTCTACATATACCTTTGTCCCATGACCTCCTGCACAGTTCTACGTATTCCTTTGTCCCATGACCTCCTGCACAGTTCTACATATTCCTTTGTCCCTCCTGCACAGTTCTACGTATTCCTTTGTCCCATGACCTCCTGCACAGTTCTACATATTCCTTTGTCCATCCTGCACAGTTCTACATATTCCTTTGTCCCTCCTGCACAGTTCTACGTATTCCTTTGTTCCAGACCTCCTGCACATTCCTACTTATTCCTTTGTCCCATGACCTCCTGCACATTCCTCACATGTCAGAATATCCCTCCGACACACTTCTGCAACCTGACCATAAGCTTGGCATGTGAAACACCTTAGTCGGTTAGAGGCACCAAAGCTATTTTGGAATAACTGACACATCCAAAAAATGCGGGAAATATTTGTGCTGAGGGTGCTTCAGCACCCCCGGATAAATAACAAGTAAACATTTCTCCGCCAAATTAGTGCACTGGGCCTTTATCACTTATGTACGAGCGGAGTGGAGTATTGTGGAGCAAAAATACTCGTCAGCAGAGGGAGAAAGGCTTCGGAGTGTTTTTTATGTTGCATTACAATGGGCTGAACAACACATCCGTGTGTTTTGTATGTTGCATTACAATGGGCTGAACAACACATCCGTGTGTTTTGTATGTTGCATTACAACGGGCTGAACAACAGCAGAGCAGGGAGAAAGGCTTCGGAGTGTTTTGTATGTTGCATTACAATGGGCTGAACAACACATCCGTGTGTTTTGTATGTTGCATTACAACGGGCTGAACAACACATCCGTGTGTTTTGTATGTTGCATTACAATGGGCTGAACAACACATCCATGTGTTTTGTATGTTGTATTACAATGGGCTGAACAACACATCCATGTGTTTTGTATGTTGCATTACAATGGGCTGAACAACACATCCATGTGTTTTGTATGTTGCATTACAATGGGCTGAACAACACATCCATGTGTTTTGTATGTTGCATTACAATGGGCTGAACAGCACATCCATGTGTTTTGTATGTTGTATTACAATGGGCTGAACAACACATCCATGTGTTTTGTATGTTGTATTACAATGGGCTGAACAACACATCCGTGTGTTTTGTATGTTGTATTACAATGGGCTGAACAACACATCCTTGTGTTTTGTATGTTGCATTACAACGGGCTGATCGACACATCCGTGTGTTTTGTATGTTGCATTACAATGGGCTGAACAACACATCCGTGTGTTTTGTATGTTGCATTACAACGGGCTGAACAACACATCCGTGTGTTTTGTATGTTGCATTACAATGGGCTGAACAACACATCCATGTGTTTTGTATGTTGCATTACAACGGGCTGAACAACACATCCGTGTGTTTTGTATGTTGCATTACAACGGGCTGAACAACACATCCATGTGTTTTGTATGTTGCATTACAACGGGCTGAACAACACATCCATGTGTTTTGTATGTTGCATTACAACGGGCTGAACAACACATCCATGTGTTTTGTATGTTGCATTACAATGGGCTGAACAACACATCCGTGTTTTTTGTATGTTGCATTACAATGGGCTGAACAACACATCCGTGTGTTTTGTATGTTGCATTACAACGGGCTGAACAACACATCCGTGTGTTTTGTAACAAATACTTTCAAAAAGCTGTAATTTGTATTTTCAAAATGCAAAATACTGTTCAATACCATTTCTTTACAGCGATTCACAACTTTGTGGCCCTCTTTCACCCTACATTGGTATCAAATGTCTGATGGCAGTGTGATAATAGTAGTGTCTGCGAAATTACCTAAATGTAAATGCATGCATTAATGTTAAATGTAACAATTGAAAAGCATCCTGAGCATTACTCTGATGAGCCACATCCCGAAACAAGAACAATGACAATACCCAGTGTGCTTTGCAGTTGTTAATTTTAATTTCCATTAGATTTGAGTAATTTAGCAGACACTCTTATCCAGAGTGACAGTACATAGATCAACAACAATACAAAATTTACAACAAATTTTACAATACAACATTTTATTTTAATTAAATACAGTACTTTGCAAAAGTACGCTTATAAGAAATCCCGCTGTGCCCTCAGATGAACCATTAAACAGACAAAGCATCAATACAGGATTAAGATTGAATCCTACTACACCGGCTCTGAATCTCGTCGGATGTGGCAGGGCTTGAAAACTGTTACGGACTACAAGGGGAAACCCAGACATGAGCTGCCCAGTGTCGTGAGCCTACTAGACGAGCTAAATGCCTTTTATACTTGCTTCGAGGCAAGCAACACTGAAGCATGCACGAGAGCACCAGCTGTTCTGGATGACTGTGTGATAACGCTCTTGGTAGCCGATTTGAACAAAACCTTTAAACAGGTCAACATTCACAAAGCCGCTGGGCCAGACAGATTACCAGGATGTGTACTCAAAGCAAGTATCTTCACTGACATTTTCAATCCCTGACCGAGTCTGTAATATCTACTTGTTCCAAGCAGACCACCATAGTCCCTGTGCCCAAGGAAGCGAAGTTAACCTGCCTAAATGATTTCTGCTCCGTGGCACTCACATCGGTAGCCATGAAGGCTCACAACAACAGCATCCTCTAGGACACCCTAGCCCCTCTCCAATTTGCATACCACCCCAACATTGACCACAGCTCAGCGTCTAACACGTGGACTACAGGAAAAGGCTGGCTGCCACTATTGTGTCATCAGCAACCTTTTTTTTCTCCCCAATTTCATGGTATCCAATTGTTAGTAATTACTATCTTGTCTCATCGCTACAACTCCCGTATGTGCTCGGGAGAGACGAAGGTCGAAAGCCATGCGTCCTCCGAAACACAACCCAACCAAGCCGCATTGCTTCTTAACACAGTGCGCATCCAACCCAGAAGCCAGCCACACCAATGTGTCTGAGGAAACACTGTGCACCTGGCGACCTTGGTTAGCGTGCACTGCGCCCGGCGCAATGAGACAAGGATATCCCTACCGGCGAAGCCCTCCTAACCTGGACAACACTAGGCCAATTGTGCCTCGCCCCATGGACCTCCCGGTCGCAGCCGGCTGCGACAGAGCCTGGGCGCGAACCCAGAGTCTCTGGTGGCACAGCTAGCACTGCAATGCAGTGCCTAGACCACTGTGCCACCCGGGAGGCCATCGTCAGCAAACTTAACGATGGCATTGGAATCATGCTTGGCCTACGCAGTCGTGGGTGAACAGGAAGTAGAAGGAGGGGAATGAGCACGCACCCCTGACAGGCCCCGTGTTGAGGATCATCGTGGCAGACGTGTTGTTGCCTACCCTTAACCACCTGGGGGACGGCCCGTCGGGAAGTCCGGGATCCAGTTGCAGAGGGAGGTGTTTAGTTCCAGTGTCCTTAGCTTAGTGATGAGCTTTGTGGGTACTATGGTGTTGAACGCTGAGCTGTAGTCAATGAACACCATTCTCACATAGGTATTGCTTTTGTTCAGGTGGGAAATGGCAGTGTGGAGTGAGTCATCTGTCGGGCTGGTAAGCGAATTGGTCTCGGGAGTCTCTGCATTTGAGCTTTTTTATTGTGGTATAGCGTGACAATAAGCAAAATTCAAATATACAAGAACTCACTAACATTGTGCTCCATCACCGATTTAAACTGCCCCTTTAGTCCATTCATCATGATGCCGGGTCTGGTCTGGCCTCTCCATGCTCTTCAAGAACAAAGTAACTCCGCCACCAGACTAAACCTTTCCTTCATCAGCCACTGGGCGTCGCTGTTTCTCTGTTTAGGGCTGACTCGTGGCGGATGGGTGGTTCGCCTGCCAGTTCATTTTATTTCATTCCATGATAGTAAGCCACCCACTGACAGTGTAGTGTGTGTGTGTGTGTGTGTGTGTGTGTGTGTGTGTGTGTTTGCTTTGTTAGGAAACTCCACCTCAGCTAGTGGGGGAAGTCCTTCTATGCCACTGTTCAGGCTTCACACACACACACACACACACACACACACACACACACACACACACACACACACACACACACACACACACGTTGTGGAGGAAGCCCTGCCGCCATAGTGGCAGTGAGGTCATTTGTTCCTCCACCGTTTCCAAGGCTGTATTATTCCTGACCATAACAATGTTCTGCTCCACCGGGGCCCCACTGATGAGGACATTGTTGTCATACCAAAGTTATTCAGCAGAAAGATTCATCTGTGAACACACAGCCTTCTTGCTTTGCGTGTGTCTGTCTGTTTTCAACATCTAATACGCGGTAGGCTAAAAGTAAAAGTATTATAGTGGTCCTATAGTATCTTAACTAATAGCGCTAAAAGTATTGGGACGCCGTCAAGCAATCTGGTCAAATAATTGACTTTGTGTTACGTGAACTGTTTAGTCATTTTACTGTTGGCCATTTATACATGCCATATAATGTAATGGGAATTACTCCAGGCAGTCGTTTTGCGTGATTTCTCCAATGGCAGTTGCTTCATTACACCACTAGATGGCACTAGTTTTCAGATTGTTTGTTTCAAAAGCTGTCCTCTTTTCTACGCTGCATGATGAAATACTTCAGATGGCCTACTCGCAAAAAAAATACCGATTGTCTTTATTGTGCAAGACATTATGACCTTTTTTACATTGTCAATCATGTGTGATTTTTTTGTGTTTAACCTTCAGAGTAGGCTTCTAGTGTAGTTTATAAGATGTTATGAGTTGATATGAGGACAGATATACAGATTATACAAATGGTGTTTCTTCAAAGGCCTTTATAGCACAACAAAGTCTTCATACTGGGCCGGCAGGGTAGCCTAGTGGTTAGAGTGTTGGACTAGTAACCGAAAGGTTGCAAGTTCAAATCCCCGAGCTGACAAGGTACAACTCTGTCGTTCTGCCCCTGAACAAGGCAGTTAACCCACTGTTCCTAGGCCGTCATTGAAAATAAGAATTTGTTCTTAACTGACTTGCCTAGTTAAATAAAGGTGTTCTCAACTGGCCTACCTGGTTAAATAAAGGTGTTCTCAACTGGCCTACCTGGTTAAATAAAGGTGTTCTCAACTAGCCTACCTGGTTAAATAAAGGTGTTCTCAACTGGCCTACCTGGTTAAATAAAGGTGTTCTCAACTGGCCTACCTGGTTAAATAAAGGTGTTCTCAACTGGCCTACCTGGTTAAATAAAGGTGTTCTCAACTGGTCTACATGGTTAAATAAAGGTGAAATACATTTTTTGTTTTAAAGATAGTCCTCCATTTACTCATCGATTTAATCTAAATTTGTCTCTATTTCAAGCTCCATAGTGTTGGTGTTTTCTCACCTCAGTGAGCGATTTTGAGAAGCTCTAAGTCAGTTTTCACTCCAGCCTTTACCAACTAGGAAATTCTCTTTCTTCTCTCTCTCTCTCTCTCTTTCTCTCTCTCTTTCTCTCTCTCTCTTTCTCTCTCTCTTTCTCTCTCTCTCTCTCCTTTCTCTCTCTTCTCTCTCTTCTCTCTCTTCTCTCTCTCTCTTCTCTCTCTTCTCTCTCTCTTTCTCTCTCTCATGATAAAAAAAGGGACTGAGACATCCAAGCTGATTTGATAAACGAAGAGACATTATCCTCCCTGCCTCTCCTCTGTCTAGAGTCCTCTCTGTCTATTAGAGGAGAGGACATGTTCTTGATTCCTAACACATGTACTAAAGCACATAAAAACTGGTTCACACACACACACACACACACACACACACACACACACACACACACACACACACACACACAAACACACTGGTTCACAAGCCTGGAGACACAAACAGACAAGACAAAACATGTTGTTGTTTCGGTTGACATGTTGTTGTTGATGTTGACATTTAGTTTATGTTGACTACGGTTTTTAGGTGAGTTGCACTGCAGAAGAAATACCTGAGTCAATATAGGCTACTTACCGGATATCATACCAATCCTTTCCAATATATCATGGGAAGTTAAGGGCATTGACAGTAATGATTAGTAATGACTAGTAATGACTAGTAATGAAAATAATGACTAGTAATGACAGTAATGACAGTAACGATTAGTAATGACTAGTAATGACAGTAATGACAGCAATGACAGTAATGATTAGTAATGACTATGAATGACTAGTAATGAGTAATGACTAGTAATGACAGTAATGACAGTAGTGACAGTAACGATTAGTAATGACTAGTAATGACAGTAATGACAGCAATGACAGTAATGATTAGTAATGACTATGAATGACTAGTAATGAGTAATGACTAGTAATGACTAGTAATGACTAGTAATGGCAGTAATGACTAGTAATGACAGTAATGATTAGTAATGACTAGTAATGAAAATAATGACTAGTAATGACAGTAGTGACAGTAACGATTAGTAATGACTAGTAATGACAGTAATGATTAGAAAGGACTATGAATGACTAGTAATGAGTAATGACTAGTAATGACTAGTAATGACTAGTAATGACAGTAATGACTAGTAATGACAGTAATGACAGTAATGATGAGTAATGACTATTAATGAAAATAATGACTAGTAATGACTAGTAATTACAGTAATGACAGTAGTGACATTAATGACAGTAATGACAGCAATGACAGTAATGACAGTAATGACTAGTAAAGACTAGTAATCACTACTAATGACAGTAATGACTAGTAATGACTAGTAATGACTAGTAATGAAAAGAATGACCAGTAATGACAGTAATGACAGTAATGACTAGTAATGAAAATAATGACTAGCAATGAAAATAATGACTAGTAATGACAGTAATGATTAGTAATGACAGCAATGACAGTAATGATTAGTAATGACAGTAATGACTAGTAATGAGAGTGATGAGTAATGGCAGTAATGACTAGTAATGAAAAAATGATTAATAATGACTAGTAATGACTAGTAATGAGTAATGACTAGTAATGACAGTAATGACAGTAATGACAGCAATGACAGTAATGATTAGTAATGACAGTCATGACTAGTAATGACAGTAATGATTAGTAATGACAGTAATGATTAGTAATGACTAGTAATGACTAGTAATGAAACAATGATTAGTAATGACTAGTAATGACTAGTAATGAGTAATGACTAGTAATGACAGTAATGACAACAATGACAGTAATTATTAGTAATGACAGTAATTACTAGTAATGACAGTGATGAGTAATGACAGTAATGCCTAGTAATGACTAGTAATGACAGTAGTGACAGTAATGACAGTAATGATTAGTAATGACAGTAATGACAGTAATGACTAGTAATGACAGTAATGACAGTAATGACTAGTAATGACATTAATGATTAGTAATGACTAGTAATGACTAGTAATGCCAGTAATGATAGTAATGACAGTAATGATTAGTAATGACAGTAATGACAGTAATGACAGTAATGACTAGTAATGACAGTAATGACAGTAATGACTAGTAAATACAGTAATGATTAGTAATGACTAGTAATGACAGTAAGGATTAGTAATGACTACTAATGACTAGTATTGACATTAATGATTAGTAATGACAGTAACAATTAGTAATGACAGTTATGACTAGTAATGACAGTAGTGATAGTAATGACAGTAATGATTTGTAATGACAGTAATGACAGTAATGACAGTAATGACTAGTAATGACAGTAATGATTAGTAATGACAGTAATGACTAGTAATGACTAGTGATGAAAATAATGATTAGTGATGACAGTAATGATTAGTAATGACAGTAATGATTAGTAATGACAGTAATTACTAGTAATGAAAACAATGATTAGTAATGACTAGAAATAACTTGTAATGAGTAATGACTAGTACTGACAGTGATGATTAGAAATTACAGTAATTACTAGTAATGACAGTAATGAGTAATGACTAGTAATGACAAGTAATTACAGTAAAGACTAGTAATGACAGTAATGACTAGTAATGACAGTAATGATAGTAATGGCAGTAATGATTAGTAATGACAGTAAAGACTAGTAATTACAGTAATGATTAGTAATGACTAGTAATGACAGTAATGACTAGTAATGTCTAGTAATGACAGTAATGACTAATGATGACAGTAATGATTAGTAATAACAGTAATGACAGTAATGACTGTTAATAACAGTAATGACAGTAATGACAGTAATGACAGTAATGATTAGTAATGACAGTAATGACTACTAATAACTAGTAATGACAGTAATGATTAGTAATGACTACTAATGACTAGTAATGGCAGTAATGACTAGTAATGACAGTAACGATTAGTAATGACAGTAATGACTAGTAATGACAGTAAAGAGTAATGACAGTAATGACAGTAATAACAGTAATGACAGTAAAGCGTAATGACAGTAATGATTAGTACTGACTGGTAATGACAGCAATGACAGTAATGACAGTAAAGAGTAATGACTAGTAATGACAGTAATGACAGTAATGATTAGTAATGACTAGTAATGACTAGTAATGACAGTAATGACTAGTAATGACTAGTAATGACAGTAATGACTAATGATGACAGTAATGATTAGTAATAACAGTAATGACAGTAATGACTGTTAATGACAGTAATGACAGTAATGACAGTAATGACTAGTAATGACAGTAATGACAGTAATGACAGTAACGATTAGTAATGACAGTAATGACTAGTAATGACAGTAAAGAGTAATGACAGTAATGACAGTAAAGAGTAATGACAGTAATGACAGTAATAACAGTAATGACAGTAAAGCGTAATGACAGTAATGATTAGTACTGACTGGTAATGACAGCAATGACAGTAATGACAGTAAAGAGTAATGACTAGTAATGACAGTAATGAGAGTAATGATTAGTAATGACTACTAATGACAGTAATGATTAGTAATGACTAGTAATGATAGTAATGACAGTAAAGAGTAATGACAGTAATGACAGTAAAGAGTAATGACAGCTATGACAGTAAAGAGTAATGACAGTAATGACAGTAATGATTAGTAATGACTGGTAATGACATTAATGACAGTAATGACAGTAAAGAGTAATGACAGTAATGACAGTAACAACAGTAAGATAATTATTGTACCAGAGCTTTCCTTTCGAAAGAATGACTAGCTATAGCTTCCAAAGTCAGTGAACTAAGGAACTATATAATTTTAAGAATTCTATGAAAGAGAGTGGCTGTAAGCCAGTGCTTTATCCCTCATCTGAGTGTGTCAAACAGTGACTCATTGGTTCACGGTCAGTCTTACCCTGACAGTGGTGGACATTGTGTGATACAACTCAATATCAATAATACAGTATTGTATTATAATACCTATCAATGCTGGGGTCATGGGTTCCATTCCCACAGGGATGACACACTGAACATTTATGCATTCATGTCTGAGAAATGTCTGCTGGCTCTGAGTCAAATCAAATCAAATCAAATCAAATTTATTTATATAGCCCTTCGTACATCAGCTGATATCTCAAAATGCTGTACAGAAACCCAGCCTAAAACCCAAACAGCAAGCAATGCAGGTGTAGAAGCACGGTGGCTAGAAAAACTCCCTAGAAAGGCCAAAACCTAGGAATAAACCTAGAGAGGGATCAGGCTATGTGGGGTGGCCAGTCCTCTTCTGGCTGTGCCGGGTGGAGATTATAACAGAACATGGCCAAGATGTTCAAATGTTCATAAATGACCAGCATGGTCGTATAATAATAAGGCAGAACAGTTGAAACTGGAGCAGCAGCACGGCCAGGTGGACTGGGGACAGCAAGGAGTCATCATGTCAGGTAGTCCTGGGGCATGGTCCTAGGGCTCAGGTCCCCCGAGAGAGAGAAAGAAAGAGAGAAGGAGAGAATTAGAGAACGCACACTTAGATTCACACAGGACACCGAATAGGACAGGAGAAGTACTCCAGATATAACAAACTGACCCTAGCCCCCGACACATAAACTACTGCAGCATAAATACTGGAGGCTGAGACAGGAGGGGTCAGGAGACACTGCGGCCCCATCCGAGGACACCCCGGACAGGGCCAAACAGGAAGGATATAACCCCACCCACTTTGCCAAAGCACAGCCTCCACACCACTAGAGGGATATCTTCAACCACCAACTTACCATCCTGAGACAAGGCTGAGTATTGCCCACAAAGATCTCTGCCATGGCACAACCCAGGGGGGCGCCAACCCAGACAGGATGACCACATCAGTGAATCAACCCACTCAGGTGACGCACCCTTCCAGGGACGGCATGAGATCCCCAGTAAAGCCAGTGACTCAGCCCCTGTAATAGGGTTAGAGGCAGAGAATCCCAGTGGAAAGAGGGGAACCGGCCAGGCAGAGACAGCAAGGGCGGTTCGTTGCTCCAGAGCCTTTCCGTTCACCTTCCCACTCCTGGGCCAGACTACACTCAATCATATGACCCACTGAAGAGATGAGTCTTCAATAAAGACTTAAAGGTTGAGACCGAGTTATACTGTACTCGATATCATCTACTGTATCTTGCCTATGCTGCTCTGTACCATCACTCATTCATATATCCTTATGTACATATTCTTTATCCCCTTACACTGTGTATAAGACGTTAGTTTTTTGGAATTGTTAGTTAGATTACTTGTTTGTTATTACTGCATTGTCGGAACTAGAAGCACAAGCATTTCACTACGCTCGCATTAACATCTGCTAACCATGTGTATGTGACAAATAAATTTTGATTTTGATTTGATTTGATTTGGTGTGTGTGTGTGTGTGGTGTGTGTGTGTGTGTAGCTTGCCCGTTGTCCAACCCGTGTCACGACAGATGTTCTCATGTCCTCATTCTGCTAGCCCATAACGATGATATCACCATGTTCCTGTCTCCGAAGCTGAGATTTGAGTCACACTGGCGGAATGTGGTGGGGTCGTGTCTCAAATTGGTACCCTTATTCCCTATGTAGCGCACTACTTTAGACCAGGGTCCATAGAGCTCCGGTAGTACACTATAGGGAAACCGGGTGCCATTTGGGACATAACGGTGGCCGTTCTGGCCTGGACAGTGGCAGGAAATACAGTAATACAACCAAACAATGGGCTCCACCATGCACCTTACCTCAGACTGACCCTCTCCTATGTGGCTGGCTACCCTGCTGTCAGTAAGTCTCTTCCTCTTTCCACGGTCAATCAGTGTTTACACCACACCATGTCGTCGTTTGCAAAACGTCCAGAAAACCAAAACTCTACAAAAAGAATGATTACTTTTCACACTAGAAAATATCCATCAAAATGTTTTTGAACATTAAAAGTTGTTACTCCCCAGAAGGCAGCATCTGGAACAATAGAGGAGCATGGGTAAAATCACCGGGGGGTCAAGCCAGGAGTCACGCCCTGACCTTAGAGAGACGTTTTATTTCTCTATTTGGTTAGGTCAAGGTGTGATTTGGGGTGGGCATTCTATGTTGTCTATTTCTCTGTTTTTCGCCGAGTATGGTTCCCAATCAGAGGCAGCTGTCTATCGTTGTTTCTGATTGGGAATCATACTTTTAGGCAGCCCCTTTTCCCACTTTCTGTTGTGGGATCTTGTCTTTGTTTGTTGCATGTGTTGCACTCCTAAGCTTTTCGTTCGTTGAGTTATTTTTGTTTTTGGTGAACATTTAAAATATTCAAGAAAAGGTACGCCTACCACGCCTTGGTCTCATTCGAATGACGTAACACCAGGGAAGAAAATACATTTTTACATCCTATGTGTAGTGATAATTGTGCTGTTTGCTCTATAACATGTTAGTTCATATGCATTGACACCGTGATATAGAGGCCTAAAGGCTGAGACAATAAGAAGACACATTGACACTGTGATATAGAGGCCTAAAGGCTGAGACAATAAGAAGACACAGTGACACTGTGATATAGAGGCCTAAAGGCTGAGACAATAAGACACATTGACACTGTGATATAGAGGCCTAAAGGCTGAGACAATAAGAAGACACATTGACACTGTGATATAGAGGCCTAAAGGCTGAGACAATAAGAAGACACATTGACACTGTGATATAGAGGCCTAAAGGCCGAGACAATAAGAAGACACATTGACACTGTGATATAGAGGCCTAAAGGCTGAGACAATAAGAAGACACATTGACACTGTGATATAGAGGCCTAAAGGCCGAGACAATAAGACACATTGACACTGTGATATAGAGGCCTAAAGGCCGAGACAATAAGACACATTGACACTGTGATATAGAGGCCTAAAGGCTGAGACAATGAGACACATTGACACTGTGATATAGAGGCCTAAAGGCCGAGACAATAAGAAGACACATTGACACTGTGATATAGAGGCCTAAAGGCTGAGACAATAAGAAGACACATTGACACCGTGATATAGAGGCCTAAAGGCTGAGACAATAAGACACATTGACACTGTGATATAGAGGCCTAAAGGCCGAGACAATAAGAAGACACATTGACACTGTGATATAGAGGCCTAAAGGCCGAGACAATAAGAAGACACATTGACACTGTGATATAGAGGCCTAAAGGCTGAGACAATAAGAAGACACATTGACACTGTGATATAGAGGCCTAAAGGCTGAGACAATAAGAAGACACATTGACACCGTGATATAGAGGCCTAAAGGCTGAGACAATAAGAAGACACATTGACACTGTGATATAGAGGCCTAAAGGCTGAGACAATAAGAAGACACATTGACACTGTGATATAGAGGCCTAAAGGCTGAGACAATAAGAAGACACATTGACACTGTGATATAGAGGCCTAAAGGCCGAGACAATAAGAAGACACATTGACACTGTGATATAGAGGCCTAAAGGCCGAGACAATAAGAAGACACATTGACACTGTGATATAGAGGCCTAAAGGCCGAGACAATAAGAAGACACATTGACACTGTGATATAGAGGCCTAAAGGCCGAGACAATAAGAAGACACATTGACACTGTGATATAGAGGCCTAAAGGCCGAGACAATAAGAAGACACATTGACACTGTGATATAGAGGCCTAAAGGCTGAGACAATAAGAAGACACATTGACACTGTGATATAGAGGCCTAAAGGCTGAGACAATAAGAAGACACAGTGACAAAATCAATTCAACCACACCTTTGTTTCATCACAAAACCGAATGTATATATACATTTCTGCTCCATTATGCATTTCTTTGTGGAACAGTTACATTTTCCATATAGGCTGCTGAACTACAAAGACAAGAACAGTTACATTTTCCATATAGGCTGCTGAACTACAAAGACAAGAACAGTTACATTTTCCATATAGGCTGCTGAACTACAAAGACAAGAACAGTTACATTTTCAATATAGGCTCCTGAACTACAAAGACCAGAACAGTTACATTTTCATTATAGCCTCATGCAAATTGAAGGAAATGTATGAAACACAGAGAATGTGTTTTTCTTTTTCCTTGGTCAATTTTTGGGGAATGCTGGTTCTCTTCACGTCCAGGAATACATTCCACTGTTGTGAGAGCACAGGGTTTTCACTTCTTTATGGACTGTTCAAACCAAAGCAAGTTTGGGGAGGCAGGTAGCCAGGTGGTTAGTGAGTTGAGCCAGTAACCGCAAGGTTGCTAGATTGAAACCCTGAGAGGGTCAAAAAAAATATGTTGTTCTGCCCCTGAACAAGGCAGTTAGCCTAGGACCAGTGGGCTGTCATTGTCAATAACAATCTCTCCTTGACTGACTTGCCTAGTTAAACAAAGGTCAAATAAAATGTTTATTGGTCACATACACATATTTAACAGATGTTATTGTGGGTGTAGCGAAATGCTTGTGTTCCTAGTTCCAACAGTGCAGTAATATCTAACAATACACAACAGAACTACTTTCACACATGCAGATGAAGTAAATGAAGAAGTAAAGTGGAGGAGAAAGGTTGAAGGGGAAACAAACAAGCATAAATATAAACATTCACCCATTGTGAATGAAGAACAGGGAGTGCCATTATATTGTATTGATCCATTCTAATCTCAAATCCAATAAGTTTTATCAGTCTTCCTCACAGTGGGAGCGTGTGTAACTGACAATGGGAGGAAGACCACGATGAATGAATGCACATGTTGCGTTAGCGTTGCTACAAAATCAATGAAAAACGACTCAGATGGAGAATAAGTGTATCATGATGAAATCACTGATGATTATTCTTCGGATTCTGATCCTCAGCCTGATCCCAAACCTCCGAGGCCTCAGCCTGAACCCTACACTGCCTCAGCCTGACTACACTGCCTCAGCCTGAACCCTACACCTCCGAGGTGTCACGGTTTTCTGTATGTGAAGGAGAGTCAGACCAAAATGCGGCTATTGCGTTCCATGTTTAATGAAACAAAGCACATTGTTGTTGATGAAGACAGCATTGGAGAGGGGTTTACACAGTGTCAAATCAAAATACGAAAACAACAAACGTAACACGAAAACCGAAACAGCCTAATACTGGTGCAAAGTAACACAGAGACAGGAACAAGGACAATCACCCACAAAACCCCAACACCAAACAGGCTACCTAAATATGGTTTCCAAGCAGAGACAATGACGAACACCTGCCTCTGATTGAGAACCATATCAGGCCAAACATAGAACTAGACAAACTAGACATGTAACATAGAATGCCCACTCAGCTCACACCCTGACCAACCAAAACATAGAAACATACAAAGTAAACTATGGTCAGGGTGTGACAGTACCAAGGTGCGGACTCCGGCCGCAAAACCTGAACCTATTGGGGAGGGTCTGGGTGGGCATCTGTCCGCGGTGGCGGCTCTGGTGCTGGACGTGGCCCCCACTTCACCATAGTCTTAGTCCCCCACCTTGTCCGCGACGGCGACCCTACTTAATGACCCCACTGGACTGAGGGGCAGCTCGGGACAGAGGGGCAGCTCGGGACAGAGGGGCGGAAGCTCGGGACAGAGGGGCGGAAGCTCGGGACAGAGGGGCGGAAGCTCGGGACAGAGGGGCGGAAGCTCGGGACAGAGGGGCGGAAGCTTGGGTGAGAGGGGCGGAAGCTCGGGACAGAGGGGCGGAAGCTCGGGACAGAGGGGCGGAAGCTCGGGACAGAAGGGCAGAAGCTCGGTACAGAGGGGCGGAAGCTCGGGCGCCTCTGGGCTGAGGTGCTCTGGCGCCTCAGACTCCGGCAGCAGCGCCGGACAGGCGGGAGACTCTGGCAGCAGCGCCGGACATGCGGGAGACTCCGGCAGCAGCGCCGGACAGGCGGGAGACTCCGGCAGCAGCGGACAGGCGGGAGACTCCGGCAGCAGCGCCGGACAGGCGGGAGACTCCAGCAGCAGCGCCGGACAGACAGGACCACCTGCAGGGAGGAGACAGAGAGACAGCCTGGTGCGTGGGGCTGCCACAGGAACCACCAGGCTGGGGAGACCTTCAGGAGGCTTGGTGTTAGGAGGAGGCACCTGAAGGACCGGGCTGTTGGGGAGCACTGGAGCTCTGGTGCGTAGCCTTGGCACCACTTCCCCAGGATGGATCACTGCTCTAGCCCGGACCCTCCAGAGTGCAGGCACAGGTTGAACCGGGCTGTGGGTAAGCACGGGAGATCTAGTGCTTACTACACGCACCTCTCCCTTAGGCTCCACTCCCACATTTGCCCGGCACGAGCGGAGCGCAGGCAGAGGACGCACTGCACCCTCCCAGTGCCCCGGAGACACAGCACGCAGAGCCGGCGCAGGATACCCTGGACCAAAACTGCGTACCGGCGACCAGACCCACTGAGCAGGCACCATACGCCCTGGCTCGATGCCCACACTCGCATGGCACTTTCGGGGGGCTGCCCTATAGCGCACTGGGCTATGGGCACGTACTGGCGACACCGTGCGCTTAACCGCATAACACGGTGCCTGACCAGTAATGCGCTGCTTATAATAAGCACGAGGAGTGAGCTCAGGTCTGCTACCTGGCTTAGTACCACACCTCGTCTGCCCCCCAAAAAATTTTTGGGGGCTGCCTCTCGTACCTGTCGCACTGCCGTGCTGCCTCCTCATATCGCCGCCGCTCAGCTTTCGCTGCCTCCAGCTCTGCTTTGGGGCGGCGATATTCCCCAGCCTGTGCCCAGGGTCCCTCTCCTTTCAGTATCTCCTCCCATGTCCAGGAGTCCTGTGATGCTGGCCGCTGTTGTTGCTGCTGCTGCTGTCGTCGCTGTCTTTTATCACGCCGCTTGGTCCTTGGTTGGTGGGTGATTCTGTCACGGTCGTCCTCCTCTTCATCTGAAGAGGAGAGGCGAGAAGGATCAGAGGACCAAAATAAAGAAAACACTGAACACTGAAACACTATACAAAACCAGTAAACAAAATAACAACCGTGAAGCTAATGCGAGCTGCGCTGAAACAAGCAATCAACATAGACAATCACCCACAAACAAACAGTGCAACCCAGGCTACCTAAGTATGATTCTCAATCAGAGACAACTAATGACACCTGCCTCTGATTGAGAACCATACTAGGCCGAAACATAGAAATCCCAAATCATAGAAAATCAAACATAGACTGCCCACCCAACTCACGCCCTGACCAACTAAATAAATACAAAACAAAGGAAATAAAGGTCAGAATGTGACACGAGGCCTGAACCCTACACCTCCGAGGCCTGAACCCTACACCTCCGAGGCCTGAACCCTACACCTCCGAGGCCTGAACCCTACACCTCCGAGGCCTGAACTCTACACCTCAGAGGCCTGAACTCTACACCTCAGAGGCCTGAATCCTACACCTTCGAGGCCTGAATCTGCACCTCCGAGGCCTGAACCCTACACCTCCGAGGCCTGAACCCTACACCTCCGAGGCCTGAACCCTACACCTCCGAGGCCTGAACTCTACACCTCCGAGGCCTGAACCCTACACCTCCGAGGCCTGAATCCTACACCTCCGAGGCCTGAACCCTACACCTCCGAGGCCTGAACTCTACACCTCCGAGGCCTGAACCCTACACCTCCGAGGCCTGAATCCTACACCTCCGAGGCCTGAACCCTACACCTCCGAGGCCTGAACTCTACACCTCCGAGGCCTGAACCCTACACCTCCGAGGCCTGAATCCTACACCTCCGAGGCCTGAACCCTACACCTCCGAGGCCTGAACCCTACACCTCCGAGGCCTGAACCCTACACCTCCGAGGCCTGAACTCTACACCTCCGAGGCCTGAACCCTACACCTCCGAGGCCTGAATCCTACACCTCCGAGGCCTGAACCCTACACCTCCGAGGCCTGAACCCTACACCTCCGAGGCCTGAATCCTACACCTCCGAGGCCTGAATCCTACACCTCCGAGGCCTGAACCCTACACCTCCGAGGCCTGAATCCTACACCTCCGAGGCCTGAACCCTACACCTCCGAGGCCTGAACCATACACCTCCGAGGCCTGAACCCTACACCTCCGAGGCCTGAACCCTACACCTCCGAGGCCTGAACCCTACACCTCCGAGGCCTGAACCCTACACCTCCGAGGCCTGAACCCTACACCTCCGAGGCCTGAACCCTACACCTCCGAGGCCTGAACCCTACACCTCCGAGGCCTGAACCCTACACCTCCGAGGCCTGAACCCTACACCTCCGAGGCCTGAATCCTACACCTCCGAGGCCTGAACCCTACACCTCCGAGGCCTGAATCCTACACCTCCGAGGCCTGAATCCTACACCTCCGAGGCCTGAACCCTACACCTCCGAGGCGTGAGAGCAAAAAAAGCCAGAATGGTGCGCATAAAGACAGCAGAGAAGAAAGGACTGAACCGGTTGGACAGAACAAGCCAATGCTTTGGGCCAATTATCAGCACAAAATGTCATCACTGAGAGCACAGGCTCAAGCAAAACAAAAAAAAACGAAATCAGCAACGCTTTCGTTGTTTATGTGACATGGACATGCTCCAACCGATTCTTTTGGACTGTTGTCATAGCGACACATTCATTAAAATGACATTATACATTTTTTTGCCGGTTTTAACCGTTATCAAGCATGTTTGGTGATTTTTTTTTTTTTTTTGTCATGATAGAAATAAGCTGTTCCAACACATCTGTTTTAAGAGTAACTAAGGTGCTCCAAGAATAGCATGTATTGAACACTTGAATGTGTTTTCATTTGCTATAGTACCATAAACTAATGAAAATGCTTGTAATATTTAAAATACGTATTTTTCTCATTTTAAACGTTACCTATGACTTTCAAACATAACCGAATTATATATATTTTTCCGATAGCATATAATGACATGCATCAATTACACTATTAGCTTGAAGAGGAGCTCCTTTTCATGTTAATCATTTGTTTAACTTTTACCGGAGGAGACATGGAAATCAAACGCCCATCCAACTGATTCGTTCTGGCCCCATCTCTATAGATATCAAATCAAAATGGAATGTTATTGGTCACATACACATTTTTAGCAGATGCTATTGCGGGTGTATCGAAATGCTTGTGTTCCTCGTTCCAACAGCGAAAGTAGTATCTAACAATTCACAACAATACATACAAATCTACCTTATCCATCTCCCATCCTACCTGATTTGATTTGAACCTACCTCATCCATTTCCCACCCTACCTCATCCATCTCCCTTCCTACCTCATCCATCTCTCTTCCTACCTCATCCATCTCCAATCTACCTGATTTGATTTCAACCTACCTCAACCATTTCCCACCCATCTCAACCAACTCCCTTCCTACCTCATCCAACTCCCTTGCTACCTCATCCAACTCCCTTCCTACCTCATCCATCTCTCTTCCTACCTCATCCATCTCTCTTCCTACCTCATCCATCTCTCTTCCTACCTCATCCATCTCTCTTCCTACCTCATCCATCTCTCTTCCTACCTCATCCATCTCTCTTCCTACCTCATCCATCTCTCTTCCTGCCTCATCCATCTCTCTTTTTCATGCTTCTCACTCCTTTCTTTCATCAGCTCCTCAGCACATCATTCTCTCACTCCTTTCTTAACTCACCTCTCTCCTCAGCGGTCCCTATCATGCCGTGCACCCTAACCGGTCTAATCTTCCTCCCCCTCCTATCCCTCTCTCCAACCTTGACCTGGCTCAGCTGGGGACTGCAGCACTTCCTGCTTGGCCTGACCACAGCGGGACAGACGGACGGACGGACGGATTGGGGTCTGTAGCTGGCCTCCATGTGCCACACTGCTCTGTCTGACCATTCTGTGGGAAGGACTGGTCCGGCCAACTCTCACCCGGCACTCTCTCTCTCTCTCTCTCTCTCTCTCTTTCTCTCTCTTCCCCTCACAGCCATTTCCTCCTCCCGCCTGCCTGCTTTCTCGTCCGCTTGCTTCTCTCCCTTTCTGTTCCCCAACCAACGAACAGCTTGAGACTTTTTTATGCTTTGTTTTGTTCTCCCTCTAAGTTGTGTCCCTTGAGTATAGGGAGAAGAATAGAGGGAACAGTGTGAAGCAGAGAAATGTGCTCTCTTCCTGCTGTGTAGGGGGCTGTAAAGGGGCTGGAGCGGATCTCAGGGGGTCTGTCTTTCTGTCTGTCTGTGTCTGTCTGTCTGTGTCTCTGCCTGTCTCTCTGTCTGTCTGTCTGTCTGTCTGTCTGTCTGTCTGTCTGTCTGTCTGTCTGTCTGTCAGTGTCTGTCTGTCTGTCTGTCAGTGTCTGTCAGTGTCTGTCTGTCTGTCTGTCTGTCTGTCTGTCTGTCTGTCTGTCTGTCTGTCTGTCTGTCTGTCTGTCTGTCTGTCTGTCTGTGTCTGTCTGTCTGTGTCTGTCTGTCTGTCTGTCTGTCTGTCTGTCTGTGTCTGTCTGTCTGTGTCTGTCTGTCTGTCTGTCTGTCTGTCTGTCTGTCTGTCTGTCTGTCTGTCTGTCTGTCTGTGTCTGTCTGTCTGTCTGTGTCTGTCTGTGTCTGTCTGTCTGTCTGTCTGTCTGTCTGTCTGTCTGTCTGTCTGTCTGTCTGTCTGTCTGTCTGTCTGTCTGTCTGTCTGTCTGTCTGTGTCTGTCTGTCTGTGTCTGTCTGTCTGTCTGTCTGTCTGTCTGTCTGTCTGTCTGTCTGTCTGTCTGTCTGTCTGTCTGTCTGTCTGTCTGTCTTTCTGTCTGTCTGTCTGTGTCTGTCTGTCTGTGTCTGTCTGTCTGTCTGTCTGTCTGTCTGTCTGTCTGTCTGTCTGTCTGTCTGTCTGTCTGTCTGTCTGTCTGTGTCTGTCTGCCTGTCTGTGTCTGTCTGTCTGTCTGCCTGTCTGTCTGTCTGTCTGCCTGCCTGTCTGCCTGTCTGCCTGTCTGTCTGTCTGTGTCTGTCTGCCTGTCTGTGTCTGTCTGTCTGTGTCTCTGCCTGTCTCTCTGTCTGCCTGTCTGTCTGTCTGTCTGTCTGCCTGTCTGTGTCTGTCTGTCTGTCTGTCTGTCTGTCAGTGTCTGTCTGTCTGTCTGTCTGTCTGTCTGTCTGTCTGTCTGTCTGTCTGTCTGTCTGTCTGTCTGTCTGTCTGTGTCTCTGCCTGTCTGTCTGTCTGTCTGCCTGTCTGTCTGTCTGTCTGTCTGTCTGTCTGTCTGTCTGTCTGTCTGTCTGTCTGTCTGTCTGTCTGTCTGTCTGTCTGTCTGCCTGTCTGCCTGTCTGTCTGCCTGTCTGTCTGTCTGCCTGTCTGCCTGTCTGTCTGTCTGTCTGCCTGTCTGTCTGTCTGTCTGTCTGTCTGTCTGTCTGTCTGTCTGTCTGTGGAGGCACATTTCCCCTCTTCTCATGATGTGGTTTTCAAGACTTCTGTTGTCCTCCAATATGATTTCATTAGAGCCATTACCCAAGGGATCAATCAATCAGCCCACTGAAGCACAAAACTGCAGGCAGCATATATATATATATATATATATTCTTCTTAAGTTCTTAACTGACTAACTGCCTAGTTAACAAAAAGGTAGAAAAAAGTGCAAACCAGATGGGATGGAGTATTGCTGCAGAATGCTGTGGTAGCCATGCTGGATAAGTGTGCCTTGAATTCTTTGATTTGTCACCAGCAAATCACCCCCACACCATCACACCTCCTCCTCCATGCTTCACGGTGGGGACCACACATTCCGAGATCATCTGTTCACCTACTTTCCATCTCACAAAGACATCACACCTCCTCCTCCATGCTTCACCTACTCTCCATCTCACAAAGCACCATCACAACTCCTCCTCCATGCTTCACGGTGAGGACCACACATTCCGAGATCATCCGTTCACCTACTCTCCATCTCACAAAGACATCACACCTCCTCTTCCATGCTTCACCTACTCTCCATCTCACAAAACACCATCACACCTCCTCCTCCATGCTTCACCTACTCTGCATCTCACAAAGACACAGCGTTTGCAATCAAACATCTCATATTTGGGCTCATCAGACCCAAAAGACAGATTTCCACCGGTCTAGTGTCAATTGCTCGTGTTTCTTGGCCCAAGCAAGTATCTTCTTCTTATTGCTGTCCTTTAGTAGTGGTTTCTTTGCAGCAATTCGTCCATGAAGGCCTGATTAACACAGTCACCTCTGAACAGTTGATGTTGAGATGTGTCTGTTACTTGAACTCTGTGAAGCATTTATTAGGGCTGCAATTTCTGAGGCTGAGATCTCTAATGAACTCTCTAATGAATCATCTGCAGCAGAGGTCTTCCTCATTAGACCCAGTTTCATCATAGCGCTTGATGGTTTTGCGACTGCACTTGAAGAAACATTCAAAGTTCTTGAAATGTTCCGTCTTGACTGACCTTCATGTCTTAAAGTAATGATGGACTGTCGTTTCTCTTGGCTTATTTGAGCTGTTCTTGCCATAATATTGACTTGGTCTTTTTTTACCAAATAGGTCTATCTTCTGTATACCACCCCTACCTTGTCACAACACAACTGATTGTGTTATATATAATAACACAATAATATGTGTTATTTCATAGTTTTGATGTCTTCACTTTTATTCTACAGTTTAGAAATAGTAAAAATATAGATAAACCCTTGAATGAGTAGGTGTGTCCAAACTTTTAACGGGTATATATATATTTATGTGTATTTCTATATATTTGTATATATATACAGAGTGCACAGAACATCCGGAACATCCTTAATATTGAGTTGCCTCCCCTCTCTTCTCTCTCTACCCTCTCCCCCTCTCTCTCTCCGTCCGCCTCCCCTCTCTTCTCTCTCTACTCTATCCCCCTCTCTCTCTCCGTCCACCTCCCCTCTCTTCTCTCTCTACCCTCTCCCCCGCTCTCTCTCCGTCCACCTCCCCTCTCTTCTCTCTCTACTCTCTCCCCCGCTCTCTCTCCGTCCACCTCCCCTCTCTTCTCTCTCTACCCTCTCCCCCGCTCTCTCTCCGTCCACCTCCCTCTCTTCTCTCCCTACTCTCTCCCCGCTCTCTCTCCGTCCACCTCCCTCTCTTCTCTCTCTACTCTCTCCACCGCTCTCTCTCCGTCCACCTCCCCTCTCTTCTCTCCCTACCCTCTCCACCTCTCTCTCTCCGTCCGCCTCCCTCTCTTCTCTCCCTACCCTCTCCACCTCTCTCTCTCCGTCCGCCTCCCTCTCTTCTCTCTCTACCCTCTCCACCTCTCTCTCTCCGTCCGCCTCCCCTCTCTTCTCTCTCTACCCTCTCCACCTCTCTCTCTCCGTCCGCCTCCTCTCTTCTCTCCTTACCCTCTCCCCCTCTCTCTCTCTCTGTCCGCCTCCTCCCCTCTCTTCTCTTCCTCCCCTCCTCCCCCCTCTCTCTCTCCGTCCGCCTCCCTCCCTCTCTTCTCTCCCTACCCTCACCCCCCTCTCTCTCTCTCTGTCTGCCTCCCCCTCCCTCTCTCTTCTCTCTCTACCCTCTCCCCTCTCTCTCTTCGTCCGCCTCCCCCCCCTCTCTCTCTCTCTACCCTCTCCCATCTCTCTCTCTGTCCGCCTCCCTCCCCTCCCCTCTCTTCTCTCCCTACCCTCTCCCTCTCTCTCTCCGTCCGCCTCCCTCCCCTTTCTTCTCTCCCTACCCTCTCCCCTCTCTCTCTCGGTCCGCCTCCCCTCCCCTCTCTTCTCTACCTACCCTCTCCCCTCTCTCTCTCCGTCCGCCTCCCTCCCTCTCTTCTCTCCCTACCCTCACCCCCCCCCTCTCTCTGTCCGCCTCCCCTCTCTTCTCTCCCTACCCTCACCCCTCTCTCTCTCTGTCCGCCTCCCCTCTCTTCTCTCTCTACCCTCTCCCCTCTCTCTCTCCGTCCGCCTCCCCTCCCTTTCTTCTCTCTCTACCCTCTCCCATCTCTCTCTCCATCCGCCTCCCCTCCCTCTCTTCTCTCTACCCTCTCCCCTCTCTCTCTCTGTCCACCTCCCTCCCCTCTCTTCTCTCCCTACCCTCTCCCTCTCTCTCTCCGTCCACCTCCCTCCCCTCTCTTCTCTCCCTACCCTCTCCCCTCTCTGTCCGCCTCCCCTCCCCTCCCCTCTCTTCTCTCCCTACCCTCTCCCTCTCTCTCTCCGTCCGCCTCCCTCCCCTCTCTTCTCTCCCTACCCTCTCCCTCTCTCTCTCTGTCCGCCTCCCCTCCCCTTCCCTCTCTTCTCTCCCTACCCTCTCCCTCTCTCTCTCCATCCGCCTCCCCTCCCCTCCCCTCTCTTCTCTCCCTACCCTCTCCCCCTCTCTCTCTCCGTCCGTCTCCCCTCCCCTCCCCTCTCTTCTCTCCCTACCCTCTCCCCCTCTCTCTCCGCCCCTTTTGTCCTCAGAACAGCCTCAAGGCGTTCCACAGGGATGCTCATATTGACTCCAAATGCTTCCCACAGTTGACTGGATGTCCTTTGGGTGGCGGACCATCTTGATACACACAAGAATCTGTTGAGCAGGAAAAACCCAGCAGTGTTGCAGTTCTTGACACACACAAACCGGTTTGCCTGGCATCTACTACCATACCCTGTTGAATGGCTCTTAAATATTTAGTCATTCGCCCTCTGTTCGGAACACAAGCCATGTCTCAAGGCTTAAAAGTCCTTCTTTAACTTGTCTCCTCCATCTTTGTCTACACTGATTGAAGTGGATTTAACAAGTGACATCAATAAGGGATCATAGCGTTCACCTGGATTCGCCTGTTCAGTCTATGTCATGGAAAGAACAGGTGTTCCTAATGTTTTTTAAACTCAGTGTGTATATATTGAACAAAACTATATGTAAAGTGTTGGTAAACCTCTTGTGTTTCTTCAAAGGGGGGGACACTCTTAACCCAAACTGCTACAGACCTATATCTATCCTACCCTGCCTTTCTAAGGTCTTCGAAAGCCAAGTCAACAAACAGATTACCGACCATTTCGAATCCCACCATACCTTCTCTGCTATGCAATCTGGTTTCAGAGCTGGTCATGGGTGTACCTCAGCCACGCTCAAGGTCCTAAACGATATCTTAACCGCCATCGATAAGAAACATTACTGTGCAGCCGAATTCATTGATCTGGCCAAGGCTTTCGACTCTGTCAATCACCACATCCTCATCGGCAGACTCGACAGCCTTGGTTTCTCAAATGATTGCCTCGCCTGGTTCACCGACTACTTCTCTGATAGAGTTCAGTGTGTCAAATCGGAGGGCCTGTTGTCCGGACCTCTGGCAGTCTCTATGGGGATGGCACAGGGTTCAATTCTTGGACCGACTCTCTTCTCTGTATACATCAATGATGTCGCTCTTGCTGCTGGTGAGTCTCTGATCCACCTCTACGCAGACCACACCATTCTGTATACTTCTGGCCCTTCTTTGGACACTGTGTTAACAACCCTCCAGGCAAGCTTCAATGCCATACAACTCTCCTTCCGTGGCCTCCAATTGCTCTTAAATACAAGTAAAACTAAATGCATGCTCTTCAAACAATCGCTGCCTGCACCTGCACTTCTGTCTAACATCACTACTCTGGACGGCTCTGACTTAGAATACGTGGACAACTACAAATACCTGGGTGTCTGGTTAGACTGTAAACTCTCCTTCCAGACTCACATCAAACATCTCCAATCCAAAGTTAAATCCAGAATCTGCTTGCTATTTCGCAACAAAGCCTCCTTCACTCATGCTGCCAAACATACCCTTGTAAAACTGACCATCCTACCAATCCTCGACTTCGGCGATGTCATTTACAAAATAGCCTCCAATATCCTACTCAATAAATTGGATACAGTTTTGTCACCAAAGCCCCATATACTACCCACCACTGCGACCTGTACACTCTTGTTGGCTGGCCCTCGCTTCATACTCGTCGCCAAACCCACTGGCTCCATGTCATCTACAAGACCCTGCTAGGTAAAGTCCCCCCTTATCTCAGCTCGCTGGTCACCATAGCAGCACCCACCTGTAGCACGAGCAGGTATATCTCTCAGGTCTCCCCCAAAACCAATTCCTTCTTTGGCCGCCTCTCCTTCCAGTTCTCTGCTGCCAATCACTGGAACGAACTACAAAAATCTCTGAAACTGGAAACACGTATCTCCCTCACTAGCTTTATGCACCAGCTGTCAGAGCAGCTCACAGATCACTGCACCTGTACATAGCCCATCTATAATTTAGCCCAAACAACTACCTCTCCCCCTAATGTATTTATTTATTTATTTTGCTCCTTTGCACCCCATTATTTCTATCTCTACTTTGCACATTCTTCCACTGCAAATCTACCATTCTAGTGTTTTACTTGCTATATTGTATTTACTTCGCCACCATGGCCTTTTTTTGCCTTTACCTCCCTTCTCACCTCATTTGCTCACATTGTATATAGACTTGTTTATACTGTATTATTGACTGTATGTTTGTTTTACTCCATGTGTAACTCTATGTTGTTGTATCTGTCGAACTGCTTTGCTTTATCTTGGCCAGGTCGCAATTGTAAATGAGAACTTGTTCTCAACTGACCTGGTTAAATAAAGGTGAAATAAAAAATAAAAATAGAGTCAAATGAAGTTCGTTCAGGGCCATCGATGTGTTTGCGCTCTGCGATATGCGGCTGTGATTATAATCGAAGAGAATTCTCTTGGTAGATAATGCGGTCGACATTTGATTGTGAGGAATTCTAAGTCAGGTGAACAGAATGACCAAATACTAATTGAGTGTATGTAAACTTCTGACCCCTGGGAATGTAATGATATAAATAAATACTGAAATAAATCATTCTCTCTACTATTATTCTGACATTTCACATTCTTAAAATAAAGTGGTGATCCTAACTGACCTAAGACAAATAATTTTTACAAGGATTAAATGTCAGGAATTGTGACTAAGGTGTATGTAAACTTCTGACTTCAACCGTATGTGTTGTGTGTGTGTGTGTGTGTTTGTTTGTGTGTATGCCTACATGTGGTAGTATCTCTGTCTCAGCAGAGGCGTCTCAGGCTCCAGTCATCCCAGCGCTGGAGCCCTGAGGTCAGGCTGACTGAGGCAGGGCAGTCCCTCCAGACCAACGCTCCAGTGTTACAACCACATCTATATTTAAAGACTAATTGTTGTGAGGAGCCAGCGTCAGTAACACTGTTTACCACCCCTGAAGTCTACTACTGATGTGTTGCTGTTATACAGTTCCTCTCTCTGTCATACCACACACACACACACACACACACACACACACGTGCACACGTGCGTGCACACACTGTAGGTTGCGACCTCCCCCCCCCACGTATTTAACATTTTCCAAATAGCTGCTGACCACAGAATAGTTTGTGGCAAACAGAGACTGTCTGAGACGGCCAGTTGGTGAACTGAAGACACTGTAGTAGAGCTGGAGTTTCCATCCCAAATGGCAGCCTGTTCCCTCTGTAGTCCACTACTTTTGGCCATGGCCCATAGGAGATAGGGAGCCATTTGTTCCCTCCGTAGTCCACTACTTTTGGCCATGGCCCATAGGAGATAGGGAGCCATTTGTTCCCTCCGTAGTCCACTACTTTTGGTCATGGCCCATAGGGGATAGGGAGCCATTTGTTCCCTCCGTAGTCCACTACTTTTGGCCATGGCCCATAGGGAATAGATTGCTATTTGTCCTCTCCGTAGTCCACTACTTTTGGTCATGGCCCATAGGGGATAGGGAGCCATTTGTTCCCTACGTAGTCCACTACTTTTGGCCATGGCCCATAGGGGATAGGGTGCCATTTGGGATGTATACAGCCTCGGTAGAGCTATACTCTCTTATTTCAG
>NC_056444.1:84079071-84081571 GCF_018296145.1 Oncorhynchus tshawytscha | reverse complement strand
TCCCCAACCTCCCTACCAGTCCCACCCCAGATCCCCAGTGTGAATAACCTGTTCCCCAACCTCCCTACCAGTCCCACCCCAGATCCCCAGTGTGAATAACCTGTTCCCCAACCTCCCTACCAGTCCCACCCCAGATCCCCAGTGTGAATAACCTGTTCCCCAACCTCCCTACCAGTCCCACCCCAGATCCCCAGTGTGAATAACCTGTTCCCCAACCTCCCTACCAGTCCCACCCCAGACCCCCAGTGTGAATAACCTGTTCCCCAACCTCCCTACCAGTCCCACCCCAGACCCCCAGTGTGAATAACCTGTTCCCCAACCTCCCTACCAGTCCCACCCCAGACCCCCAGTGTGAATAACCTGTTCCCCAACCTCCCTACCAGTCCCACCCCAGATCCCCAGTGTGAATAACCTGTTCCCCAACATCCCTACCAGTCCCACCCCAGATCCCCAGTGTGAATAACCTGTTCCCCAACCTCCCTACCAGTCCCACCCCAGATCCCCAGTGTGAATAACCTGTTCCCCAACCTCCCTACCAGTCCCACCCCAGATCCCCAGTGTGAATAACCTGTTCCCCAACTGCCCTACCAGTCCCACCCCAGATCCCCAGTGTGAATAACCTGTTCCCCAACCTCCCTACCAGTCCCACCCCAGATCCCCAGTGTGAATAACCTGTTCCCCAACCTCCCTACCAGTCCCACCCCAGACCCCCAGTGTGAATAACCTGTTCCCCAACCTCCCTACCAGTCCCACCCCAGATCCCCAGTGTGAATAACCTGTTCCCCAACCTCCCTACCAGTCCCACCCCAGATCCCCAGTGTGAATAACCTGTTCCCCAACCTCCCTACCAGTCCCACCCCAGATCCCCAGTGTGAATAACCTGTTCCCCAACCTCCCTACCAGTCCCACCCCAGATCCCCAGTGTGAATAACCTGTTCCCCAACCTCCCTACCAGTCCCACCCCAGACCCCCAGTGTGAATAACCTGTTCCCCAACCTCCCTACCAGTCCCACCCCAGATCCCCAGTGTGAATAACCTGTTCCCCAACCTCCCTACCAGTCCCACCCCAGATCCCCAGTGTGAATAACCTGTTCCCCAACCTCCCTACCAGTCCCACCCCAGACCCCCAGTGTGAATAACCTGTTCCCCAACCTCCCTACCAATCCCACCCCAGACCCCCAGTGTGAATAACCTGTTCCCCAACCTCCCTACCAGTCCCACCCCAGATCCCCAGTGTGAATAACCTGTTCCCCAACCACCCTACCAGTCCCACCCCAGATCCCCAGTGTGAATGACCTGTTCCCCAACATCCCTACCAGTCCCACCCCAGACCCCCAGTGTGAATAACCTGTTCCCCAACCTCCCTACCAGTCCCACCCCAGACCCCCAGTGTGAATAACCTGTTCCCCAACCTCCCTACCAGACCCACCCCAGACCTCCAGTTTGTGTGTGTGTGTGTGTCAATGTGTTCCAGCCCCAGATATTGGTAAAGGTCAGTTGTAGTGCATTGCAGGCCACTGGCACTAGATTGTTCGTGTGTTGTATGTGTGTGTTTGTGTGTGTGTGTGTGTGTGTCCACATCCCCTGTTATCAGCTGAGCCATGAACGCCAGCCAAGTCCCAATAAGATCAGCACTGATAGCATTTTCTCACACACACACACACACACACACACACACACACACACACACACACACACACACACACACACACACACACACACACACACACACACACACCCTAACTCAGTGTGTGCACTGCTGATAGCATTGAGTGAGAGGTTTGCGTGGGGAATCACCACATCAGATTTATGTTCCCACACACAGACCACAAAAGACTCTTCTGGTTGTCTGCGCTACAGTCCTCTTATTACATCAAACAATCTATCTCGCTTTGTATTTTGGGAATTTCTCTTTCTCCTTTTTTTTCCCCTCGTCGTTCAAAAATACATATTTGGTGGGTCAGGAAATGAATATAAGGTGGGGACGTGCAGAAATGTTAACAGAAAAGTCTGAGAAAATGAAAATAGGACTTGTATAAATCAACAGACTAAATATGCTCCTTTGTTAATGTGCAGGAATACGTGGTGTAGCGCACAGAGCCAGCTGAGATATCTCTATAACACATCACTATTCAAGCCTTACTCAGATCACGTCTTTTAAATCAACGTATTGTGAAAGGGACAGTGTGTGTGTGTGTGTGTGTGTGTGTGTGTGTGTGTGTGTGTGTGTGTGTGTGTGTGTGTGTGTGTGTGTGTGTGTGTGTGTGTGTGTGTGTGTGTGTTTGCCAGTGGAGGCTACTCAGAGGAGGAAGCATCCTACTCAGTGAAATTCATTCAAACATTTTTTTTATAGTAAAAACATTGAAAAGGCTATAATTTTTTTTTTTTAGATAAAACTTTTCTAAATATATTTAAGTCACCAAATCACTGATTAAAACACACTGTTTTGCAATGAAATCCTCAACAGCACTCTGTAGGGGTAGATATTCTCCTACCTCCT
>NC_056444.1:84066571-84074071 GCF_018296145.1 Oncorhynchus tshawytscha | reverse complement strand
TGACACCACACTCCACAAAGCAAGAGCAGTAGTAGATCTGATTACCAACAACAATGAGACAGCCTACAGAGAAGAGCTAGGCATTCTGGCAGCGTAGTGCCAGCAAAACAAGCAAGCTGATTGTGGACTTCAGGAAGAACCAAGCAGGGCACGCACCCATCCTCATCAATGGGGCCACCGTGGAGACAGTCAAAAACGTCAAGTTCCTCGGCGTACAGATCTCAGAGCAGCTCAAATGGTCAAACTACACGGACACCGTGGTTAAGAAGGCACGAGAGTGACTCTTCAACCTCAGGATACTGAAGACATTTGTCCTGTACTTGAGGGCCCTCAGTGTTCTACAGGAGCACCGCTGTCGGGCTGCATCACCATCTGGTACGGCAACTCCACCGCTGAGGATCGCAAGGAGCTACAGAGGGTGGCTCAGCCAAAGGTACCATTGGGGGCACTCTGCCTGCCCTGCAGGACACCTACAACGCCAAGTGTCTCAGGAAGGCCAAGAAAATCATCAGGGACCCCAGCCACCCGAGCCATGGCCTCTTCTCCCCGCTTCCATCACTAAGACGCGGGCAGTACAGGAGCATCATGGCAAAAGCTGGAGGAGACAGACCATCAGGCTGCTGAATAGCCACCTCTAGTCAGCTACCTGCCCCTGTTCATTTTGACCATTGTTGGTGTTAATATGTATATATTTACCATTGCTACAGGACACTTACAATACCAAGTGTCATAGGAAGGTCAAGAAGATCCTCCGTTCCCTCCGGACTCCTGCCTGGTGTGTCAGCATCCTCTCCTTCCGTTTCCTCCAGACTCCTGCCTGGTGCTTACATCACTAAGATGCGGGCAGTACAGGAGCATCATGGCAAAAGCTGGAAGACTGGCCAAGAGTGTCTATCTACGGACCAGGTGGCAAATACTCCAGGCAATCTCAAATTATAAAAGGAACAGCAGACACCACCGTCTTGCTACCCGACAAGCTAAACACCTTCTTCACATGCTTCAAGACAAAAAACAGTGCCGCTGACACAGGGCCACCGCCGTTCAGGAGGACTCTTTTCCGTGGTCGACGTGAGTAAGACATTTAAGAGTGTTTAACCATCACAAGGCTGCCATCCCAGACGGCATGCCTAGCCGCGTCCTCAGAGATTGCGCAGACCATTTGGCTGGTGTGTTTACGGCCATATTCAATCAATCCTTATCCCAGTCTGATGCTTCAAGAGGGCCACCATTGTTCCTGTTCCCAAGAAAGCTAAGGTAACTGAGCTAAATGACTATCGCCCCGTAGCACTCACTTCCATCATCATGAAGTGTTTTTAGAGACTAGTAAAGGATCATATCACCTCCACCCTACCTGACACCCTAGACCCATTCCAATATGCTTACCGACCCAATAGGTCCACAGACGACGCAATCGCAACCACACTGCACACTGCCCTAACCCATCTGGACAAGAGGAATACCTATGTGAGAATGCTGTTCATCGACTACAGCTCGGCATTTTAACTCTCCAAACTCGTCATTAACTTTTTATGGCATTAAGCTCGAGACCCTGGGTCTCGACCCCGCCCTGTGCAACACGGTCCTGGACTTTCTGATGGGCCGCCCCCAGGTGGTGAGGGTAGGTAACAACATCTTCACCCCGCTGATCCTCAACATTGGGGCCCCACAAGGGTGCGTTCTGAGCCCTCTCCTGTACTCCCTGTTCATCCATGACGGCGTGGCCATGCACGCCTCCAAATCAATCATCAAGTTTGCAGACGACACTACAGTGGTAGGCTTGATTACCAACAACAATGAGACGGCCTACAGGGAGGAGGTGAGGGCCCTCGGATTGTGGTGTCAGGAAAATACCTCACACTCAACGTCAACAAAACAAAGGAGATGAGCGTGGACTTCAGGAAACAGCAGAGGGAGCACCTCCCTATCCACATCGACAGGACAGTAATGGAGAAGGTGGAAGGTTTTAAGTTCCTCGGTGTACACATCACAGACAAACTGAAATGGTCCACCCACACAGACAGAGTGGTGAAGAAGGCTTGTCACCAAAAACACCAAACTTTGACAGATGCACAATTGAGAGCATCCTGTCGGGCTGTATCACCACCTGCTACCACCTGCTACGGCAACTGCAGACCGCAATCCAGAGGGTGGTGAGGTCTGAGCGACACATTTACCAGGGGCAAACTACCTGCCCTCCAGGACACCTACACCACCCAATGTCACAGGAAGGCCATAAAGATCATCAAGGACAACAACCACCCGAGCCACTGCCTGTTCACCCGGCTATCTTCAAGAAGGCTATCATCAAGAAGGCGAGGTCAGTACAGGTGCATTAAAGCAGGGACCGAGAGACTGAAAAACAGCTTCTATCTCAAGGCCATCAGACTGTTAAACAGCCACCACTAACATTGAGTGGCTGCTGCCAACACACTGACAATGACACTGACTCAAATCTCTAGCCACTTTTATAATTAACATTTGGATGGAATATGTACATTTGGATGTAATATCGCTAGTCACTGAAACAATGCCACTTTATATAATGTTTACTTACCCTACATTACTCATCTCATATATATACTGTACTCTATACCACCTACTGCATCCTGCCTATGCCGTTCGGCCATCGCTCATCCATATATTTATATGTACATATTCGTATTCATTCCTTTACACTTGTGTGTATAAGGTAATTGTTGTGGAAGTGTTAGGTTAGATTACTTGTTAGATATTACTGCACGGTTGGAACTAGAAGCACAAGCATTTCGCTACACTCGCTACATCTGCTAACCATGTGTATGTGACCAATAAAATGTGATTTTGATTTCATTCATAGGCTAGGTTATAGCAACCTCATGAGTAGGTTACCATTTTACCGTCATGTAGTAGCCTAAACCTATCACTGTTTCATTGAACTGGGTGAATCGAATATGAATGAGAGTTATTATATGGAGTATTATATAGAAATATAATATATAGTATATATTTAATAGTTCTACTTATAGAAATAAGGCCATGCTCATAAAAAAAAAGTGTCCTGTCTAATCTTGAACAGCGCTAACCTCCGCTGGTGTGTGTGTGTGTGTGTGTGTGTGTGTGTGTGTGCGTGTGTGTGTGCGTGTGCGTGTGTGTGTGTGTGTTGGGTTGGTGTTTAGACAGATCCTGCTATAACCAGTAGATGAAGGATGTGAGCTCCAGTAGCAATGACAGGTCTGTCTGATGTATCTAACACCAGTGTCTCATAGTCACATTAACTAATGAATGACTTCATGTTGATGCTATTTTCAGCCACTGTAATTTAGACATCTTAGGAGCGAACCCGCTTCCTCTATATCGTCTTCAGACTAACTGTCGTATCTAAATGTTTTAGGCTTCCTCTCTGTCTGTCCACAGAGAAACATCTCCTAAAGCAGAAAGTCAGTCGGGGTCTCAATGTTGAGAGTTAATTAGCTCCATGCCAGCTAACATTCTTTAGATATGTAAATTAGTCTAGCCATCTATCTAAACTTGTGGTAATCATGGTAAAATTACCAACCGAGTGGGTGGGTGGGGGTTAGGCCCCCTAAAGGCCTGCTCTGACTGCATGTCTGGGTATGGCTGTAGGTACACAGACCCTCGAGCCACCGTGGCCACCGTGGCCGTTATGAGTTTAGATTTTTGTGGCCCCCTTCAAAGTGGCCCCCATCAAAGTGGCCCCCATCTCTGAACCTAAAGAGTCTGATTCCAGATGGAGATTTGAGTCCAGTGTGATTTTTAGTCCAGCGTCACACACACACACACACACATACACACACACACACACACACACACACACACACACACACACACACACACACACACACACACACACACAGAAACACACACACACACACACAGAAACACACACACACACACACACACACACACAGAAACACACACACACAAACAAACACACACACACACTGCCACACACACACACTGCCACACACACACACACTGCCACACACACACACACACACTGCCACACACACACACACACTCTGCCACACACACACACACACTGCCACACACACACACACACTGCCACACACACACACACACACATAAACACACACACACTCACAGAAACATAGAAACATAGAAACACACACACACACACATAAACACACACACACACACTCTGCCACACACACACACACACACACACTGCCACACACACACACACTGCCACACACACACACACTGCCACACACACACACACACACACTGCCACACACCATGTCTGCGTTCTCAGCCCTCCTATTCTATCCTGTTAATCAGTGTTGTGTTCATCACCTTTCACCTTTTCCCACCAATTTATAAAGCAGATTTGAAAAAAAGCTCAAAAATAGCACCATTTCCTCTGCATGTGGCCTTTCTGTCCATTCCGGCCTTGCTGTCCAAGTCGTATGACGGTTCAGATTACAGAACAGGAAGGTGACAGAGATGTGGAATAATCTGTGGCCAGGAGATAGAGGAGAGGTGAGATGCATCCTGGGAAAGTGACCTGTGGGACACACCTCCCCCCCCCTGGGTCAGCTGATCATATGAGCCACTCCCTGAGAAATTAACACCCAGACAGCTGATAGTTGACTGTTGTTGATGGGAAAAGAAAAAGGGAAAGTCTGTGATGTGAGTTGACGGGGAAACACCTCAGTATAGTACGTTTGACTGTCTGAAAGTATATATATATATATAAATATATCCTTAAGGAGAGTATATATATATATAAATATATCCTTAAGGAGAGTATATATATATATATATATATATATGTATCCTTAAGGAGAGTATATATATATCAAATCAAATCAAATCAAATTTATTTATATAGCCCTTCGTACATCAGCTGATATCTCAAAGTGCTGTACAGAAACCCAGCCTAAAACCCCAAACAGCAAGCAATGCAGGTGTAGAAGCACGGTGGCTAGGAAAAACTCCCTAGAAAGGCCAAAACCTAGGAAGAAACCTAGAGAGGAACCAGGCTATGTGGGGTGGCCAGTCCTCTTCTGGCTGTGCCGGGTGGAGATTATAACAGAACATGGCCAAGATGTTCAAATGTTCATAAATGACCAGCATGGTCGTATAATAATAAGGCAGAACAGTTGAAACTGGAGCAGCAGCACGGTCAGATGGACTGGGGACAGCTAGGAGTCATCATGTCAGGTAGTCCTGGGGCATGGTCCTAGGGCTCAGGTCCTCCGAGAGAGAAAAAAAGAGAGAATTAGAGAGAGCATATGTGGGGTGGCCAGTCCTCTTCTGCCTGTGCCGGGTGGAGATTATAACAGAACATGGCCAAGATGTTCAAATGTTCATAAATGATCAGCATGTTCGAATAATAAGAAGGCAGAACAGTTGAAACTGGAGCAGCAGCACGGCCAGGTGGACTGGGGACAGCAAGGAGTCATCATGTCAGGTAATCCTGGGGCATGGTCCTAGGGCTCAGGTCCTCCGAGAGAGAGAAGGAGAGAATTAGAGAACGCACACTTAGATTCACACAGGACACCGAATAGGACATGAGAAGTACTCCAGATATAACAAACTGACCCTAGCCCCCGACACATAAACTACTGCAGCATAAATACTGGAGGCTGAGACAGGAGGGTCAGGAGACACTGTGGACCCATCCGAGGACACCCCGGACAGGGCCAAACAGGAAGGATATAACCCCACCCACTTTGCCAAAGCACAGCCCCACACCACTAGAGGGATATCTTCAACCACCAACTTAACATCCTGAGACAGGGCCGAGTATAGCCCACAAAGATCTCTGCCATGGCACAACCCAAGGGGGGGCGCCAACCCAGACAGGATGACCACATCAGTGAATCAACCCACTCAGGTGACGCACCCCTTCCAGGGACGGCATGAGAGAGCCCCAGTAAGCCAATGACTCAGCCCCTGTAACAGGGTTAGAGGCAGAGAATCCCAGTGGAAAGAGGGGAACCGGCCAGGCAGAGACAGCAAGGGCGGTTCGTTGCTCCTGAGCCTTTCCGTTCACCTTCCCACTCCTGGGCCAGACTACACTCAATCATATGACCCACTGAAGAGATGAGTCTTCAGTAAAGACTTAAAGGTTGACCGAGTTTGCGTCTCTGACATGGGTAGGCAGACCGTTCCATAAAAATGGAGCTCTATAGGAGAAAGCCCTGCCTCCAGCTGTTTGCTTAGAAATTCTAGGGACAATTAGGAGGCCTGCGTCTTGTGACCGTAGCGTACGTGTAGGTATGTACGGCAGGACCAAATCAGAGAGATAGGTAGGAGCAAGCCCATGTAATGCTTTGTAGGTTAGCAGTAAAACCTTGAAATCAGCCCTTGCTTTGACAGGAAGCCAGTGTAGAGAGGCTAGCACTGGAGTAATATGATCAAATTTTTTGGTTCTAGTCAGGATTCTAGCAGCCGTATTTACCACCAACTGAAGTTTATTTAGTGCTTTATCCGGGTAGCCGGAAAGTAGAGCATTGCAGTAGTCTAACCTAGAAGTGACAAAAGCATGGATTAATTTTTCTGCATCATTTTTGGACAGAAAGTTTCTGATTTTTGCAATGTTACGTAGATGGAAAAAGCTGTCCTTGAAATGGTCTTGATATGTTCTTCAAAAGAGAGATCAGGGTCCAGAGTAATGCCGAGGTCCTTCACAGTTTTATTTGAGACGACTGTACAACCATTAAGATTAATTGTCAGATTCAACAGAAGATCTCTTTGTTTCTTGGGACCTAGAACAAGCATCTCTGTTTTGTCTGAGTTTAAAAGTAGAAAGTTTGCAGCCATCCACTTCCTTACGTCTGAAACACATGCTTCTAGCAAGGGCAATTTTGGGGCTTCACCATGTTTCATTGAAATGTACAGCTGTGTGTCATCCGCATAGCAGTGAAAGTTAACATTATGTTTTCGAATAACATCCCCAAGAGGTAAAATATATAGTGAAAACAATAGGGGTCCTAAAACGGAACCTTGAGGAACACCGAAATTTACAGTTGATTTGTCAGAGGACAAACCATTCACAGAGACAAACTGATATCTTTCCGACAGATAAGATCTAAACCAGGCAAGAACTTGTCCGTGTAGACCAATTTGGGTTTCCAATCTCTCCAAAAGAATGTGGTGATCGATGGTATCAAAAGCAGCACTAAGGTCTAGGAGCACGAGGACAGATGCAGAGCCTCGGTCCGATGCCATTAAAATGTAATTTACCACCTTCACAAGTGCCGTCTCAGTGCTATGATGGGGTCTAAAACCAGACTGAAGCATGTCATATACATTGTTTGTCTTCAGGAAGGCAGTAAGTTGCTGCGCAACAGCCTTTTCTAAAATCTTTGAGAGTAATGGAAGATTCGATATAGGCCGATAGTTTTTTATATTTTCTGGGTCAAGGTTTGGCTTTTTCAAGAGAGGCTTTATTACTGCCACTTTTAGTGAGTTTGGTACACATCCGGTGGATAGAGAGTCGTTTATTATGTTCAACATAGGAGGGCCAAGCAC
>NC_056444.1:84034071-84059071 GCF_018296145.1 Oncorhynchus tshawytscha | reverse complement strand
ATGAATCAAAAGCTGTGTTTGCTAGGGATGGAGAGACAGTGTGACATCAAATCAGGCCCCTGAGGACTGGAGTTTCTGTGTTTGCTAGGGATGGAGAGACAGTGTGACATCAAATCAGGCCCCCTGAGGACTGGAGTTTCTGTGTTTGCTAGGGATGGAGAGACAGTGTGACATCAAATCAGGCCCCTGAGGACTGGAGTTTCTGTGTTTGCTAGGGATGGAGAGACAGTGTGACATCAAATCAGGCCCCCTGAGGACTGGAGTTTCTGTGTTTGCTAGGGATGGAGAGACAGTGTGACATCAAATCAGGCCCCCTGAGGACTGGAGTTTCTGTGTTTGCTAGGGAGGGAGAGACAGTGTGACATCAAATCAGGCCCCCTGAGGACTGGAGTTTCTGTGTTTCCTAGGGATGGAGAGACAGTGTGACATCAAATCAGACTGGAGTTTCCCATCCCTGTTAGTGTTTGTATCTAGAGGTTATGATTGAACTGTCAAAGTGTTGTCCAGTCGTGGCCTGGAGTCTAGTGGTTGGGGTTGCTGCCTTATATAGGTCTACCATGTTGGGTTTGATTCTAGCCCTTCTGGCACAAATAACACCATGTCCAGATTGACTTGATGTACATTTTTCTTGATAAGAAATGACCATACCAGACACTTTTGGATAAATAAATAGTGAACAAATTAAACAGTATACCAACATTATTTCCAATTCACACAAAGTGTCAGAGTAGCTTTACAGTGGTAAATAAAGAAATACTTGATATCTATTGTACAGAATGCTTCTAAAATAGATAATAGATAAATCACCTTTAGTCTGTTCAAAAAGGACCAACCAGATGGCAAATGTATCTTTAAAGACTTTGTTTGGAAGCAGGACTAAGGTGGAGAAGGAAGAGGCTCAATCTCGCCCAAAATAAGCCCAAGGCGTTTCTATTCAATTCACAATAAAACCTTTTTTTTTTTTTTACTAAAAATGTTTACACCAAGTGGATTTTTTTTTTGTTTCACTCAGAATGAACAGGCAAGTGATCCAACAGTCAAACAATCAGTACAGACAAATGTACCTATTAATCAAGTTACTAGTATGTAAATCAGACACATTTCACCATGGAGTTAAATTGATGTCAAAAGTATATATTTTTACTATTTTTGTGTGCGTTTTAGCTAAACCTAACTCTTCTTTACTAACCTTAACCTTCTCCTCCTAACCTGCTACCTAAATTATCCTAACCACGAAAAGTAAATTTGTGACAAAAACAGTATCCCTTCTATACAAAACCAGATTGACCTTCCAACCATCCCTTCTCTCCTTTCCACTTCGAAGGGTATTTTCTTCTCTTGGCTGGTACAGTCTCCTCCCCCCTCAGTTTTGCCGTTACAAGCTGGAAATAAAAATAAAACGACACACACAAAAAAAATACAACCAGTCACTACAAACATACAGACAACTTAGTTGCCAGAGAGGAAGGAAACAGCTCAGGGATTTCACCATGAGGCCAATGGTGATTATAAAACAGTTACAGAGTTAAATGCTGTGATAGGAGAAAACTGAGGATGGATAAACAACATTGTAGTTACTCCACAATATTAACCAAAATGACAGAGAGAAAAGAAGGAAGCCTGTACAGAATACAAATATTGCAAAACATCTATCCTGTTTGCAACGAGGCACTAAAGTAATACTATAAAAAATTGGCAAAGCAATTAACTTACTATGCTTGTAATTGTTAAGGACTGGTGAGTTTTTCAGGATAAAAAAACTTACAGAAAGGAGCTAAGCACAGGCAAAATCCTAGAGGAAAACCTGATTCAGTCTGCTTTCCACCAGACACTGGGGAGATTAATTCACCTTTCAGCAGGACAATAACCTAAAACACAAGGCCAAATCTGCACTGGAGTTATCAAGACAGTGAATGTTCCTGAAGTTTTGACTTAAATCTGCTTGATAAGAATCAAAAATGTTGTCTGAATAATTGTAAAATACTGTACTATCCAGGTGTGCAAATCTTACCCAGAAAGAGTCACAGCTGTAATCGCTGCCATGGTGATTCTAACATGTGAATACATATTAAATGGGATATATTCAATACACTTGCAAAAAAAATGTCTAAAAACATTATGGGGTGTTGTGTGTAGATGGGGGACATTTTTTATTTATTTCATCCATTTTGAATTCAGGCTGTAACAAGATGTGGAATAAGTCAAGTGGTATGAATACTTTCTGATCGCTCAACAGAAATGGGAAATGGGACTGTAATCGCTCAACGGAAATGCATTGGGAAATGGGACTGTAATCGCTCAACGGACATGGGAAATTGGACTGTAATCGCTCAACGGACATGGGAAATGGGACTGTAATCGCTCAACAGAAATGCATTGGGAAATGGGACTGTAATCGCTCAACGGACATGGGAAATGGGACTGTAATCGCTCAACGGACATGGGAAATGGGACTGTAATCGCTCAACAGACATGGGAAATGGGACTGTAATCGCTCAACGGACATGGGAAATGGGACTGTAATCGCTCAACAGACATGGGAAATGGGACTGTAATCGCTCAACGGACATGGGAAATGGGACTGTAATCACTCAACAGAAATGGGAAATGGGTCTAAACAGTGAAAGTGAAAGACTTTAATGAATAATTTGCAACACATCCAAACAGCCAACTGTTGTTGGGACGACTGGGAATTATCTCTTGACACTGTAGCAACCTAGGAGAGAAACAAACACATTATGACACTGTAGCAACCTAGGAGAGAAACAAACACATTATCACTATGCTTAAACCTGTCTTTCATGTTGGTGATGAAGAAATGCATCAGAGGACATAATGTTAAATTCAAATGTTTTTAATGATCAAAAATCACAACATTGTCTATCATCATTTTTTGGGACTGATGGCTAAAGGCTGCTAGCGCCAGTCAGGTTGTTGCTCGAGGACAGCGTACGTGAAAGAGTTTGACTGATGGCTAAAGGCTGCTAGCGCCAGTCAGGTTGTTGCTCGAGGACAGCGTACGTGAAAGAGTTTGACTGATGGCTAAAGGCTGCTAGCGCCAGTCAGGTTGTTGCTCGAGGACAGCGTACGTGAAAGAGAGTTTTTATTTATTTATTTGATTTATTTCACCTTTATTTAACCAGGTAGGCCAGTTGAGAACAAGTTCTCATTTACAATTGCGACCTGGCCAAGATAAAGCAAAGCAGTTTGACAGATACAATGACACAGAGTTACACATGGAGTAAAACAAACATACAGTCAATAATACAGTATAAACAAGTCTATATACAATGTGAGCAAATGAGGTGAGAAGGGAGGTAAAGGCAAAAAAGGCCATGGTGGCAAAGTAAATACAATATAGCAAATTAAACACTGGAATGGTAGTTTTGCAATGGAAGAATGTGCAAAGTAGAAATAAAAATAATGGGGTGCAAAGGAGCAAAATAAATAAATAAATAAAAATTAAATACAGTTGGGAAAGAGGTAGTTGTTTGGGCTAAATTATAGGTGGGCTATGTACAGGTGCAGTAATCTGTGAGCTGCTCTGACAGTTGGTGCTTAAAGTAAGCGAGGGAGATAAGTGTTTCCAGTTTCAGAGATTTTTGTAGTTCGTTCCAGTCATTGGCAGCAGAGAACTGGAAGGAGAGGCGGCCAAAGAAAGAATTGGTTTTGGGGGTGACTAGAGAGATATACCTGCTGGAGCGTGTGCTACAGGTGGGAGATGCTATGGTGACCAGCGAGCTGAGATAAGGGGGGACTTTACCTAGCAGGGTCTTGTAGATGACATGGAGCCAGTGGGTTTGGCGACGAGTATGAAGCGAGGGCCAGCCAACGAGAGCGTACAGGTCGCAGGTCTCCGATTTGACACACTGAACTCTATCTGAGAAGTAGTTGGTGAACCAGGTGAGGCAGTCATTTGAGAAACCAAGGCTGTTGAGTCTGCCGATAAGAATGTGGTGAGTGACAGAGTTGAAAGCCTTGGTCCAGGTCAATGAATACAGCTGCACAGTATTGTCTCTTATCGATGGCAGTTAAGATATCATTTAGGACCTTGAGCGTGGCTGAGGTGCACCCATGACCAGCTCTGAATCCAGATTGCATAGCGGAGAAGGTACGGTGGGATTCGAAATGGTCGGTGATCTGTTTGTTAACTTTTGAAGACCTTAGAAAGGCAGGGTAGGATAGAAATAGGTCTGTAGCAGTTTGAGTCTGGAGTGTCTGCCCCTTTGAAGAGGGTGATGACCGCGGCAGCTTTCCAATCTTTGGGAATCTCAGACGACACGAAAGAGAGGTTGAACAGACTGGTAGTAGGGGTTGCAACAATTTTGGCTGATGATTTTAGATAGAGAGGGTCCGGATTGTCTAGCCCGGCTGATTTGTAGGGATCCAGATTTTGCAGCTCTTTCAGAAGATGAGCTATCTGGATTTGGGTGAAGGAGAAATGGGGGAGGCTTGAGCGAGTTGCTGTGGAGGGTGCAGGGCTGTTGACCAGGGTAGGGATGGCCAGGTGGAAAGCATGGCCAGTTGTAGAAAAATGCTTATTGAAATTCTCAATTATAATGGATTTATCAGTGGTGACAGTGTTTCCTAACATCAGTGCAGTGGGCAGCTGAGAGGAGATGCTCTTATTCTCCATGGACTTTACAGTGTCCCAGAACTTTTTTGCAGTTTGTGCTGCAGGATGCAAATTTCTGTTTGAAAAAGCTAGCCTTTGCTTTGCTTTCCTAACTGCCTGTGTATATTGGTTCCTAATTTCCCTGAAAAGTTGCATATTGCGGGGGCTATTCGATGCTAATCCCGTACGCCACAGGATGTTTTTGTGCTGGTCAAGGGCAGTCAAATCTGGAGTAAATTCTATTCCTGATTCGAAATTTTTGGAATGGGGCATGCTTATTTAAGATGGTGAGGAGAGCACTTTTAAAGAATAACCAGGCATCTTCTACAGACGGGATGAGGTGGATATCCTTCCAGGATACTCGGGCCAGGTCGATTAGAAAGGCCTGCTCGCTGAAATGTTTTAGGGAGCGTTTGACAGTGATGAGGGGTGTTCATTTGACCGCAGACCCATTAAGTATGCAAGCAATGAGGCAGTGATCTCTGAGATCCTGGTTGAAGACAGCAGAGGTGTATTTGGAGGGCAGGTTGGTTTGGATGATATGAAATTATGCAGAAGTCCAGGTAATTCCGAAGGGTTCACATTATTTTTCTTGTCACTGTAAATTCAATTTGTGTTTCACTTGATTTGGATAATCCCAAATCATATCTACAGATAGTTACTAGAATGTTGTTGAGCTAAATTGTATATTAATATGTTTTTAAATAACATAACATTCTTAGACTGTTAAACTGTACATTACAAACATTTTTGGGGTGGTTTTTTTCATGGAACGTTTTCTTAACTTTCTCGGGACAATTTAGGAACACAAATAGAATCATGAGGAAACCTGTTGGAAACGTTACGCTGAAGTACGGAAATTGCCACAGAAGAAGAAGGTTGTTACTTTATGTTCTCTGAACTATTTGAATAAAATTCCCAATGTCAAACCAGTTGGAGAACGTTCCTACAACATGACCAAACATTTTTAATTAAATATAACCATGTTTGACCTGTTAGGCAACATTCCGTTAATAAAGTAAATGAAATAAAAAATAACGTTTTTTTGTTGTTTGTTGTGAAATTCCTTAAAAGGATGTTCCAAAGCCTAGCAACTATCCTGCACCATTCCTAGAACGTTGTGGGAAGGTTGTAAAATAAACATAGGACAACCACACTCTCAACAAGCTCTAAGAAAACAATTGGTTTTACCGGCCATGTCCTCGGAGAAAGAGTTCCCATCTTACCGTGTATGACACGTTAAAGGTTTGCCCTTTACCTCCAGGAGGAAAACATCCAGGATTATCCCTTTCCCTCTCTTTTACATTTGTCAACAATCGTTCTGTGATGGTTCAACATATCGCATGACTTTGTTTGTTGCTGCAACACGTCTGTGTGGTAAGTTGTTGAATTATTTTCGATAACATCAGAGGACAGTTGTGTTCTCTTGTTCTAATGTTTTTTTTTTTTTTAAATTGGTGGGGGTGAAATATGTCAAATTCGGCATCAACGGGTTATACGTCACAGTTTTGACTTGTTCTAATGAGACCATGTTGAGGGATTCGAGTGTTGCCTCATGGTTGTGACTACTTTTGGGTGCCCTATCTTGTGTGTTTCAGCGTATTTCTCTGTGCAGCTCTCTTCTCTGTTTTCTGCCTCTAAAAGAAAGTCTAAGAGAGAGAGAGAGAGGGAGAGAGAGGGAGAGAGCTGCACCGCTAACGAGCAAGGCTTTGAGTGTGGTCTCCTTTCACCACAGCCATAGCCTCAGATGATGGGAGGAGAGGGGAGGGGGCGGGGGACAGAGGGGTTGGATAGGGACTCTGGGTGAAGGAGGCGGGAGTCAGAGGAAGGTAGGGAGAGACAGAGACACACAGCATGGCTGGGGAAACTGTGTGTGTGTGTGTGTTTGTGTGTGTGTGTGTGAGTGAGCAGAAACAATGGCCCTCTCAGATTACATCTCTCAGTGTGAGCGCCGAGCGGATAGGACAAGGGGAGGGGGGACTCTCCCACTGCCGACCCCTCCCGCTCGCCTTGCTAGTCTCCCTGGCGTCTGATTGGTTTAGGCTGGGTATATATTTACACCACGGGTTTATCAAGCCTCACCACAACTTTCAAACTGTCCAGTCCTGGAGGATAGCAGAGGAGAAACACACACACCACGCTCTTTTACAAGAGGTTCTGGAAAACCGAGAGAGAAAGAGAGAGAAAGAGAGAGAGAAGGAGAGAAAGAGAGAGAGAAGGAGAGAGAAAGAGAGAGAAGGAGAGAGAAAGAGAGAGAGAAGGAGAGAGAAAGAGAGAGAGAAGGAGAGAGAAGGAGAGAGAAAGAGAGAGAGAAGGAGAGAGAGAGTCGCGGAAACTTTAGGACTTCTCGGTTTCTACTGAACCGTCCCACACCCTTCAGAGGTCAATGCTTTGCTTTGGGCATTCTGCTTGTCTTACCTCCATCTCTGAACACTGCTGCTTTTTAAAACCTTTAGCCTTTTCCTCGTTGTCTGTGTCGAGAAACACAAAAAGAACACAGACAGAAGTTAACACAACAACAACAACAACAACTAAACAGGAGTTTGTTTAAGCTGGAATGAATATATCTGAGTCTAGTTACTGTCGTGAGGCCAGTTCTCCACCAGGCCGGGACGGAGCCGGGGGGCATCCATGGGTCTCTTCCCCCAGCCCAGGCTCTGATCGTGGGCTAGGACCCTTCGACCAGACCCCCCTTTATGGAGGATCTAGAGATCGTGGCTCTGCTGGGGGCCGCACAGAGGCCAGGATAGGGGCCAGAGCTGAACCAGGGACAGGGGCAGGAAGTCCTGACTCGACCCACCCAGAAGCACCTTCCCTGGGCAGCGTTGAGGGGAAAGCAGGGGGTGAGTCGAGGATCCGTCGGCCAATGAACGCCTTCATGGTTTGGGCTAAAGACGAGAGGAAACGACTGGCCGTTCAGAACCCAGACCTCCACAATGCTGTCCTCAGCAAGATGCTGGGTAAGATATGACACACACACGCACACACACACACACACACACACACACACACACACACACACACACACACACACACACACACACACACACACACACACACACACACACACACACACACACACACACACACAGTATTCAGGATGTTTTTAGACTCATGACTGTGTGAAATATTAAAGCATATTTTTCTGTGGTGTTCTTAGGACGGTTTATGGGGTTGTGAATGTCCACAAACCACAATGAATCAGTGAAAATCAACTCTAATTGTTGGTAGGACTTTAGTTACTGTTGGTACTACATCTTGCTCAAGCCAAAACCACATGTAAAATGGTTGCATTGCTCAATATGCTTAACAAAATACGCATAGTTTTTCCCTGAGAGTAAAGAAGTAGATTTTTTTGAGTTAAGTTTGGCTTTAATCATGTAACAGCATCACTATCTACAATATTTAAAATAAATAATAAAAGAAATACTCAACCCAGAATAAGTTTTAGAGCTGCACAGATTATGTTTATGCAATTTACACACGAGGGGGATGTGGTATATGGCCAATATACCATGGCTAAGGGTTGTTCTTATGTACGACGCAACGCGGAGCGCCTGGACACAGCCCTTAGCTGTTGTATATTGGCCATATACCACAAACTTATTGCTATTATAAACTGGTTACTAACGTACTTAGAGCAGTAAAAATATATGTTTTGTCATACCCGTGGTATACGGTCTGATATACCACAGCTGTCAGCCAATCAGCATTCAGGACTCGAACCACCCAGTTTATGGTTGGATGTACACAACTGATATTAGCTAAATGTATGATGCCAATCATGTTGATTACGTTGGTAATGTTGATAATGATTATGATTATGATGCTGATTGTGCTATCGCTGGTAATAATTGTATTATTGACAACAATGTATGTATATATATATATATATATATATATGTGTGTGTGTGTGTGTGTTATTATCTTTAGGCCAGTCGTGGAAGGCCCTGACTACTCTGGACAAGCGTCCCTTCGTTGAGGAGGCCGAGAGACTCCGCCTCCAGCACCTGACGGACCACCCCAACTACAAGTACCGCCCCCGTCGCAAGAAACAGGCCAAAAAGCTCAAACGGGTGGAACCGGGGCTACTGCTCCACAGCCTAGCCCAGGGAGGGTCAGGGGTTCCTGGGGTAGGGGAGGGCTACGGTTATGGACATCCTCATCCACACCACCACCTTCTGCCTCCACTAGGCCACTTCAGGGACCTCCACACTGGGGACACACTGAGCTACGGACTGCCCACACCGGAGATGTCCCCTCTGGATTTGATGGAGGAGGGGGGTGGGGACGGAGGGGTGTTCTTTCCCCCTCACATGCAAGAGGACGTGGAGCTACATGGAACCTGGAGTAACTACCCCCATCACCACCACTATAACAGCCATCACCATGACACCCATAGCCATCCTCACAGCCACAGTCAGGGTCAGGGGCATAGTCAGGGTCAGGGTCAGGGTCAGGGTCATAGTCAGGGTCAGGGTCATAGTCTGGGTCAGGGGCAAAGTCAGGGTCAGGGGCATAGTCAGGGTCATAGTCAGGGTCAGGGTCATAGTCAGGGTCAGGGTCATAGTCAGGGTCAGGGGCATAGTCAGGGTCAGGGTCAGGGGCATAGTCAGGGTCATAGTCAGGGTCAGGGGCAAAGTCAGGGTCAGGGGCATAGTCAGGGTCAGGGGCAAAGTCAGGGTCATAGTCAGGGTCATAGTCAGGGTCATAGTCAGGGTCATAGTCAGGGGCAAAGTCAGGGTCATAGTCAGGGTCATAGTCAGGGTCATAGTCAGGGTCAGGGGCAAAGGGGTCATAATCACCATCTTAACCAGAGGGGCTCCCTGCTCTGTCGTCCTCCCCAGGAGAAAGGCCTCACCCAGGTTCCCGAGCCTACGAACACTCCCAGTCCTTACTCTTACCCCCAGGGCTCCTCTATAAGCCTTTCTGAGCCAGTCAATCCCCTCCAGTCCACCAGTAGTTCCTCTGTGTCCTCTGGTTACTATAGTTACCTGTACAATAACGTTGGACCAGACACCCCCCAGGCCTCTCACCTGGGGCAGCTCTCTCCCCCTCCCGAGTCCTCCTCTTCCTTGCTGGTCCCCACCTCCAACCCTAAACCTCAGGCCCTGGACTCGGTAGATCAGGCTGGGTCCAACCACGTAGGCCTGACGTCAGTTGAGTTCTGGACAGAAGTGGACCGCAATGAGTTTGACCAGTACCTCAGTGCTAACCGGACTCGTATGGAGGGGTATGGGAGTAACCTCGTTCCCGTTTCTAAATCCATGGAGGGGTATGGTAGTGTCCCCGTGTCGAAAGCTCTGGAGGGGTATACCAACGCACCCCTCTCTAAACCACTAGGGAGGATCTGTGAGGAGAGCCAGAGTAGTCCTCTCATCTCTGCTCTCGCTGATGCTAGTAGTGCTGTCTACTACGGTACCTGTATTACTGGGTAGACACCTTCCTGACTGATGTTAGTCATTGGCTGTGTGCCAGAGTCTAGTATGGTCTTAGGGCAGCCTACAAGACCTGTTGGTCAAATACAGTATGTTAAACATACTGTAATACTGGAGTGGGACTTGGTGTAATTTGCACTATGGAATAGGCCACAGAAGTGCAGACACTAAATTAAGGCAAGTACACCTAAAAATAAAAGACATTTTTGAAAGCATTGGATTGGTGTACTTGACCCTGGTCTGCAGTTGACCTTTAAGGACTTCAGGGTAGGATTACTACAATGCATTATGGTCTACCACAGACCACTGCAGACCACTAAAGACTACAACAGACCACTGCAGACCACTACAGAACACTAAAGACTACAACAGACCACTGCAGACCACTACATAACACTAAAGACTATAACAGACCACTACAGACCACTACAGACCACTACAGACCACTAAAGAAAACAACAGACCACTGCAGACCACTACAGAACACTAAAGACTACAACAGACCACTACAGACCACTACAGACCACTGCAGACCACTACAGAACACTAAAGACTACAACAGACCACTACAGACCACTACAGACCACTACAGAACACTAAAGACTACAACAGACCACTACAGACCACTACAGACCACTGCAGACCACTACAGACCACTACAGACCACTACAGAACACTACAGACCACTACAGACCACTACAGAACACTAAAGACTACAACAGACCACTACAGACCACTACAGACCACTGCAGACCACTACAGACTACTACAGACCACTACAGAACACTAAAGACTACAACAGACCACTACAGAACACTAAAGACTACTGAGCTCTTCTACTTACTGTCCAGACAGGCAGAACATTTATAATGATAAACTTTTTTTCATTTTTAGTTATTGCCATTTTTTTTTATACAGTATTCCTTATTTCATGTTGTTTGTTTTATTTGTGTAGATCTTTATTGAATTATTTCGATGAAAAACTGTTTTATTTGCACTGGGTCACAAACATACGTATAGGAAGACCACCATGTTCCAAATCTTTCTAATGCAATATTGTTTTTGTACAATGTGAATTTATGAGGTCTGCAATGTTAGGAGACTAGGAGACTTTGTTTTTCAATTTTGTTTGTTTTTAAGGTTTTAATTGTATCTATTTACATCAAAACACTTGTTTATATTTTAATTTCCGTCACCACACATAAAAAAAAAGGGGAATCTGGGATTTAGGATGTCCATTTTAGGACATTTACATTAATGATATATAGCCGGTTGACCACTTTCTTGTTGTTTGAATCCCAGAATGCCTCTTTAAGAACCACGTTGATAAAAAGGTAAAAACTACCTTTGGTTAAAAGAAAAACGTTTTATTTTAAAGTTAGGAATAAAACAAACACAACAGTTGCTCTGCACTTAAATCAATCAGGCAAAACAAAAGCAATATTTCATGCAGTATTTCATTGTAAATACAACATTGCTTTGACACAAAGACATTTTTTTTCTCAATGTTAAACTTTGGGTTGTTGTTTCTTTATTTGAAGAGGGCTTTTTGTAAATGAATATATTGCGTTTTAAATAATTTTACAACAAAAAAAATAAAGTTATTTCTAAGGATTTTTTGATTTCCTGTTCTTCAGTTAGGTTCAGATTTCACATTTTTTTAGTTCCGGTGTTATTTTTAGCTTATTCAAGTCTAGTCTACATTAGACAAGCTCGTGGTGATATTTTTAGGTTATTCTAGTCTACATTAGACAAGCTAGTGGTGATATTTTTAGGTTATTCTAGTCTACATTAGACAAGCTAGTGGTGATATTTTTAGGTTATTCTAGTCTACATTAGACAAGCTAGTGGTGATAATTCACTTCAATCTAGTCAGAGTGTTTTGTGGTTGACACAACATGTTGTTGTCACTTTGAATCTCAAACAGACAGACAGACAGACAGACAGACAGACAGACAGACAGACAGACAGACAGACAGACAGACAGACAGACAGACAGACAGACAGAGACAGACAGACAGACAATCTCTCCACTGTGTAACCTTTAAGCCGACTGAACGTCTGAATCCATCCTGGTGGAGTTCTGATCACCACTATATTACTTTGGCGCATGAACCTGTTTTTCCCCCAAATCGCTGACTGAAAGAAAAAATGTTGTTGTCATTCTAACAAGAATGAAACAACAGAACGCAAACGACTGAGTCCCAAATTGCACCCTGTTCCCTATGCGTCCTGGTCGACAGTGTTGCCCTGTTCCCTATGCATCCTGGTCGACAGTGTTGCCCTGTTCCCTATGCGTCCTGGTCGACAGTGTTGCCCTGTTCCCTATGCGTCCTGGTCGACAGTGTTGCCCTGTTCCCTATGCGTCCTGGTCGACAGTGTTGCCCTGTTCCCTATGCGTCCTGGTCGACAGTGTTGCCCTGTTCCCTATGCGTCCTGGTCGACAGTGTTGCCCTGTTCCCTATGCGTCCTGGTCGACAGTGTTGCCCTGTTCCCTATGCGTCCTGGTCGACAGTGTTGCCCTGTTCTCTATGGGTCCTGGTCGACAGTGTTGCCCTGTTCTCTATGGGTCCTGGTTGCCCTGACAGTGTCCTGGCCCTGTTTTTCTATGGGTCCTGGTCGACAGTGTTGCCCTGTTCTCTATGGGTCCTGGTCGACAGTGTTGACCTGGTAGACAGTGTTGTTCTCTATGGGTCCTGGTCGACAGTGTTGCCTTGTTCTCTATAGGTCCTGGTCGACCGTGTTGCCCTGTTCTCTATGGGTCCTGGTCGACAGTGTTGCCCTGTTCTCTATGGGTCCTGGTCGACAGTGTTGCCTTGTTCTCTATGGGTCCTGGTCGACACCGTGTTGCCCTGTTCTCTATGGGTCCTGGTCGACAGTGTTGTTCTCCCTGTTTTCTATGGGCCCTGGTCGACAGTGTTGCCCCGTTCTCTATGGGTCCTGGTCAACAGTGTTGCCCCGTTCTCTATGGGTCCTGGTCAACAGTGTTGCCCTGTTCTCTATGGGTCCTGGTCGACAGTGTTGCCCTGTTCTCTATGGGTCCTGGTCGACAATGTTGCCCTGTTCTCTATGGGTCCTGGTCGACAGTGTTGCCCTGTTCTCTATGGGTCCTGGTCGACAGTGTTGCCCTGTTTTCTATGGGTCCTGGTCGACAGTGTTGCCCTGTTCTCTATGGATCCTGGTCGACAGTGTTGCCCTGTTCTCTATGGGTCCTGGTCGACAGTGTTGCCCTGTTCTCTATGGGTCCTGGTCGACAGTGTTGCCCTGTTCTCTATGGGTCCTGGTCGACATTGTTGCCCTGTTCTGTATGGGTCCTGGTTGACAGTGTTGCCCTGTTCTCTATGTGTCCTGGTAGACAGTGTTGCCCTGTTTTCTATGGCTCCTGGTCGACAGTGTAGCCCTGTTCTCTATGGGTCCTGGTCGACAGTGTTGCCCTGTTTTCTATGGGTCCTGGTCGACAGTGTCGCCCTGTTCTCTATGGGTCCTGGTCGACAGTGTTGCCCTGTTCTCTATGGGACCTGATCGACAGTGTTGCCCTGTTCTCTATGGGTCAAGGTCGACAGTGTTGCCCTGTTTTCTATGGGTCCTGGTCGACAGTGTTGCCCTGTTCTTTATGGGTCCTGGTCGACAGTGTTGACCTGTTCTCTATGGGTCCTGGTCGACAGTGTTGCCTTGTTCTCTATAGGTCCTGGTCGACCGTGTTGCCCTGTTCTCTATGGGTCCTGGTCGACAGTGTTGCCCTGTTTTCTATGGGCCCTGGTCGACAGTGTTGCCCGTTCTCTATGGGTCCTGGTCAACAGTTTTGCCCCGTTCTCTATGGGTCCTGGTCAACAGTGTTGCCCTGTTCTCTATGGGTCCTGGTCGACAGTGTTGCCCTGTTTTCTATGGGTCCTGGTCGACAGTGTTGCCCTGTTTTCTATGGGTCCTGGTCGACAGTGTTGATCTGTTTTCTATGGGTCCTGGTCGACAGTGTTGCCCGGTTCTCTATGGGTCCTTGTCGACAGTGTTTCATTAAAAGGTGCCATTTGGGAGAAAGATATAATGTTTCTCGCCTCGCGGCTCTCTCTTTACTCAGGGAGAGAAGGAAAGTAGATCAAAAGAGAAGTAGTTTTTTTTTTTTTTATTGTTTCCATAACACGCAATTATCTTTTGGATTAGAGAAAAGAGAGTTGGATTTCTTAATAAGTTACGAGGATCTAACTGTTAAAATGTGTCTCGTTTTTAAAATATTTGTTATGTCAGCATTTAGGCTGTACTTAATGTTGTGTGTATTGTGTTTCTGCGTTCCAAGGGATCTCTTGGTGACATAACTGGCAATGACCACACTTTGGACGGTCCAACAAACTGCTGGGATGTGTGTGTGTGTGTGTTGTCCTCATAGCGATCATGGAAGCAACAGTGTTTGGTGGGGTCGCTGTGAAATGGAGGGTAGGTCCAGGGTGTGGTGGGGTCGCTGTGAAATGGAGGGTAGGTCCAGTGTGTGGTGGGGTCGCTGTGAAATGGAGGGTAGGTCCAGTGTGTGGTTGGGTCGCTGTGAAATGGAGGGTAGGTCCAGGGTGTGGTGGGGTCGCTATGAAATGGAGGGTAGGTCCAGGGTGTGGTGGGGTCGCTGTGAAATGGAGGGTAGGTCCAGTGTGTGGTGGGGTTGCTTTGAAATGGAGGGTAGGTCCAGGGTGTGGCTGGATCGCTGTGAAATGGAGGGTAGGTCCAGTGTGTGGCTGGATCGCTGTGAAATGGAGGGTAGGTCCAGTGTGTGGTTGGGTCGCTGTGAAATGGAGGGTTGGTCCAGTGTGTGGTGGGGTCGCTGTGAAATGGAGGGTAGGTCCAGGTGTGGTGGGGTCGCTGTGAAATGGAGGGTAGGTCCAGTGTGTGGTGGGGTCGCTGTGAAATGGAGGGTTGGTCCAGTGTGTGGTGGCTGGATCGCTGTGAAATGGAGGGTAGGTAGGTCCAGGGTGTGGTTGGGTCGCTGTGAAATGGTGGGTAGGTCCAGGGTGTGGTGGAGGGGGTCGCTGTGAAATGGAGGGTAGGTACAGGGGTGTGGTGGGGGGTGTGGTGGGGTCGTTGTGAAATGGAGGGTAGGTCCAGGGTGTGGTGGGGTCGCTGTGAAATGGAGGGTAGCTCCAGGGTGTGGTTGGGGTCGCTGTGAAATGGAGGGTAGGTCCATTGCTGTGAAATGGAGGGTAGACGCAGTAAGTATAAAGTTTAATGAATAACATGAGAAAGTAGCAGGAATGTGAATGGCCATGGAAACTCCTGTTGAAGTTCAGGATGTTGGGGTGGTGTGTGAAACTCCTGTTGTGTGTGTGTGTGTGTGTGTGTGTGTGTGTGTGTGTGTGTGTGTGTGTGTGTGTAGGAAGGATGTTGAGGGGAAGAGGTGTTTTCGTATCCAAACACGACATCACCCTCGGCTAGTCACCCGCAGTGGAAACCATGACAACGAACGGCCCGTTTTATTCTCTCACCCGTCTGGAAACTAACAAACACACGCTTTTGAAAGGATACTTTGGTGTGTGTGTGGCGGGACGAGTGTGTTTGTGCGTGTTTTGAGAGTTCATCATTTGTGTGTGTGTGTGTGTGTGTGTTGGTGTGCAACAGAGGAGGCCGGTGGGCGAAGCTATAGGAGGACGGGCTCATTGTAATGATTGGAATGGAATCAATGGAACAGAGTCAAACATGTGGTTTCATGTGTTTGATGTGTCTGGTGCCGTTCCACGTGTTCCATTCCGTTGTTTGCAATGAGCCCGTCCTCCTATAGTTCTTCCCACCAGCCTCCTCCTCTGGTCCAGTATGTGGTTGTGTCTCTGTTTACGTTGCTGTCACAATATGTGTAACGTGTAATTTAAGTTGAACCGTGTGTGTGTGTGTGTGTGTGTGTGTGTGTGTGTGTGTGTGTGTGTGTGTGTGTGTGTGTGTGTGTGTGTGTGTGTGTGTGTGTGTGTGTGTGTGTGTGTGTGTGTGTGTGTGTGTGTGTGTGTGTGTGTGTGTGTGTGTGTGTGTGTGTGTGTGTGTGTGTGTGTGTGTGTGTGTGTGCGTGCGTGCGTGTGTGTGTGTGCGTGTGTGTGTGTGTGTGTGTGTGTGTGTGCGAGTGCGCCCATCAGTCAGACGTGAGGAGAGAAGTGAGGAAATGAATTAATGTGGTTGAGAGAGGGATTTTCCCAGTACTGAAGCTCTCTCCTCTCTCTTCTTCCAATTTATACTTGATGCATTTTTCTCTCTCACTGTTCAAATCAAATCACATTGTTATTTGTCACATACACATGGTTAGCAGATGTTAATGCGAGTGTAGCGAAATGCTTGTGCTTCTAGTTCCGACAATGCAGTAATAACCAACGAGTAATCTAACCTAACAATTCCACAACTACTACCTTATACACACAAGTGTAAAGGATAAAGAATATGTACATAAAGATATATGAATGAGAGATGGTACAGAACGTCATAGGCAAGATGTAGTAGATGGTATCGAGTACAGTATATACATATTAGATGAGTAATGTAGGGTATGTAAACATTATATAAGGTAGCATTGTTTAAAGTGGCTAGTGATATATTTTACATCATTTCCCATCAATTCCCATTATTAAAGCGGCTGGAGTTGAGTCAGTGTGTTGGCAGCAGCCTCTCAATGTTAGTGGTGGCTGTTTAACCGTCTGACTGGCCTTGAGATAGAAGCTGTTTTCAGTCTCTCGGTCCCTGCTTTGATGCACCTGTACTGACCTCGCCTTCTGGATGATAGCGGGGTGAACAGGCAGTGGCTCGGTGGTTGTTGTCCTTGATGATCTTTATGGCCTTCCTGTGACATCGGGTGGTGTAGGTGTCCTGGAGGGCAGGTAGTTTGCCCCCAGTGATGCGTTGTGCAGACCTCACTACCCTCTGGAGAGCCTTACGGTTGTGGGCGGAGCAGTTGCCGTACCAGGCGGTGATACAGCCCGCCAGGATGCTCTCGATTGTGCATCTGTAGAAGTTTGTGAGTGATTTTGGTGAGAAAGAACCCAGCGTGATTGGTGTGTGTGTGTGTGTGTGTGCATGCGTGCGTCTGTGTGCGTGCGTGTGTGTGTGTGCATGCGTGTGTGTGTGTGTGTGTGCGCTGTGTGTGGCGTGTGTGTGTGTGTGTGTGTGTGCGTGTGTATGTGTGTGTGTGTGCGTCTGTGTGTGAGCGTGTGTGTGTGTGTGTGTGTGTGTGTGTGTGTGTGTGTGTGCATGTGTGTGTCTGTGTATGTGTGTGTGTGTGTGTGTGTGTGTGTGTGTGTGTGTGTGTGCGTGTGGGTATGTGTGACTGTGTGTGTGTGTGTGTGTGTGTGTGTGTGTGTGTGTGTGTGTGTGTGTGTGTGTGTGTGTGCGTGTGCGGTATGTGTGTAACTGTGTGTCTGTGTGTGTGTGTGTGTGTGTGATACTCTCTGTTGCTCTCCTCCTCCAGTTTATAGTTTATAGCCCATCTGTGGTGGCATTAGTGCATAAGCATGTGTGTGTGTGTGTATGTGTGACTGTATGTGTGTGTGTGTGTGCGTGTGGGTAAGTGTGTAACTGTGTGGGTAAGTGTGTCTGTGTGTGTGTGTGTGTGTGTGTGTGTGTGTGTGTGTGTGTGTGTGTGTGTGTGTGTGTGTGTGTGTGTGAGCATGCATCCCTGGCACTATATTCCAGTAAAACTGTGAGACATGAAAGACTTGATGATTGATGATTGATATCAATAGCTATCCAAGACTCTCTCTCTCTAAACATGTTCTCTCTATCTCTCTCTCAGTCACTCTCTCTCATGTTGGGGGTCAAAACCCTGAATACATTGTTGTTGAGGACATCCATCTTCATCTAGTGATTGACTGGTTTATGATGGAGTTGGCTGTCAGATAGATATCTCTCTGGTCCAGTCACTCTGGTCACTCTGGGGTCTAAACATGTTGGAGGTCAGATAGATAGACTCTGGTCCAGTCACTCTGGTCCAGTCACTCTGGGGTCTAAACATGTTGGGGGTCAGATAGATATCTCTCTGGTCCAGTCACTCTGGTCAGTCACTCTGGGGTCTAAACATGTTGGAGGTCAGATAGATATCTGGTCTCTGGTCCCAGTCACTCTGGGGTCAGATAAACATGTTGGGGTCAGATAGATCTGGGGTCTAAACATGTTGGTCCAGTCTCTCTGGTCCAGTCACTCTGGTAAACATGTTGGAGGTCAGTCACTCTGGTCCAGTCACTCTGGTCCAGTCACTCTGGGGTCTAAACATGTTGGAGGTCAGATAGATACCTCTCTGGTCCAGTCACTCTGGTTTCTACATGTGTCCCTAATGGTTCCATATTAGACATGCGTGTTGTCGCCAACTCTTCTGTCTTTGTACAGCCGTACAACATCCAGTAGAGTGGTCTACCTCACAAACAGAACAGACCACCAGTCTACAGTGTCCCTACCATAGATTACGGTCCCTACAGCCTTGATTCTCAATACATTGACAGTATAGGTAGGGAGACTGTGAGAGGCATGGTTTGGTTTTCTGTGGTTGTAGTCCTGCTGACCAACCACAGGCAGCATGAGGTCATGGGGTTCGCTCTCTCATGTCAGTGTGTCTAAAACAGGATGTGGTGCCCTGGCCCCTTCCATAGCCTCACTGTTCCCTGTCGGAGGGGGAGCAGGAGCCAACCTTCCCTGCCTTCCTTTTCCTGTGTGTCAGCAAGAGGGCGAGGGACGAGAAGGAGGGGATACGGGAGGGAGGGAGGATTCAGAAGGGGATGGACTGGCGGAGGGGGTGGGTTTGGGGCTAGGAAGGAGAGGACGGGTGGGATGGAGGGAGGGAGGATTTAGACAGGGATGGACTGGCGGAGGCGTGGGTTGGGGGATAGGAAGGAGGGTGGAGCACTGCTGGGGTTGGAGGGTGGAGGGGTGGAGGGTGAACGGGAAGGAGTGGAATGCTCGAGGTCTGGAATGAAGGGTTATAAGGACGGATGGTGAGGGGGTGGAGGCTGGAGGACGAGGGAGTGTAAGCCAAGAGGAAGCTGAGTCGAGCTGCAGCAGAGACAGACGGGCTGCCGTGTCTCGCTTGGCGGCGGGGCGAGGCGGTGAGGCGGTGAGGCGACACGGGGAAAGGGATGAGGAGTCAGTTAGGCAATAGGATATGTGTAAGAGGTGACCCTGACCCATGACAAGAACCACTTTAATTAGACATGAAAACATGTGGTCCAATGTATTTATTATTAGACATAACATCACCCCTACAGTCACTACATCCTGTATTGGTCTCATCACCCCTACAGTCACTACATCCTGTATGGGTCTCATCACCCCTACAGTCACTACATCCTGTGGGTCTCATCACCCCCTACAGTCACAACATCCTGTGTGGGTCTCATCACCCCTACAGTCACTACATCCTGTATGGGTCTCATCACCAATACAGTCACTACATCCTGTATAGGTCTCATCACCCCTACAGTCACTACATCCTGTATAGGTCTCATCACCCCTACAGTCACTGCCCTGTATGGGTCTCATCAGCCCTACAGTCACTACATCCTGTATGGGTCACATCAGCCCTACAGTCACTACATCCTGCATGGGTCTCATCACCCCTACAGTCACTACATCCTGTATGGGTCTCATCACCCCTAGAGTCACTACATCCTGTATAGGTCTCATCACCCCTACAGTCACTACATCCTGTATGGGTCTCATCACCCCTACAGTCACTACATCCTGTATGGGTCTCATCACCCCTACAGTCACTACATCCTGTATGGGTATCATCAGCCCTACAGTCCCTGCATCCTGAATGGGTCTCATCAGCCCTACAGTCACTACATCCTGTATGGGTCTCATCAGCCCTACAGTCACTACATCCTGTATAGGTCTCATCACCCCTACAGTCACTACATCCTGTATGGGTCTCATCACCCCCTACAGTCACTACATCCTGGGTCTCATCACCCCCTACAGTCACTACATCCTGTATGGGTCTCATCACCCCTACAGTCACTACATCCAGTATGGATCTCATCACCCTACAGTCACTACATCCTGTATGGGTCTCATCACCCCTACAGTCACTACATCCAGTATGGATCTCATCACCCCTACAGTCACTACATCCTGTATAGGTCTCATCACCCCCTACAGTCACTACATCCTGTATAGGTATCATCACCCCCTACGGTCACTACATCCTGTATGGGTCTCATCACCCCCTACAGTCACTACATCCTGTATGGGTCTCATCCCCTTCACTGCTACAGTCACTACATCCTGTATGGGTCTCATCACCCCTACAGTCACTACATCCTGAATGGGTCTCATCAGCCCTACAGTCACTACATCCTGTATGGGTCTCATCAGCCCTACAGTCACTACATCCTGTATAGGTCTCATCACCCCTACAGTCACTACATCCTGTATGGGTCTCATCACCCCCTACAGTCACTACATCCTGTATGGGTCTCATCACCCCTACAGTCACTACATCCTGTATGGGTCTCATCACCCCTACAGTCACTACATCCAGTATGGATCTCATCACCCCTACAGTCACTACATCCTGTATGGGTCTCATCACCCCTACAGTCACTACATCCAGTATGGATCTCATCACCCCTACAGTCACTACATCCTGTATAGGTCTCATCACCCTACAGTCACTACATCCTGTATAGGTATCATCACCCCTACGGTCACTACATCCTGTATGGGTCTCATCACCCCTACAGTCACTACATCCTGTATGGGTCTCATCCCCTTCACTGCTACAGTCACTACATCCTGTATGGGTCTCATCACCCCTACAGTCACTACATCCTGTATGGGTCTCATCAGCCATACAGTCACTACATCCTGTATGGGTCTCATCACCCCTACAGTCACTACTTCCTGTATGGGTCTCATCGCTCCTCATTCACAATATCCTGTATGGGTCTCATCACCTACACTGCTACAGTCACTACATCCTGTATGGGTCTCATCACCCCTACAGTCACTACATCTGTATGGGTCTCATCACCCCTACAGTCACTACATCCTGTATAGGTCTCATCACCCCTACAGTCACTACATCCTGTATGGGTCTCGTCACCCCCTCTGTCACTACATCCTGTATTGGTCTCATCACCCCTACAGTCACTACATCCTGTATCATCACCCCTACGGTCACTACATCCTGTATGGGTCTCATCACCCCTACAGTCACTACATCCTGTATGGGTCTCATCCCTTCACTGCTACAGTCACTACATCCTGTATGGGTCTCATCACCCCTACAGTCACTACATCCTGAATGGGTCTCATCAGCCCTACAGTCACTACATCCTGTATGGGTCTCATCAGCCCTACAGTCACTACATCCTGTATAGGTCTCATCACCCCTACAGTCACTACATCCTGTATGGGTCTCATCACCCCTACAGTCACTACATCCTGTATGGGTCTCATCACCCCTACAGTCACTACATCCTGTATGGGTCTCATCACCCCTACAGTCACTACATCCAGTATGGATCTCATCACCCCCTACAGTCACTACATCCTGTATGGGTCTCATCACCCCTACAGTCACTACATCCAGTATGGATCTCATCACCCCTACAGTCACTACATCCTGTATAGGTCTCATCACCCCTACAGTCACTACATCCTGTATAGGTATCATCACCCCTACGGTCACTACATCCTGTATGGGTCTCATCACCCCTACAGTCACTACATCCTGTATGGGTCTCATCCCCTTCACTGCTACAGTCACTACATCCTGTATGGGTCTCATCACCCTACAGTCACTACATCCTGTATGGGTCTCATCAGCCATACAGTCACTACATCCTGTATGGGTCTCATCACCCCCTACAGTCACTACTTCCTGTATGGGTCTCATCGCTCTCATTCACAATATCCTGTATGGGTCTCATCACCTACACTGCTACAGTCACTACATCCTGTATGGGTCTCATCACCCTACAGTCACTACATCCTGTATGGGTCTCATCACCCTACAGTCACTACATCCTGTATGGGGTCTACAGTCACTACATCAGTATGGATCTCATCACCCCTACAGTCACTACATCCTGTATAGGTCTCATCACCCCTACAGTCACTACATCCAGTATGGATCTCATCACCCCTACATCCTGCATCTGTATAGGTCTCATCACCCCTACAGTCACTACATCCTGTATAGTATCATCACCCCTACGGTCACTACATCCTGTATGGGTCTCATCACCCCTACAGTCACTACATCCTGTATGGGTCTCATCCTTCACTGCTACAGTCACTACATCCTGTGTGGGTCTCATCACCCTACAGTCACTACATCCTGAATGGGTCTCATCAGCCCTACAGTCCTACATCCTGTATGGGTCTCATCAGCCCTACAGTCACTACATCTGTATAGGTCTCATCACCCCTACAGTCACTACATCCTGTATGGGTCTCATCACCCCTACAGTCACTACATCCTGTATGGGTCTCATCACCCCTACAGTCACTACATCCTGTATGGGTCTCATCACCCTACAGTCACTACATCCAGTATGGATCTCATCACCCCTACAGTCACTACATCCTGTATGGGTCTCATCACCCCAGTCACTACATCCAGTATGGATCTCATCACCCCTACAGTCACTGCATCCTGTATAGGTCTCATCACCCCTACAGTCACTACATCCTGTATAGGTATCATCACCCCTCACGGTCACTACATCCTGTATGGGTCTCATCACCCCTACAGTCACTACATCTGTATGGGTCTCATCCCCTTCACTGCTACAGTCACTACATCCTGTATGGGTCTCATCACCCCTACAGTCACTACATCCTGTATGGGTCTCATCAGCCATGCAGTCACTACATCCTGTATGGTCTCATCACCCCTACAGTCACACTTCCTGTATGTGGGTCTCATCGCTCCTCATTCACAATATCCTGTATGGGTCTCATCACCTACACTGCTACAGTCACTACATCCCTGTATGGGTCTCATCACCACAGTCACTACATCCTGTATGGGTCTCATCACCCCCTACAGTCACTACATCTGTATAGGTCTCATCACCCCTACAGTCACCACATCCTGTATGGGTCTAAATCACGCCTACTGTCACTACATCCTGTATTGGTCTCATCACCCCTACAGTCACTACATCCTGTATAGGTATCATCACCCCTACGGTCACTACATCCTGTATGGGTCTCATCACCCCTACAGTCACTACATCCCTGTATGGGTCTCATCCCTTCACTGCTACAGTCACTACATCCCTGTATGGGTCTCATCACCCTACAGTCACTACATCCTGAATGGGTCTCATCAGCCCTACAGTCACTACATCTGTATGGGTCTCATCAGCCCTACAGTCACTACATCCTAATATAGGTCTCATCACCCTACAGTCACTACATCCTGTATGGGTCCATCACCCCTACAGTCACTACATCCTGTATGGGTCTCATCACCCCTACAGTCACTACATCCTGTATGGGTCTCATCACCCCCTCACAGTCACTACATCCAGTATGGATCTCATCACCCTACAGTCACTACATCCTGTATGGGTCTCATCACCCCCTACAGTCACTACATCCAGTATGGATCTCATCACCCCTACAGTCACTACATCCTGTATAGGTCTCATCACCCCTACAGTCACTACATCCTGTATAGGTATCATCACTACGGTCACTACATCCTGTATGGGTCTCATCACCCCTACAGTCACTACATCCTGTATGGGTCTCATCCCTTCACTGCTACAGTCACTACATCCTGTAGGGTCTCATCACCCCTACAGTCACTACATCCTGTATGGGTCTCATCAGCCATACAGTCACTACATCTGTATGGGTCTCATCACCCCCTACAGTCACTACTTCCTGTATGGGTCTCATCGCTCCTCATTCACAATATCCTGTATGGGTCTCATCACCTACACTGCTACAGTCACTACATCCTGTATGGGTCTCATCACCCCCTACAGTCACTACATCCTGTATGGGTCTCATCACCCCTACAGTCACTACATCCTGTATAGGTCTCATCACCCCCTACAGTCACCACATCCTGTATGGGTCTCGTCACCCCTACTGTCACTACATCCTGTATTGGTCTCATCACCCCTACAGTCACCACATCCTGTATTGGTCTCATCACCCCCTACAGTCACCACATCCTGTATTGGTCTCATCACTTTCACTGCTACAGTCACTATATCCTGTATGGGCATCACCATCATTACGTTTGCTGATGACACAACAGTGGTAGGCCTGATCACCGACCACGATGAGACAGCCTATAGGGAGGTCAGAGACCTGGCCGTGTGGTGCCAGGACAACAACCTCTCCTCAACGTGATCAAGACAAAGGAGAGAATTGTGGACTACAGGAAAAGGAGGACCGAGCCGCCCCACATTCACATCGTAGAAGGGGCTGCAGTGGAGCAGTTGGGGGATTCCTCAGTGTCAATATCACCAATAAACGAACATGGTCCAAACACACTAAGACAGCCCCAGCCATGAAGATAGTGGGCACGACAAAACCTATTCCCCCTCAGGAGACTGAAAAAGATTTGGTATGGGTCCTCAGATCCTCAAAAAGCTGCTCCATCGAGCATCAGCACTTGGTACGGTAACTGCTCGGCATCTGACCCCTCCTCCATCTATTTTGTAAAATGTTTATTATCTTTGCAAAGTCACTACCCACACCTACATGCATAAAATCATTTAGCAAACCTGTTCCCAGCACATTGACCCTGTACCGGTGCCTGTATATAGCCTCCACACTGACTCTGTACCGGTGCCCCCCTGTATATAGCCTCCACATTGACCTGTACCGGTGCCCCCTGTTATATAGCCTCCACACTGACTCTGTACCGGTACCCCCTGTATATATCCTCCACATTGACTCTGTACTGGTACCCCCTGTATATAGCCTCCACACTGACTCTGTACCGGTACCCCCTGTATATAGCCTCCACATTGAC
>NC_056444.1:83998798-84033971 GCF_018296145.1 Oncorhynchus tshawytscha | reverse complement strand
TATAGCCTCCTCATTGACTCAGTACCAGTACCCCTGTATATATCCTCCACATTGACTCTGTACTGGTACCCCTGTATATACCTCCACACTGACTCTGTACTGGTACCCCCTGTATATAGCCTCCACATTGACTCTGTACCGGTACCCCTGTATATAGCTCTCTCGTGACATTGACTCTGTACAGGTACCCCTGTATATAGCCTCCTCATTGACTCTGTACCAGTACCCCTGTATATAGCCTCCTCATTTACTCTGTAACAGTACCCCTGTATATAGCCTCCTCATTGACTCTGTAAAAGTACACCCTGTATATAGCCTCCTCATTGACTCTGTACCAGTACCCCTGTATATAGCCTCCCACATTGACTCGGTACCAGTACCCCCTGTATATAGCCTCCTCATTGACTCTGTACCAGTACCCCTGTATATAGCCTCCTCATTGACTCTGTACCAGTACCCCTGTATATAGCCTCCACATTGACTCGGTACTAGTACCCCCTGTATATAGCCTCCACATTGACTCGGTACCAGTACCCCTGTATATAGCCTCCACATTGACTCTGTACCAGTACTCCCTGTATATAGCCTCCACATTGACTCGGTACCAGTACTCCCTGTATATAGCCTCCACATTGACTCTGTACCAGTACCCCCTGTATATAGCCTCCACATTGACTCGGTACAGGTACCCCTGTATATAGCCTCCTCATTGACTCAGTACCAGTGCCCCCTGTATATAGCCTCCTCATTGACTCAGTACCAGTACCCCCTGTATATAGCCTCCACATTGACTCTGTACTGGTACCCCTGTATATAGCCCTCCACACTGACTCTGTACTGGTACCCCTGTATATAGCCTCCACACTGACTCTGTACCGGTGCCCCCTGTATATAGCCTCCACATTGACTCTGTACCGGTACCCCCTGTATATAGCCTCCTCATTGACTCGGTACCAGTACTCCTGTATATAGCCTCCTCATTGACTCGGTAACAGTACCCCTGTATATAGCCTCCTCATTGACTCTGTAAAAGTACCCCTGTATATAGCCTCCTCATTGACTCTGTACCAGTACCCCCCTGTATATAGCCTCCTCATTGACTCTGTACCAGTACCCCTGTATATAGCCTCCTCATTGACTCTGTACCAGTACCCCTGTATATAGCCTCCTCATTGACTCGGTACCAGTACCCCTGTATATAGCCTCCACATTGACTCTGTACTAGTACCCCTGTATATAGCCTCCACATTGACTCTGTACCAGTACTCCCTGTATATAGCCTCCACATTGACTCTGTACCAGTACCCCTGTATATAGCCTCCACATTGACTCTGTACCAGTACCCTGTATATAGCCTCCACATTGACTCTGTACCAGTACCCCTGTATATAGCCTCCACATTGACTCGGTACAGGTACCCCTGTATATAGCCTCCTCATTGACTCTGTACCAGTACTCCCTGTATATAGCCTCCTCATTGACTCAGTACCAGTACCCCTGTATATAGCCTCCTCATTGACTCAGTACCAGTACCCCTGTATATAGCCTCCACATTGACTCTGTACTGGTACCCCTGTATATAGCCTCCACACTGACTCTGTACTGGTGCCCCCTGTATATAGCCTCCACATTGACTCTGTACCGGTACCCCTGTATATAGCCTCCACATTGACTCTGTACCGGTACCCCTGTATATAGCCTCCACATTGACTCTGTACCGGTACCCCTGTATATAGCCTCCACATTGACTCTGTACCAGTACCCCTGTATATAGCCTCCACATTGACTCTGTACCGGTACCCCCTGTATATAGCCTCCACATTGACTCGGTACCAGTACTCCCAGTATATAGCCTCCACATTGACTCTGTACCGGTACCCCCTGTATATAGCCTCCACATTGACTCTGTACCGGTACCCCCTGTATATTTCCTCCACATTGACTCTGTACTGGTACCCCCTGTATATACCCTCCACACTGACTCTGTACTGGTACCCCCTGTATATAGCATCCACATTGACTCTGTACCAGTACCCCCTGTATATAGACTCCACATTGACTCTGTACCAGTACTCCCTATATATAGCCTCCACATTGACTTGATACCAGTACTCCCTGTATATAGCCTCCACATTGACTCTGTACCGGTACCCCCTGTATATAGCCTCCACATTGACTCTGTACCGGTACCCCTGTATATAGCCTCCACATTGACTCGGTACCAGTACCCCTGTATATAGCCTCCTCATTGACTCTGTACTGGTACACCCTGTATATAGCCTCCACACTGACTCTGTACTGGTACCCCTGTATATAGCCTCCACACTGACTCTGTACTGGTACCCCTGTATATAGCCTCCTCATTGACTCTGTACTGGTACCCCTGTATATAGCCTCCACATTGACTCTGTACTGGTACCCCCTGTATATAGCCTCCACACTGACTCTGTACCGGTACCCCCTGTATATAGCCTCCACATTGACTCTGTACCGGTACCCCCTGTATATAGCCTCCACATTGACTCTGTACCGGTACCCCCTGTATATAGCCTCCTCATTGACTCTGTACCAGTACTCCCTGTATATAGCCTCCTCATTGACTCTGTACCAGTACCCCTGTATATAGCCTCCTCATTGACTCGGTACCAGTACTCCCTGTATATAGCCTCCTCATTTCTGTCGGTAACAGTACCCCTGTATATAGCCTCCTCATTGACTCTGTAACAGTACCCCTGTATATAGCCTCCTCATTGACTCGGTACCAGTACTCCTGTATATAGCCTCCTCATTGACTCTGTACTGGTACCCCCTGTATATAGCCTCCACATTGACTCTGTACCGGTACCCCTGTATATAGCCTCCTCATTGACTCGGTACCAGTACTCCTGTATATAGCCTCCTCATTGACTCGGTACCAGTACCCCCTGTATATAGCCTCCTCATTGACTCGGTACCAGTACCCCTGTATATAGCCTCCTCATTGACTCGGTACCAGTACTCCCTGTATATAGCCTCCTCATTGACTCGGTACCAGTACTCCCTGTATATAGCCTCCTCATTGACTCGGTACCAGTACCCCCTGTATATAGCCTCCACATTGACTCGGTACTAGTACTCCCTGTATATAGCCTCCACATTGACTCGGTACCAGTACTCCCAGTATATAGCCTCCACATTGACTCTGTACCAGTACCCCCTGTATATAGCCTCCACATTGACTCGGTACCAGTACCCCCTGTATATAGCCTCCACATTGACTCGGTACCAGTACCCCTGTATATAGCCTCCACATTGACTCGGTACCAGGTACTCCTGTATATAGCCTCCTCATTGACTCGGTACCAGTACTCCCTGTATATAGCCTCCTCATTGACTCTGTACCAGTACCCCTGTATATAGCCTCCACATTGACTCAGTACCAGTACCCCTGTATATAGCCTCCACATTGACTCTGTACCGTAACACCCTGTATATAGCCTCCACATTGACTCGGTACCGTAATACCCTGTATATAGCCTCCACATTGACTCTCGGTACCGTTATACCCTGTATATAGCCTCCACATTGACTCTCGGTACAGGTACTCCCTGTATATAGCCTCCTCATTGACTCTGTACCAGTACCCCTGTATATAGCCTCCTCATTGACTCAGTACCAGTACCCCTGTATATAGCCTCCACATTGACTCAGTACCAGTACCCCTGTATATAGCCTCCACATTGACTCTGGTACCTGTATAATACCCTGTATATAGCCTCCACATTGACTCGGTACCGTAATACCCTGTATATAGCCTCCACATTGACTCTGTACAGGTACTCCCCTGTATATAGCCTCCTCATTGACTCTGTACCAGTACTCCCTGTATATAGCCTCCTCATTGACTCTGTACCAGTACCCCTGTATATAGCCTCCACATTGACTCTGTACCGTACCCCTGTATATAGCCTCCACATTGACTCTGTACCGTAACACCCTGTATATAGCCTCCACATTGACTCTGTACCGTAACACCCTGTATATAGCCTCCACATTGACTCTGTACCGTAATACCCTGTATATAGCCTCCACATTGACTCTGTACTGGTACCCCTGTATATAGCCTACACATTGACTCTGTACCGGCACCACCTGTATATAACCTCCACATTGACTCTGTACTGGTACCCCTGTATATAGCCTCCACATTGACTCTGTACCAGTACCTCCTGTATATAGCCTCCACATTGACTCTGTACCGGTACCCCTGTATATAGCCTCCACACTGACTCTGTACTGGTAACCCCTGTATATAGCCTCCACACTGACTCTGTACTGGTACCCCTGTATATAGCCTCCTCATTGACTCTGTACTGGTACCCCTGTATATAGCCTCCACATTGACTCTGTACTGGTACCCCTGTATATAGCCTCCACATTGACTCTGTACCGGTACCCCTGTATATAGCCTCCACATTGACTCTGTACCGGTACCCCTGTATATAGCCTCCACATTGACTCTGTACTGGTACCCCCTGTATATAGCCTCCACACTGACTCTGTACTGGTACCCCTGTATATAGCCTCCACATTGACTCTGTAAAGTAACACCCCTGTATATAGCCTCCACATTGACTCTGTACCGGTACCCTGTATATAGCCTCCACATTGACTCTGTACTGGTACCCCTGTATATAGCCTCCACATTGACTCTGTACCGGTACCCCTGTATATAGCCTCCACATTGACTCTGTACCGGTACCCCTGTATATAGCCTCCACATTGACTCTGTACCGGTACCCCTGTATATAGCCTCCACATTGACTCTGTACTGGTACCCCTGTATATAGCCTCCACATTGACTCGGTAGCAGTACTCCCTGTATATAGCCTCCTCATTGACTCGGTACCAGTACTCCCTGTATATAGCCTCCTCATTGACTCGGTACCAGTACCCCCTGTATATAGCCTCCTCATTGACTCGGTACCAGTACTCCCTGTATATAGCCTCCTCATTGACTCTGTACTGGTACCCCCAGTATATAGCCTCCACACTGACTCTGTACTGGTAACCCCTGTATATAGCCTCCACACTGACTCTGTACTGGTACCCCCTGTATATAGCCTCCTCATTGACTCTGTACTGGTACCCCCTGTATATAGCCTCCACATTGACTCAGTACCAGTACTCCCTGTATATAGCCTCCACATTGACTCGGTACCGGTACCCCTGTATATAGCCTCCACATTGACTCTGTACTGGTACCCCTGTATATAGCCTCCACATTGACTCTGTACTGGTACCCCTGTATATAGCCTCCACATTGACTCTGTACCGGTACCGCCCCTGTATATAGCCTCCACATTGACTCTGTACCGGTACCCCCTGTATATAGCCTCCACATTGACTCGGTACCAGTACTCCCCTGTATATAGCCTCCTCATTGACTCTGTACCAGTACTCCCTGTATATAGCCTCCTCATTGACTCTGTACCAGTACCCCCTGTATATAGCCTCCTCATTGACTCTGTACCAGTACTCCCTGTATATAGCCTCCTCATTTACTCTGTAACAGTACTCCCTGTATATAGCCTCCTCATTGACTCGGTACCAGTACTCCCTGTATATAGCCTCCTCATTGACTCTGTACTGGTACCCCTGTATATAGCCTCCACATTGACTCGGTACCAGTACCCCTGTATATAGCCTCCACATTGACTCGGTACCAGTACTCCCTGTATATAGCCTCCACATTGACTCTGTACCAGTAACACCCTGTATATAGCCTCCTCATTGACTCGGTACCAGTACCCCCTGTATATAGCCTCCTCATTGACTCGGTACCAGTACCCCTGTATATAGCCTCCTCATTGACTCGGTACCAGTACCCCCTGTATATAGCCTCCTCATTGACTCGGTACCAGTACCCCTGTATATAGCCTCCACATTGACTCGGTACCAGTACCCCTGTATATAGCCTCCTCATTGACTCGGTACCAGTACCCCTGTATATAGCCTCCTCATTGACTCGGTACCAGTACCCCTGTATATAGCCTCCTCATTGACTCGGTACCAGTACCCCCTGTATATAGCCTCCACATTGACTCTGTACCAGTACCCCTGTATATAGCCTCCACATTGACTCTGTACCAGTACCCCTGTATATAGCCTCCACATTGACTCTGTACCAGTACCCCTGTATATAGCCTCCACATTGACTCGGTACCAGTACCCCTGTATATAGCCTCCACATTGACTCGGTACCTAGTACCCCCTGTATATAGCCTCCACATTGACTCTGTACCAGTACCCTGTATATAGCCTCCACATTGACTCTGTACCAGTACTCCCTGTATATAGCCTCCACATTGACTCTGTACCAGTACTCCCTGTATATAGCCTCCACATTGACTCGGTACCAGTACTCCCTGTATATAGCCTCCACATTGACTCGGTACAGGTACCCCTGTATATAGCCTCCTCATTGACTCTGTACCAGTACCCCTGTATATAGCCTCCACATTGACTCGGTACCAGTACTCCCTGTATATAGCCTCCTCATTGACTCAGTACCAGTACCCCCTGTATATAGCCTCCACATTGACTCTGTACCGTAACACCCTGTATATAGCCTCCACATTGACTCGGTACCGTAATACCCTGTATATAGCCTCCACATTGACTCTGTACCGTAATACCCTGTATATAGCCTCCACATTGACTCGGTACAGGTACTCCCTGTATATAGCCTCCTCATTGACTCTGTACCAGTACCCCTGTATATAGCCTCCTCATTGACTCAGTACCAGTACCCCTGTATATAGCCTCCACATTGACTCAGTACCAGTACCCCTGTATATAGCCTCCACATTGACTCTGTACCGTAATACCCTGTACGGTACCCCCTGTATATAGCCTCCACATTGACTCTGTACCGTAATACCCTGTATATAGCCTCCACATTGACTCTGTACTGGTACCCCTGTATATAGCCTCCACATTGACTCTGTACCAGTACCCCTGTATATAGCCTCCTCATTGACTCTGTACCAGTGCCCCCTGTATATAGCCTCCACATTGACTCTGTACCGGTACCCCTGTATATAGCCTCCTCATTGACTCTGTACTGGTACCCCCTGTATATAGCCTCCACATTGACTCTGTACCGGTACCCCTGTATATAGCCTCCACATTGACTCTGTACCAGTACCCCTGTATATAGCCTCCACATTGACTCTGTACTGGTACCCCTGTATATAGCCTCCTCATTGACTCTGTACCGGTACCCCTGTATATAGCCTCCACATTGACTCTGTACTGGTAACCCCTGTATATAGCCTCCACATTGACTCTGTACTGGTACCCCTGTATATAGCCTCCACATTGACTCTGTACCGGTACCCCCTGTATATAGCCTCCACATTGACTCTGTACTGGTACCCCTGTATATAGCCTCCACATTGACTCTGTACTGGTACCCCTGTATATAGCCTCCACATTGACTCTGTACTGGTACCCCTGTATATAGCCTCCACATTGACTCTGTACTGGTACCCCTGTATATAGCCTCCACATTGACTCTGTACCGGTACCCCTGTATATAGCCTCCACATTGACTCTGTACCGGTACCCCCTGTATATAGCCTCCACATTGACTCTGTACTGGTACCCCTGTATATAGCCTCCACATTGACTCTGTACTGGTACCCCTGTATATAGCCTCCACATTGACTCTGTAAAGTAACACCCTGTATATAGCCTCCACATTGACTCTGTACTGGTACCCCCTGTATATAGCCTCCACATTGACTCTGTACTGGTACCCCTGTATATAGCCTCCACATTGACTCTGTACCGGTACCCCCTGTATATAGCCTCCACATTGACTCTGTACCGGTACCCCTGTATATAGCCTCCACATTGACTCTGTACCGGTACCCCCTGTATATAGCCTCCACATTGACTCTGTACTGGTACCCCTGTATATAGCCTCCTCATTGACTCTGTACCAGTACCCCCTGTATATAGCCTCCTCATTGACTCTGTACCAGTACCCCCTGTATATAGCCTCCTCACATTGACTCTGTACCAGTACCCCCTGTATATAGCCTCCTCACATTGACTCTGTACCAGTACCCCTGTATATAGCCTCCACATTGACTCTGTACCTGGTACCCCCTGTATATAGCCTCCACATTGACTCTGTACTGGTACCCCCTGTATATAGCCTCCACATTGACTCTGTACTGGTACCCCCTGTATATAGCCTCCTCATTGACTCTGTACTGGTACCCCTGTATATAGCCTCCACATTGACTCTGTACCGGTACCCCTGTATATAGCCTCCACATTGACTCTGTACCGGTACCCCTGTATATAGCCTCCACATTGACTCTGTACTGGTACCCCTGTATATAGCCTCCACATTGACTCTGTACTGGTACCCCCTGTATATAGCCTCCACATTGACTCTGTACCGGTACCCCTGTATATAGCCTCCACATTGACTCTGTACCGGTACCCCTGTATATAGCCTCCACATTGACTCTGTACCAGTACCCCCTGTATATAGCCTCCACATTGACTCTGTACCAGTACCCCTGTATATAGCCTCCTCATTGACTCTGTACCGGTACCCCCTGTATATAGCCTCCTCCACATTGACTCTGTACCAGTACCCTGTATATAGCCTCCTCATTTGACTCTGTAACAGTACCCCTGTATATAGCCTCCACATTGACTCTGTACCAGTACCCTGTATATAGCCTCCTCATTGACTCTGTACTGGTACCCCCTGTATATAGCCTCCACATTGACTCTGTACCAGTACCCCTGTATATAGCCTCCACATTGACTCTGTACCAGTACCCCCTGTATATAGCCTCCACATTGACTCTGTACCGGTACCCCTGTATATAGCCTCCTCATTGACTCTGTACCAGTACCCCCTGTATATAGCCTCCTCATTGACTCTGTACCAGTACCCCCTGTATATAGCCTCCTCATTGACTCTGTACCAGTACCCCCTGTATATAGCCTCCTCATTGACTCTGTACCAGTACCCCTGTATATAGCCTCCTCATTGACTCGGTACCAGTACCCCTGTATATAGCCTCCTCATTGACTCTGTACCAGTACCCCCTGTATATAGCCTCCTCATTGACTCTGTACCAGTACCCCTGTATATAGCCTCCTCATTGACTCTGTACCAGTACCCCTGTATATAGCCTCCACATTGACTCTGTACCAGTACCCCTGTATATAGCCTCCACATTGACTCGGTACCAGTACCCCCTGTATATAGCCTCCACATTGACTCTGTACCAGTACTCCCTGTATATAGCCTCCACATTGACTCTGTACCAGTACCCCCTGTATATAGCCTCCACATTGACTCTGTACCAGTACTCCCTGTATATAGCCTCCACATTGACTCTGTACAGGTACCCTGTATATAGCCTCCTCATTGACTCTGTACCAGTACTCCCTGTATATAGCCTCCTCATTGACTCTGTACCAGTACCCCTGTATATAGCCTCCACATTGACTCTGTACCAGTACCCCTGTATATAGCCTCCACATTGACTCTGTACCAGTAACACCCTGTATATAGCCTCCACATTGACTCTGTACCGTACCCCTGTACCCCTGTATATAGCCTCCACATTGACTCTGTACCGGTACCCTGTATATAGCCTCCACATTGACTCTGTACTGGTACCCCTGTATATAGCCTCCACATTGACTCTGTACCGGTACCCCTGTATATAGCCTCCACATTGACTCTGTACCGGTACCCCTGTATATAGCCTCCACATTGACTCTGTACTGGTACCCCTGTATATAGCCTCCTCATTGACTCTGTACCAGTACCCCTGTATATAGCCTCCTCATTGACTCAGTACCAGTACCCCCTGTATATAGCCTCCTCATTGACTCTGTACAGTACCCCTGTATATAGCCTCCTCATTGACTCTGTACTGGTACCCCCAGTATATAGCCTCCACATTGACTCTGTACTGGTGCCCCCTGTATATAGCCTCCACATTGACTCTGTACTGGTACCCCTGTATATAGCCTCCACACTGACTCTGTACTGGTACCCCCTGTATATAGCCTCCACACTGACTCTGTACCGGTACCCCCTGTATATAGCCTCCACATTGACTCTGTACCGGTACCCCCTGTATATAGCCTCCACATTGACTCTGTACTGGTACCCCCTGTATATAGCCTCCACATTGACTCTGTACTGGTACCCCCTGTATATAGCCTCCACATTGACTCTGTACCGGTACCCCCTGTATATAGCCTCCACATTGACTCTGTACCGGTACCCCCTGTATATAGCCTCCACATTGACTCGGTACCAGTACTCCCTGTATATAGCCTCCTCATTGACTCGGTACCAGTACTCCCTGTATATAGCCTCCTCATTGACTCTGTACCAGTACCCCCTGTATATAGCCTCCTCATTGACTCGGTACCAGTACTCCCTGTATATAGCCTCCTCATTTGACTCTGTACCAGTACCCCTGTATATAGCCTCCTCATTGACTCGGTACCAGTACCCCCTGTATATAGCCTCCTCATTGACTCTGTACTGGTACCCCCTGTATATAGCCTCCACATTGACTCGGTACCAGTACTCCCTGTATATAGCCTCCTCATTGACTCTGTACCAGTACCCCTGTATATAGCCTCCTCATTGACTCGGTACCAGTACCCCCTGTATATAGCCTCCTCATTGACTCTGTACCAGTACCCCTGTATATAGCCTCCTCATTGACTCTGTACCAGTACCCCTGTATATAGCCTCCACATTGACTCGGTACCAGTACCCCTGTATATAGCCTCCTCATTGACTCGGTACCAGTACCCCTGTATATAGCCTCCACATTGACTGTACCAGTACTACCCTGTATATAGCCTCCACATTGACTCTGTACCAGTACTCCCTGTATATAGCCTCCTCATTGACTGTACCAGTACCCCCTGTATATAGCCTCCACATTGACTCAGTACCAGTACCCCTGTATATAGCCTCCACATTGACTCTGTACCAGTAACACCCTGTATATAGCCTCCACATTGACTCGGTACCGTAATACCCTGTATATAGCCTCCACATTGACTCGGTACCGTAATACCCTGTATATAGCCTCCACATTGACTCTGTACTGGTACCCCCTGTATATAGCCTCCACATTGACTCTGTACCGGTACCCCCTGTATATAGCCTCCACATTGACTCTGTACCGGTACCCCCTGTATATAGCCTCCACATTGACTCTGTACTGGTACCCCCTGTATATAGCCTCCTCATTGACTCGGTACCAGTACTCCCTGTATATAGCCTCCTCATTGACTCAGTACCAGTACCCCCTGTATATAGCCTCCTCATTGACTCGGTAACAGTACTCCCTGTATATAGCCTCCTCATTGACTCTGTACTGGTACCCCTGTATATAGCCTCCACACTGACTCTGTACTGGTAACCCCTGTATATAGCCTCCACACTGACTCTGTACTGGTACCCCTGTATATAGCCTCCTCATTGACTCTGTACTGGTACCCCTGTATATAGCCTCCACATTGACTCTGTACCGGTACCCCTGTATATAGCCTCCACATTGACTCTGTACCGGTACCCCTGTATATATCCTCCACATTGACTCTGTACTGGTACCCCCTGTATATAGCCTCCACACTGACTCTGTACTGGTACCCCCTGTATATAGCCTCCACATTGACTCTGTACCGGTACCCCCTGTATATAGCCTCCACATTGACTCTGTACCGGTACCCCTGTATATAGCCTCCACATTGACTCGGTACCAGTACTCCCTGTATATAGCCTCCTCATTGACTCGGTACCAGTACTCCCTGTATATAGCCTCCTCATTGACTCGGTACCAGTACCCCCTGTATATAGCCTCCTCATTGACTCGGTACCAGTACCCCCTGTATATAGCCTCCTCATTTGACTCGGTAACAGTACCCCTGTATATAGCCTCCTCATTGACTCTGTACCAGTACCCCTGTATATAGCCTCCTCATTGACTCTGTACTGGTACCCCTGTATATAGCCTCCACATTGACTCGGTACCAGTACTCCCTGTATATAGCCTCCTCATTGACTGTACCAGTACTCCCTGTATATAGCCTCCTCATTGACTCGGTACCAGTACCCCCTGTATATAGCCTCCTCATTGACTCGGTACCAGTACCCCTGTATATAGCCTCCTCATTGACTCGGTACCAGTACTCCCTGTATATAGCCTCCTCATTGACTCGTACGGTACCAGTACTCCCTGTATATAGCCTCCTCATTGACTCGGTACCAGTACCCCCTGTATATAGCCTCCACATTGACTCGGTACCAGTACTCCCTGTATATAGCCTCCACATTGACTCTGTACCAGTACTCCCTGTATATAGCCTCCACATTGACTCGGTACCAGTACTCCCTGTATATAGCCTCCACATTGACTCGGTACCAGTACTCCCTGTATATAGCCTCCACATTGACTCTGTACCAGTACTCCCTGTATATAGCCTCCACATTGACTCTGTACAGGTACCCCTGTATATAGCCTCCTCATTGACTCGGTACCAGTACTCCCTGTATATAGCCTCCTCATTGACTCAGTACCAGTACCCCTGTATATAGCCTCCACATTGACTCTGTACCAGTACCCCCTGTATATAGCCTCCACATTGACTCTGTAAAGTAACACCCTGTATATAGCCTCCACATTGACTCTGTACCGGTACCCCTGTATATAGCCTCCACATTGACTCTGTACTGGTACCCCTGTATATAGCCTCCACATTGACTCTGTACCAGTACCCCTGTATATAGCCTCCACATTGACTCTGTACTGGTACCCCTGTATATAGCCTCCTCATTGACTCGGTACCAGTACCCCCTGTATATAGCCTCCTCATTGACTCTGTACCAGTACCCCTGTATATAGCCTCCACATTGACTCTGTAACAGTACCCCTGTATATAGCCTCCTCATTGACTCTGTACTGGTACCCCCTGTATATAGCCTCCACATTGACTCTGTACTGGTACCCCTGTATATAGCCTCCACATTGACTCTGTACTGGTACCCCTGTATATAGCCTCCTCATTGACTCTGTACCTGGTACCCCCTGTATATAGCCTCCACATTGACTCTGTACCGGTACCCCCTGTATATAGCCTCCACATTGACTCTGTACCGGTACCCCTGTATATAGCCTCCACATTGACTCTGTACTGGTACCCCCTGTATATAGCCTCCACATTGACTCTGTACTGGTACCCCCTGTATATAGCCTCCACATTGACTCTGTACCGTACCCCCTGTACCATTGACTCCCTGTATATAGCCTCCACATTGACTCTGTACCGGTACCCCTGTATATAGCCTCCACATTGACTCGGTACCAGTACCCCTGTATATAGCCTCCTCATTGACTCGGTACCAGTACCCCTGTATATAGCCTCCTCATTGACTCTGTACTGGTACCCCTGTATATAGCCTCCTCATTGACTCTGTACCAGTACCCCTGTATATAGCCTCCTCATTGACTCTGTACAGTACCCCTGTATATAGCCTCCTCATTGACTCTGTACCAGTACCCTGTATATAGCCTCCTCATTGACTCTGTACTGGTACCCCTGTATATAGCCTCCACATTGACTCTGTACCAGTACCCCTGTATATAGCCTCCTCATTGACTCTGTACCAGTACCCCCTGTATATAGCCTCCTCATTGACTCTGTACCAGTACCCCTGTATATAGCCTCCTCATTGACTCTGTACCAGTACCCCCTGTATATAGCCTCCTCATTGACTCTGTACCAGTACCCCTGTATATAGCCTCCTCATTGACTCGGTACCAGTACCCCTGTATATAGTCTCCTCATTGACTCTGTACCGGTACCAGTACCCCTGTATATAGCCTCCACATTGACTCGGTACCAGTACCCCTGTATATAGCCTCCACATTGACTCGGTACCAGTACCCCTGTATATAGCCTCCACATTGACTCTGTACCAGTACCCCCTGTATATAGCCTCCACATTGACTCTGTACCAGTACTCCCTGTATATAGCCTCCACATTGACTCTGTACCAGTACCCCTGTATATAGCCTCCACATTGACTCTGTACAGGTACCCCCTGTATATAGCCTCCACATTGACTCTGTACCAGTACCCCTGTATATAGCCTCCTCATTGACTCTGTACCAGTACCCCTGTATATAGCCTCCACATTGACTCAGTACCAGTGCCCCCTGTATATAGCCTCCACATTGACTCTGTACCAGTACACCCTGTATATAGCCTCCACATTGACTCTGTACCGTAATACCCTGTATATAGCCTCCACATTGACTCTGTACTGGTACCCCTGTATATAGCCTCCACATTGACTCTGTACCGGTACCCCTGTATATAGCCTCCACATTGACTCTGTACTGGTACCCCCTGTATATAGCCTCCTCATTGACTCTGTACCAGTACCCCTGTATATAGCCTCCTCATTGACTCTGTACCAGTACCCCTGTATATAGCCTCCTCATTGACTCTGTACCAGTACTCCCTGTATATAGCCTCCACATTGACTCTGTACTGGTACCCCTGTATATAGCCTCCACATTGACTCTGTACTGGTAACCCCTGTATATAGCCTCCACACTGACTCTGTACTGGTACCCCTGTATATAGCCTCCTCATTGACTCTGTACTGGTACCCCTGTATATAGCCTCCACATTGACTCTGTACCGGTACCCCCTGTATATAGCCTCCACATTGACTCTGTACCGGTACCCCTGTATATATCCTCCACATTGACTCTGTACTGGTACCCCTGTATATAGCCTCCACATTGACTCTGTACTGGTACCCCTGTATATAGCCTCCACATTGACTCTGTACCGGTACCGCCCTGTATATAGCCTCCACATTGACTCTGTACCGGTACCCCTGTATATAGCCTCCACATTGACTCTGTACCAGTACCCCCTGTATATAGCCTCCTCATTGACTCTGTACCAGTACTCCCTGTATATAGCCTCCTCATTGACTCTGTACCAGTACCCCCTGTATATAGCCTCCACATTGACTCTGTACCAGTACCCCTGTATATAGCCTCCTCATTGACTCTGTAACAGTACCCTGTATATAGCCTCCTCATTGACTCTGTACCAGTACCCCTGTATATAGCCTCCTCATTGACTCTGTACTGGTACCCCCTGTATATAGCCTCCACATTGACTCTGTACCAGTACCCCTGTATATAGCCTCCTCATTGACTCGGTACCAGTACTCCCTGTATATAGCCTCCTCATTGACTCTGTACCAGTACCCCCTGTATATAGCCTCCTCATTGACTCTGTACCAGTACCCCCTGTATATAGCCTCCACATTGACTCTGTACCAGTACCCCTGTATATAGCCTCCTCATTGACTCTGTACCAGTACCCCCTGTATATAGCCTCCACATTGACTCTCGGTACCAGTACCCCTGTATATAGCCTCCACATTGACTCTGTACCAGTACCCCCTGTATATAGCCTCCACATTGACTCTGTACAGGTACCCCTGTATATAGCCTCCCACATTGACTCGGTACCAGTACTACCCCTGTATATAGCCTCCTCATTGACTCTGTACCAGTACCCCCTGTATATAGCCTCCACATTGACTCTGTACCAGTACCCCTGTATATAGCCTCCACATTGACTCTGTAATTGAGTAACCCCTGTATATAGCCTCCACATTGACTCGGTACCAGTACCCTGTATATAGCCTCCACATTGACTCTGTACTGGTACCCCTGTATATAGCCTCCACATTGACTCTGTACCGGTACCCCTGTATATAGCCTCCACATTGACTCTGTACCAGTACCCCCTGTATATAGCCTCCTCATTGACTCTGTACCAGTACCCCCTGTATATAGCCTCCTCATTGACTCTGTACCAGTACCCCCTGTATATAGCCTCCACATTGACTCTGTACCAGTACTCCCTGTATATAGCCTCCTCATTGACTCTGTACCAGTACCCCCTGTATATAGCCTCCACATTGACTCTGTACCAGTACTCCCTGTATATAGCCTCCTCATTGACTCTGTACTGGTACCCCTGTATATAGCCTCCACATTGACTCTGTACCAGTACCCCTGTATATAGCCTCCTCATTGACTCTGTACCAGTACCCCTGTATATAGCCTCCTCATTGACTCGGTACCAGTACCCCCTGTATATAGCCTCCTCATTGACTCGGTACCAGTACCCCTGTATATAGCCTCCTCATTGACTCTGTACCAGTACCCCTGTATATAGCCTCCACATTGACTCTGTACCAGTACCCCTGTATATAGCCTCCACATTGACTCGGTACCAGTACTCCCTGTATATAGCCTCCACATTGACTCTGTACCAGTACCCCTGTATATAGCCTCCACATTGACTCTGTACAGGTACCCCTGTATATAGCCTCCTCATTGACTCGGTACCAGTACTCCCTGTATATAGCCTCCTCATTGACTCAGTACCAGTACCCCTGTATATAGCCTCCACATTGACTCAGTACCAGTACCCCTGTATATAGCCTCCACATTGACTCTGTACCAGTAACCCCTGTATATAGCCTCCACATTGACTCTGTACCGTAATACCCTGTATATAGCCTCCACATTGACTCTGTACTGGTACCCCTGTATATAGCCTCCACATTGACTCTGTACCGGTACCCCCTGTATATAGCCTCCACATTGACTCTGTACTGGTGCCCCCTGTATATAGCCTCCACATTGACTCTGTACCAGTACCCCTGTATATAGCCTCCTCATTGACTCTGTACCAGTACCCCCTGTATATAGCCTCCTCATTGACTCTGTACCAGTACCCCTGTATATAGCCTCCACATTGACTCTGTACTGGTACCCCTGTATATAGCCTCCACATTGACTCTGTACTGGTAACCCCTGTATATAGCCTCCACATTGACTCTGTACTGGTACCCCTGTATATAGCCTCCACATTGACTCTGTACTGGTACCCCCTGTATATAGCCTCCACATTGACTCTGTACCGGTACCCCTGTATATAGCCTCCACATTGACTCTGTACCGGTACCCCTGTATATAGCCTCCACATTGACTCTGTACTGGTACCCCTGTATATAGCCTCCACATTGACTCTGTACTGGTACCCCTGTATATAGCCTCCACATTGACTCTGTACCGGTACCCCCCTGTATATAGCCTCCACATTGACTCTGTACCGGTACCCCTGTATATAGCCTCCACATTGACTCTGTACCAGTACTACCCCCTGTATATAGCCTCCTCATTGACTCTGTACCAGTACCCCTGTATATAGCCTCCTCATTGACTCTGTACCAGTACCCCTGTATATAGCCTCCACATTGACTCTGTACCAGTACCCCCTGTATATAGCCTCCTCATTTGACTCTGTACCAGTACCCCCTGTATATAGCCTCCTCATTGACTCGGTACCAGTACCCCTGTATATAGCCTCCTCATTGACTCTGTACTGGTACCCCTGTATATAGCCTCCACATTGACTCTGTACCAGTACCCCTGTATATAGCCTCCTCATTGACTCTGTACCAGTACCCCCTGTATATAGCCTCCTCATTGACTCTGTACCAGTACCCCTGTATATAGCCTCCACATTGACTCTGTACCAGTACCCCCTGTATATAGCCTCCTCATTGACTCTGTACCAGTACCCCTGTATATAGCCTCCTCATTGACTCTGTACCAGTACCCCCTGTATATAGCCTCCTCATTGACTCTGTACCAGTACCCCTGTATATAGCCTCCACATTGACTCTGTACCAGTACCCCCTGTATATAGCCTCCACATTGACTCTGTACCAGTACCCCTGTATATAGCCTCCACATTGACTCTGTACCAGTACCCCTGTATATAGCCTCCACATTGACTCTGTACCAGTACCCCTGTATATAGCCTCCACATTGACTCTGTACCAGTACCCCCTGTATATAGCCTCCACATTGACTCTGTACAGGTACCCCCTGTATATAGCCTCCCACATTGACTCTGTACCAGTACCCCCTGTATATAGCCTCCTCATTGACTCAGTACCAGTACCCCTGTATATAGCCTCCACATTGACTCTGTACCAGTACCCCTGTATATAGCCTCCACATTGACTCTGTACAGTAACCCCTGTATATAGCCTCCACATTGACTCTGTACTGGTGCCCCTGTATATAGCCTCCACATTGACTCTGTACTGGTACCCCTGTATATAGCCTCCACATTGACTCTGTACCGGTACCCCTGTATATAGCCTCCACATTGACTCTGTACTGGTACCCCCTGTATATAGCCTCCTCATTGACTCTGTACCAGTACCCCCTGTATATAGCCTCCACATTGACTCGGTACCAGTACTCCCTGTATATAGCCTCCTCATTGACTCGGTACCAGTACTCCCTGTATATAGCCTCCTCATTGACTCTGTACTGGTACCCCCAGTATATAGCCTCCACACTGACTCTGTACTGGTAACCCCTGTATATAGCCTCCACACTGACTCTGTACTGGTACCCCCTGTATATAGCCTCCTCATTGACTCAGTACCAGTACCCCCTGTATATAGCCTCCACATTGACTCAGTACCAGTACTCCCTGTATATAGCCTCCACATTGACTCGGTACCGTAATACCCTGTATATAGCCTCCACATTGACTCGGTACCGGTACCCCCTGTATATAGCCTCCACATTGACTCTGTACTGGTACCCCTGTATATAGCCTCCACATTGACTCTGTACCGGTACCCCCTGTATATAGCCTCCACATTGACTCTGTACCGGTACCCCCTGTATATAGCCTCCACATTGACTCTGTACCAGTACCCCTGTATATAGCCTCCACATTGACTCTGTACCAGTACCCCCTGTATATAGCCTCCCTCATTGACTCTGTACCAGTACCCCTGTATATAGCCTCCTCATTGACTCTGTACCAGTACCCCTGTATATAGCCTCCTCATTGACTCTGTACCAGTACCCCTGTATATAGCCTCCTCATTGACTCTGTACCAGTACCCCCTGTATATAGCCTCCTCATTGACTCTGTACTGGTACCCCTGTATATAGCCTCCACATTGACTCTGTACCAGTACCCCTGTATATAGCCTCCACATTGACTCTGTACCAGTACCCCTGTATATAGCCTCCTCATTGACTCGGTACCAGTACCCCTGTATATAGCCTCCTCATTGACTCGGTACCAGTACCCCTGTATATAGCCTCCTCATTGACTCGGTACCAGTACCCCTGTATATAGCCTCCTCATTGACTCTGTACCAGTACCCCCTGTATATAGCCTCCTCATTGACTCTGTACCAGTACCCCCTGTATATAGCCTCCTCATTGACTCTGTACCAGTACCCCTGTATATAGCCTCCACATTGACTCTGTACCAGTACCCCTGTATATAGCCTCCACATTGACTCTGTACCAGTAACACCCTGTATATAGCCTCCACATTGACTCTGTACCAGTACCCCCTGTATATAGCCTCCACATTGACTCTGTACTGGTACCCCTGTATATAGCCTCCACATTGACTCTGTACCGGTACCCCTGTATATAGCCTCCACATTGACTCTGTACTGGTACCCCCTGTATATAGCCTCCTCATTGACTCTGTACCAGTACTCCCTGTATATAGCCTCCTCATTGACTCTGTACCAGTACCCCTGTATATAGCCTCCTCATTGACTCTGTACCAGTGCCCCTGTATATAGCCTCCTCATTGACTCTGTACTGGTACCCCCTGTATATAGCCTCCACATTGACTCTGTACTGGTAACCCCTGTATATAGCCTCCACATTGACTCTGTACTGGTACCCCTGTATATAGCCTCCTCATTGACTCTGTACTGGTACCCCTGTATATAGCCTCCACATTGACTCTGTACCGGTACCCCCTGTATATAGCCTCCACATTGACTCTGTACCGGTACCCCCTGTATATAGCCTCCACATTGACTCTGTACTGGTACCCCTGTATATAGCCTCCACATTGACTCTGTACTGGTACCCCCTGTATATAGCCTCCACATTGACTCTGTACCAGTACCGCCCTGTATATAGCCTCCACATTGACTCTGTACCGGTACCCCCTGTATATAGCCTCCACATTGACTCTGTACCAGTACCCCCTGTATATAGCCTCCTCATTGACTCTGTACCAGTACCCCCTGTATATAGCCTCCTCATTGACTCTGTACCAGTATATAGCCCCTGTATATAGCCTCCTCATTGACTCTGTACCAGTACCCCCTGTATATAGCCTCCTCATTGACTCTGTACCAGTACCCCTGTATATAGCCTCCTCATTGACTCTGTACCAGTACCCCTGTATATAGCCTCCTCATTGACTCTGTACTGGTACCCCCTGTATATAGCCTCCACATTGACTCTGTACCAGTACCCCCTGTATATAGCCTCCTCATTGACTCTGTACCAGTACCCCTGTATATAGCCTCCTCATTGACTCTGTACCGGTACCCCCTGTATATAGCCTCCACATTGACTCTGTACCAGTACCCCTGTATATAGCCTCCACATTGACTCTGTACCAGTACCCCCTGTATATAGCCTCCTCATTGACTCTGTACCAGTACCCCTGTATATAGCCTCCTCATTGACTCTGTACCAGTACCCCTGTATATAGCCTCCACATTGACTCTGTACTGGTACCCCCTGTATATAGCCTCCACATTGACTCTGTACTGGTACCCCTGTATATAGCCTCCACATTGACTCTGTACCGGTACCCCTGTATATAGCCTCCACATTGACTCTGTACCGGTACCCCCTGTATATAGCCTCCACATTGACTCTGTACTGGTACCCCTGTATATAGCCTCCACATTGACTCTGTACTGGTACCCCCTGTATATAGCCTCCACATTGACTCTGTACCGGTACCCCCTGTATATAGCCTCCACATTGACTCTGTACCGGTACCCCCTGTATATAGCCTCCACATTGACTCGGTACCAGTACTCCCTGTATATAGCCTCCTCATTGACTCGGTACCAGTACTCCCTGTATATAGCCTCCTCATTGACTCGGTACCAGTACCCCCTGTATATAGCCTCCTCATTGACTCGGTACCAGTACTCCCTGTATATAGCCTCCTCATTGACTCGGTACCAGTACTCCCTGTATATAGCCTCCTCATTGACTCTGTACTGGTACCCCCTGTATATAGCCTCCTCATTGACTCTGTACCTGGTACCCCTGTATATAGCCTCCACATTGACTCGGTACCAGTACCCCCTGTATATAGCCTCCTCATTGACTCGGTACCAGTACCCCTGTATATAGCCTCCTCATTGACTCGGTACCAGTACCCCTGTATATAGCCTCCTCATTGACTCGGTACCAGTACCCCCTGTATATAGCCTCCACATTGACTCGGTACCAGTACCCCTGTATATAGCCTCCTCATTGACTCTGTACCAGTACTCCCTGTATATAGCCTCCACATTGACTCGGTACCAGTACCCCTGTATATAGCCTCCACATTGACTCGGTACAGGTACTCCCTGTATATAGCCTCCTCATTGACTCGGTACCAGTACTCCCTGTATATAGCCTCCTCATTGACTCAGTACCAGTACCCCCTGTATATAGCCTCCACATTGACTCAGTACCAGTACCCCCTGTATATAGCCTCCACATTGACTCTGTAAAGTAACACCCTGTATATAGCCTCCACATTGACTCGGTACCGTAATACCCTGTATATAGCCTCCACATTGACTCGGTACCGTAATACCCTGTATATAGCCTCCACATTGACTCTGTACTGGTACCCCTGTATATAGCCTCCACATTGACTCTGTACCGGTACCCCTGTATATAGCCTCCACATTGACTCTGTACCAGTACCCCTGTATATAGCCTCCACATTGACTCTGTACTGGTACCCCCTGTATATAGCCTCCACATTGACTCTGTACCGGTACCCCTGTATATAGCCTCCACATTGACTCTGTACCGGTACCCCTGTATATAGCCTCCACATTGACTCTGTACTGGTACCCCTGTATATAGCCTCCACATTGACTCTGTACAGTACCCCTGTATATAGCCTCCACATTGACTCTGTACATTGGTACCGTACCCTGTATATAGCCTCCACATTGACTCGGTACCAGTACCCCCTGTATATAGCCTCCACATTGACTCGGTACCAGTACCCCTGTATATAGCCTCCTCATTGACTCGGTACCAGTACCCCTGTATATAGCCTCCTCATTGACTCGGTACCAGTACCCCTGTATATAGCCTCCACATTGACTCTGTACTGGTACCCCCTGTATATAGCCTCCACATTGACTCGGTACCAGTACCCCTGTATATAGCCTCCTCATTGACTCGGTACCAGTACTCCCTGTATATAGCCTCCACATTGACTCGGTACCAGTACCCCTGTATATAGCCTCCACATTGACTCTGTACCAGTAGTACCCCTGTATATAGCCTCCTCATTGACTCGGTACCAGTACTCCCTGTATATAGCCTCCTCATTGACTCGGTACCAGTACTCCCTGTATATAGCCTCCTCATTGACTCGGTACCAGTACCCCTGTATATAGCCTCCTCATTGACTCGGTACCAGTACCCCTGTATATAGCCTCCACATTGACTCAGTACCAGTACCCCTGTATATAGCCTCCACATTGACTCTGTAAAGTAACACCCTGTATATAGCCTCCACATTGACTCTGTACCGTAATACCCTGTATATAGCCTCCACATTGACTCTGTACCGTACCCTGTATATAGCCTCCACATTGACTCTGTACCGGTACCCCCTGTATATAGCCTCCACATTGACTCTGTACCGGTACCCCCTGTATATAGCCTCCACATTGACTCTGTACTGGTACCCCCTGTATATAGCCTCCTCATTGACTCGGTACCAGTACTCCCTGTATATAGCCTCCTCATTGACTCAGTACCAGTACCCCCTGTATATAGCCTCCTCATTGACTCGGTAACAGTACTCCCTGTATATAGCCTCCTCATTGACTCTGTACTGGTACCCCCTGTATATAGCCTCCACACTGACTCTGTACTGGTAACCCCTGTATATAGCCTCCACACTGACTCTGTACTGGTACCCCCTGTATATAGCCTCCTCATTGACTCTGTACTGGTACCCCCTGTATATAGCCTCCACACTGACTCTGTACCGGTACCCCCTGTATATAGCCTCCACATTGACTCTGTACCGGTACCCCCTGTATATATCCTCCACATTGACTCTGTACTGGTACCCCTGTATATAGCCTCCACACTGACTCTGTACTGGTACCCCCTGTATATAGCCTCCACATTGACTCTGTACCGGTACCGCCCTGTATATAGCCTCCACATTGACTCTGTACCGGTACCCCCTGTATATAGCCTCCACATTGACTCGGTACCAGTACTCCCTGTATATAGCCTCCTCATTGACTCGGTACCAGTACTCCCTGTATATAGCCTCCTCATTGACTCGGTACCAGTACCCCCTGTATATAGCCTCCTCATTGACTCGGTACCAGTACTCCCTGTATATAGCCTCCTCATTTACTCGGTAACAGTACTCCCTGTATATAGCCTCCTCATTGACTCGGTACCAGTACTCCCTGTATATAGCCTCCTCATTGACTCTGTACTGGTACCCCCTGTATATAGCCTCCACATTGACTCGGTACCAGTACTCCCTGTATATAGCCTCCTCATTGACTCGGTACCAGTACTCCCTGTATATAGCCTCCTCATTGACTCGGTACCAGTACCCCCTGTATATAGCCTCCTCATTGACTCGGTACCAGTACCCCCTGTATATAGCCTCCTCATTGACTCGGTACCAGTACTCCCTGTATATAGCCTCCTCATTGACTCGGTACCAGTACTCCCTGTATATAGCCTCCTCATTGACTCGGTACCAGTACCCCCTGTATATAGCCTCCACATTGACTCGGTACCAGTACTCCCTGTATATAGCCTCCACATTGACTCGGTACCAGTACTCCCTGTATATAGCCTCCACATTGACTCGGTACCAGTACTCCCTGTATATAGCCTCCTCATTGACTCGGTACCAGTACCCCTGTATATAGCCTCCACATTGACTCTGTACCGGTACCCCCTGTATATAGCCTCCACATTGACTCTGTACCGGTACCCCTGTATATAGCCTCCACATTGACTCTGTACTGGTACCCCTGTATATAGCCTCCACATTGACTCTGTACTGGTACCCCTGTATATAGCCTCCACATTGACTCTGTACCGGTACCCCCTGTATATAGCCTCCACATTGACTCTGTACCGGTACCCTGTATATAGCCTCCACATTGACTCGGTACCAGTACTCCCTGTATATAGCCTCCTCATTGACTCGGTACCAGTACTCCCTGTATATAGCCTCCTCATTGACTCGGTACAGTACCCCTGTATATAGCCTCCTCATTGACTCGGTACCAGTACTCCCTGTATATAGCCTCCTCATTTGACTCGGTACCAGTACCCCTGTATATAGCCTCCACATTGACTCGGTACCAGTACTCCCTGTATATAGCCTCCACATTGACTCTGTACTGGTACCCCTGTATATAGCCTCCACATTGACTCGGTACCAGTACTCCCTGTATATAGCCTCCTCATTGACTCTGTACCAGTACCCCCTGTATATAGCCTCCTCATTGACTCTGTACCAGTACCCCTGTATATAGCCTCCACATTGACTCTGTACCAGTACCCCTGTATATAGCCTCCACATTGACTCGGTACCAGTACTCCCTGTATATAGCCTCCTCATTGACTCGGTACCAGTACCCCTGTATATAGCCTCCTCATTGACTCGGTACCAGTACTCCCTGTATATAGCCTCCACATTGACTCGGTACCAGTACTCCCTGTATATAGCCTCCACATTGACTCGGTACCAGTACTCCCTGTATATAGCCTCCACATTGACTCGGTACCAGTACTCCCTGTATATAGCCTCCACATTGACTCGGTACCAGTACTCCCTGTATATAGCCTCCACATTGACTCGGTACAGGTACTCCCTGTATATAGCCTCCTCATTGACTCGGTACCAGTACTCCCTGTATATAGCCTCCTCATTGACTCAGTACCAGTACCCCCTGTATATAGCCTCCACATTGACTCAGTACCAGTACTCCCTGTATATAGCCTCCACATTGACTCTGTACCGTAACACCCTGTATATAGCCTCCACATTGACTCGGTACCGTAATACCCTGTATATAGCCTCCACATTGACTCTGTACCGTAATACCCTGTATATAGCCTCCACATTGACTCGGTACCGTAATACCCTGTATATAGCCTCCACATTGACTCGGTACAGGTACTCCCTGTATATAGCCTCCTCATTGACTCGGTACCAGTACTCCCTGTATATAGCCTCCTCATTGACTCAGTACCAGTACCCCCTGTATATAGCCTCCACATTGACTCAGTACCAGTACTCCCTGTATATAGCCTCCACATTGACTCGGTACCGTAATACCCTGTATATAGCCTCCACATTGACTCGGTACCGTAATACCCTGTATATAGCCTCCACATTGACTCGGTACAGGTACTCCCTGTATATAGCCTCCTCATTGACTCGGTACCAGTACTCCCTGTATATAGCCTCCTCATTGACTCTGTACCAGTACCCCCTGTATATAGCCTCCACATTGACTCTGTACCGTAATACCCTGTATATAGCCTCCACATTGACTCTGTACCGTAACACCCTGTATATAGCCTCCACATTGACTCGGTACCGTAATACCCTGTATATAGCCTCCTCATTGACTCGGTACCAGTACCCCCTGTATATAGCCTCCACATTGACTCGGTACCAGTACTCCCTGTATATAGCCTCCACATTGACTCGGTACCAGTACTCCCTGTATATAGCCTCCACATTGACTCGGTACCAGTACTCCCTGTATATAGCCTCCACATTGACTCGGTACCAGTACTCCCTGTATATAGCCTCCACATTGACTCGGTACAGGTACTCCCTGTATATAGCCTCCTCATTGACTCGGTACCAGTACTCCCTGTATATAGCCTCCTCATTGACTCAGTACCAGTACCCCCTGTATATAGCCTCCACATTGACTCAGTACCAGTACCCCCTGTATATAGCCTCCACATTGACTCTGTACCGTAACACCCTGTATATAGCCTCCACATTGACTCGGTACCGTAATACCCTGTATATAGCCTCCACATTGACTCGGTACCGTAATACCCTGTATATAGCCTCCACATTGACTCGGTACAGGTACTCCCTGTATATAGCCTCCTCATTGACTCGGTACCAGTACTCCCTGTATATAGCCTCCTCATTGACTCAGTACCAGTACCCCCTGTATATAGCCTCCACATTGACTCAGTACCAGTACTCCCTGTATATAGCCTCCTCATTGACTCGGTACCAGTACTCCCTGTATATAGCCTCCTCATTGACTCTGTACCAGTACCCCTGTATATAGCCTCCACATTGACTCTGTACCGTACTACCCTGTATATAGCCTCCTCATTGACTCGGTACCAGTACTCCCTGTATATATCCTCCTCATTGACTCTGTACCAGTACCCCCTGTATATAGCCTCCACATTGACTCTGTACCGTAATACCCTGTATATAGCCTCCACATTGACTCTGTACCGTAACACCCTGTATATAGCCTCCACATTGACTCGGTACCGTAATACCCTGTATATAGCCTCCACATTGACTCTGTACTGGTACCCCCTGTATATAGCCTCCACATTGACTCTGTACTGGTACCCCCTGTATATAGCCTCCACATTGACTCTGTACCGTACCCCCTGTATATAGTCTCCACATTGACTCTGTACCGGTACCCCCTGTATATAGCCTCCACATTGACTCTGTACTGGTACCCCCTGTATATAGCCTCCACATTGACTCGGTACCGTAATACCCTGTATATAGCCTCGTTATTGTAATTTTACTGTGTTACTTTTTATTATTTTTTACTTAAGTTTATTTGGTAAATATTTTGTTAACTCTTTCTTAAACTGTTGCGTAAAGTGCTCGACACGGTACGGTCTACACGTGCATGTGACAAATAAAAATGTTGTATTGATTTGATTTGATTTGACTTAGGATCAGTTTAGCCTTTTAGATAATAATGAACACGATTATATGAACCTGATCCTAGATCAGCACTCTTATTCAAAGAGGTCCCAGAACCTGGTAACTGGTCTGTCGAACTAGAATTGCAGCATTATTTGCTGTGTGGTCATTGAATTTCATCCCAGAACGTAATTGACACCAGAAACCGAAGCAAAGATCATATATACACTCCACTCTGAACAGCTAAAGTCCTAATTAAAGTATTCCAAACCGCATCAAGTCATTTATAAAGATCCCAGGGAATTTCAGTCTACTTTTTTCTTATTGTTAGTTCTGTCCTTTTCCATGACGTTCCCATAATTCCCTGTGTCTCAGAGTCTGTGGTAGTAGCTGGTGACCTGACGTGACGTTGGTTTAAAGTGTGTGTGTGTGTGTGTGTGTGTGTGTGTGTGTGTGTGTGTGTGTGTGTGTGTGTGTGTGTGTGTGTGTGTGTGTGTGTGTGTGTGTGTGTGTGTGTGTGCGTGTGCGTGTGCGTGTGTGCGTGTGTGTGTGTGCGTGATTGACGCTGGACTAAAAATCACACTGGGCGCCAGCAGACTGAAACAGTCCTCAAACTCTCCTAATAGTATTTTTCTGTTTTTGTTGTCAAAAGAAAATGTTTAATCTCTCCTCTCCTCTCCTCTCCTCTTTCCAACATATCATTGGGCTCCCGCAGTGTGAAGTGTGTGTGTGTGAGATCACCCACGCACAACCGCTGCGCTGGCTGGGGCCTTGAGATGGGGTGTGTGGTTATCCAGAGGAGAGGAGCGACCAGGGGACACAGTGGCAGAGCCTCCATCTCTCTCTTTCCAGAGGGGAGGAGCGCCCAGGGTACACAGTGGCAGAGCCTCCACCTCTCTCTTACCAGAGGGGAGGAGCGCCCAGGGTACACAGTGGCAGAGCCTCCACCTCTCTCTTTCCAGAGGGGAGGAGCGACCAGGGTACACAGTGGCAGAGCCTCCACCTCTCTCTTTCCAGGGGAGGAGGACCAGGGTACACAGTGGCAGAGCCTCCATCTCTCTCTTTCCAGAGAGGAGGAGCGACCAGGGTACACAGTGGCAGAGCCTCCATCTCTCTCTTTCCAGAGGGGAGGAGCGACCAGGGTACACAGTGGCAGAGCCTCCACCTCTCTCTTACCAGAGGGGAGGAGCGACCAGGGTACACAGTGGCAGAGCCTCCACCTCTCGCTTTCCAGAGGGGAGGAGCGACCAGGGTACACAGTGGCAGAGCCTCCACCTCTCTCTTTCCAGAGGAGAGGAGCGACCAGGGTACACAGTGGCAGAGCCTCCACCTCTCTCTTTCCAGAGGGGAGGAGCGACCAGGGTACACAGTGGCAGAGCCTCCACCTCTCTCTTACCAGAGGGAGGAGCAACCAGGGTACACAGTGGCAGATTCTCCACCTCTCTCTTACCAGAGGGGAGGAGCGACCAGGGTACACAGTGGCAGAGCCTCCATCTCTCTCTTTCCAGAGGGGAGGAGCGCCCAGGGTACACAGTGGCAGAGCTCTACCCACCAGGGTACACAGTGGCAGAGCCTCCATCTCTCTCTTTCCAGAGGAGCGACCAGGGTACACAGTGGCAGAGCCTCCACCTCTCTCTTACCAGAGGGGAGGAGCGACCAGGGTAGACAGTGGCAGAGCCTCCACCTCTCTCTTTCCAGAGGGGAGGAGCGACCAGGGTACACAGTGGCAGAGCCTCCACCTCTCTCTTTCCAGAGGGGAGGAGCGACCAGGGTACACAGTGGCAGAGCCTCCACCTCTCTCTTTCCAGAGGGGAGGAGCGACCAGGGTACACAGTGGCAGAGCCTCCACCTCTCTCTTACCAGAGGGGAGGAGCAACCAGGGTACACAGTGGCAGATTCTCCACCTCTCTCTTTCCAGAGGGGAGGAGCGACCAGGGTACACAGTGGCAGAGCCTCCACCTCTCTCTTTCCAGAGGGGAGGAGCGACCAGGGGACACAGTGGCAGAGCCTCCACCTCTCTCTTTCCAGAGGGGAGGAGGACCAGGGTACACAGTGGCAGATTCTCCACCTCTCGCTTTCCAGAGGGGAGGAGACCAGGGTAGACAGTGGCAGAGCCTCCACCCTCTCTTTCCAGAGGGGAGGAGCGACCAGGGTACACAGTGGCAGAGCCTCCATCTCTCTCTTTCCAGAGGACCAGGGTACACAGTGGCAGATTCTCCAGCAGAGGGGAGGAGCGACCAGGGTACACAGTGGCAGAGCCTCCACCTCTCTCTTTGTCTCTCTCGCTCACTCTCTCTCCCTCTTTCACACACGTTCTGTCTTATTCTCTCTCTCTCTCCCTCCGTCCCTTTCTTTCTCTATAAACAGTTATAAACACTTATAAACTGTTATAAACACTTATGAACAGTTATAAACAGCTATAAACAGTTATAAACACTTATACGCAGTTATAAACAGCTAAAAACAGTTATAAACACTTATGAACAGTTATAAACACTAATAAACAGTTATAAACACTTATGAACAGTTATAGACAGCTATAAACAGTTATAAACACTTATACACAGTTATAAACAGCTATAAACAGTTATAAACACTTATGAACAGTTATAAACACTTATGAACAGTTATAAACACTTATACACAGTTCTAAACAGCTATAAACAGTTATAAACACTTATACGCAGTTATAAACAGCTATAAACAGTTATAAACACTTATAAACAGTTATAAACACTTATAAACAGTTATAAACACTTATGAACAGTTATAAACACTTATAAACAGTTATAAACAGCTATAAACAGTTATGAACAGTTATAAACCGTTATCAACAGTTAATGTGTAAGACCTCTCATCCTCTCTGCTCCATTTCGTCTCTCTCTCTCTCTGTTGTCCAGCGATTTATTTATTTGCAATGTAATTAGAAGGAGAAAAAAAACTGTCTCGTCAAATTGTCTTTTATGTCTGATGTGAAGCACAGTGCCACTTATAATCAGATTTATCTTCACCATGTCTGTCTCTCTCACCATGTGGCAGAGGAGCTATGAGAACTGAAGACCAATGTTTCGTCTCAAATGGCACCCTTGGTCCCTATGTAGTGCACTATTTTTGACCAGGGCCCATAGGAAAAGAAACGCACTTTATAGGGAATAGGATGCCATTTGAGATGCATAGGATGCCATTTGAGATGCAGCCCTGAGAACTAAAGACAAAAAAATCACTCTGTTTGCATTGTGGTTTATGCATACACAAACACACACAGTAAGGGAGGAGAGAAGAGAGAGGCATGGAGAGACCGCAAGAGTGTGGGGAGAGGAGAGGATCGGAGGGAGGAGAGAGAGGCATGGAGAGACCGCAAGAGTGTGGGGAGAGGAGAGGAACGGAGGGAGGAGAGAGAGAGAGAGAGGAACTAAGGGAGGAGAGAGAGAGGACCGAAGGGAGGAGAGAGAGAGAGGACCGAAGGGAGGAGAGAGAGAGGGACGAAGGGAGGAGAGAGAAGCATGGAGAGACCGCAAGAGTGTGGGGAGAGGAGAGGAATGGAGGAAGGAGAGAGAGGCATGGAGAGACCGCAAGAGTGTGGGGAGAGGAGAGGAACGGAGGGAGGAGAGAGAGAGAGAGAGAGAGGAACTAAGGGAGGAGAGAGAGAGAGGACCGAAGGGAGGAGAGAGAGAGGGATGAAGGGAGGAGAGAGAGAGGACTGAAGGGAGGAGAGAGAGAGGACCGAAGGGAGGAGAGAGAGAGAGGACCGAAGGGAGGAGAGAGAGAGGAAGGAAGGGGGAGAGAGAGAGGAATGAAGGGAGGAGAGAGAGAGAGGAACGAAGGGAGGAGAGAGAGAGTTACGAAGGGGAGAGAGAGAGAGAAGAACGAAGGGAGGCGAGAGAGAGAAGAACGAAGGAAGGAGAGAGAGAGGAAGGAAGGGAGGAGAGAGAGAGGAACGAAGGGAGGAGAGAGAGAGGAACAAAGGGAGGAGAGAGAGAGTTACGAAGGGAGGAGAGAGAGAGAAGAACGAAGGGAGGCGAGAGAGAGAGGAACAAAGGGAGGAGAGAGACAGTTACGAAGGGAGGAGGGAGAGAGAGTAAAGATGGGAGGAGGGAGAGAAGAACGAAGGGAGGAGAGAGAGAGAAGAACGAAGGGAGGAGAGAGAGAGAGGGAAGAAGGGAGGAGGGAGAGAGAGAGTGAAGATGGGAGGAGAGAAAGAGGGATAAACGGAGGGAGGAGAGAGAGAGAGTTTACTGTTTACTGTGTTGACCCAGGTGCTGTTGTCATGTTTACTGTGTTGACCCAGGTGCTGTTGTCATGTTTACTGTGTTGATCCAGGTGCTGTCGTCATGTTTACTGTGTTGACCCAGGTGCTGTTGTCATGTTTACTGTGTTGACATAGATTTTTCCACCATTGTCTTTACAGTGTGCAGGCTGTAGGCTAACACCTTGTGCGCCAGGCCAAAATGGCCTCTAGGCGCGCATTTCTGTGTGTGTGTGTGTGTGTGTGTGTTTGTGTGTGTGTGTGTGTTTTCATTCGTAGACAGGAAACGTTTGCCATGGGCCTCTGCTCAGTCAGATTTGTTAATTCTGCTAATGAGCTCTCCTGCCTCTACTGAGAGACTGTAATTAACGAGCTTGTTAGGGTAATCAAGTTAGCAAGCTTCCTCGTTATGCTAATCAAGGTTACAAGCTACACTACATTACCAAAAGTATGTGGACACCCGCTCGTGAACATCTCATTGCAAAATCAAGTGAATTAAGATGGAGTAGTTCATCTGGGAAGGATTTCCACTAGATTATAGAACATTGCTGCGGGTTGATCGATTAGGCCTGGCTCGCAGCCGATGTTTCAATTAATCCCCAAAGGTGTTCGATGGGGTTGAGGTCAGGGCTCTGTGCAGGCCAGTCAAGTTCCTCCACACTGATCTCGACAAACCACCTCTGTATGGGCCATGCTTTGTGCACGGGGGGAATTGTCATGCTGAAACAGGAAAGGGCCAAGGAATGTCATTGTATGCTGTAGCGTTAATATTTCCCTTCACTGGGAAGGGGCCTGAAACATGAAAAACAGCCCCAGACCATTACTCCTCCTCCACCAAACTTTACACTTGGCACTATGCATTGGGGCAGGTAGCGTTCTCCTGGCATCCGCTAAACCCACATTCGCCCTACGGACTGCCAGACAGCGAAGCGTAATTCATCTCTCCAGAGAACGTGCTTCTATTGCTCCAGAGACCAATAGAAGCTTGGCATTGCGCATGGTGATCTGAGGCTTGAGTGCGGCTGCTCGACCATCTCTGTCGGCGCCGGTCCTACTTCCGGCGCCGACAGAGATGGCCGCCTCGCTTCGCGTTCCTAGGAAACTATGCAGTTTTTTGTTTTTTTACGTGTTATTTCTTACACTAGTACCCCAGGTCATCTTAGGTTTCATTACATACAGCCGAGAAGAACTACTGAAAATAAGATCAGCGTCAACTCACCATCAGTACGACCAAGAATATGTTTTTCGCGATGCGGATCCTGTGTTCTGCCTTACAACCAATGTAACGGAGTGGATTATATGCAGCGACCCCAAAAAACGACGAAGCGGTCTTCTGGTCAGACTCCGGAGACGGGCACATCGTGCACCACTCCCTAGCATTCTTCTCGCCAATGTCCAGTCTCTTGACAACAAGGTTGATGAAATCCGAGCAAGGGTAGCATTCCAGAGGGACATCAGAGACTGCAACGTTCTCTGCTTCACGGAAACATGGCTAACCGGAGAGACGCTATCCGAAGCGGTGCAGCTCCACGCATCGCGCCGACAGAAACAAACATCTTTCTGGTAAGAAGAGGGGCGGGGACGTATGCCTTATGACTAACGTGACATGGTGTGATGACAGAAACATACAGGAACTCAAATCCTTCTGTTCACCTGATTTAGAATTCCTCACAATCAAATGTAGACCGCATTATCTACCAAGAGAATTCTCTTCGATTATAATCACAGCCGTATATATCCCCCCCCAAGCAGACACATCGATGGCTCTGAACAAACTTTATTTAACTCTCTGCAAACTGGAAACAATTTATCCGGAGGCTGCATTCATTGTAGCTGGGGATTTTAACAAGGCTAATCTGAAAACAAGACTCCCTAAATTTTATCAGCATATCGATTGCGCAACCAGGGGTGGAAAGACCCTGGATCATTGTTACTCTAACTTCCGCGACGCATATAAGGCCCTGCCCCGCCCCCCTTTCGGAAAAGCTGACCACGACTCCATTTTGTTGATCCCTGCCTACAGACAGAAACTAAAACAAGAAGCTCCCACGCTGAGGTCTGTCCAACGCTGGTCTGACCAAGCTGACTCCACACTCCAAGACTGCTTCCATCACGTGGAGTGGGAGATGTTTCGTATTGCGTCAGACAACAACATTGACAAATACGCTGATTCGGTGTGCGAGTTCATTAGAACGTGCGTTGAAGATGTCGTTCCCATAGCAACGATTAAAACATTCCCTAACCAGAAACCTTGGATTGATGGCAGCATTCGTGTGAAACTGAAGGCACGAACCACTGCTTTTAATCAGGGCAAGGTGTCTGGTAACATGACTGAATACAAACAGTGCAGCTATTCCCTCCGCAAGGCTATCAAACAAGCTAAGCGCCAGTACAGTGACAAAGTAGAATCTCAATTCAACGGCTCAGACACAAGAGGCATGTGGCAGGGTCTACAGTCAATCACGGACTACAGGAAGAAACCCAGCCCAGTCACGGACCAGGATGTCTTGCTCCCAGGCAGACTAAATAACTTTTTGCCCGCTTTGAGGACAATACAGTGCCACTGACAAGGCCTGCAACGAAAACATGCGGTCTCTCCTTCACTGCAGCCGAAGTGAGTAAGACATTTAAACGTGTTAACCCTCGCAAGGCTGCAGGCCCAGACAGCATCCCCAGCCGCGCCCTCAGAGCATGCGCAGACCAGCTGGCCGGTGTGTTTACGGACATATTCAATCAATCCCTATACCAGTCTGCTGTTCCCACATGCTTCAAGAGGGCCACCATTGTTCCTGTTCCCAAGAAAGCTAAGGTAACTGAGCTAAACGACTACCGCCCGTAGCACTCACATCCGTCATCATGAAGTGCTTTGAGAGACTAGTCAAGGACCATATCACCTCCACCCTACCTGACACCCTTGACCCACTCCAATTTGCTTACCGCCCAAATAGGTCCACAGACAATGCAATCTCAACCACACTGCACACTGCCCTAACCCATCTGGACAAGAGGAATACCTATGTGAGAATGCTGTTCATCGACTACAGCTCGGCATTCAACACCATAGTACCCTCCAAGCTCGTCATCAAGCTCGAGATCCTGGGTCTCGACCCCGCCCTGTGCAACTGGGTTCTGGACTTCCTGACGGGCCGCCCCCAGGTGGTGAGGGTAGGCAACAACATCTCCTCCCCGCTGATCCTCAACACACATAGGGGTGCGTTCTGAGCCCTCTCCTGTACTCCCTGTTCACCCATGACTGCGTGGCCATGCACGCCTCCAACTCAATCATCAAGTTTGCGGACGACACAACAGTGGTAGGCTTGATTACCAACAATGACGAGACGGCCTACAGGGAGGAGGTGAGGGCCCTCGGAGTGTGGTGTCAGGAAAATAACCTCACACTCAACGTCAACAAAACTAAGGAGATGATTGTGGACTTCAGGAAACAGCAGAGGGAACACCCCCATCCACATCGATGGAACAGTAGTGGAGAGGGTAGCAAGTTTTAAGTTCCTCGGCATACACATCACAGACAAACTGAATTGGTCCACTCACACAGACAGCATCGTGAGGAAGGCGCAGCAGCGCCTCTTCAACCTCAGGAGGCTGAAGAAATTCGGCTTGTCACCAAAAGCACTCACAAACTTCTACAGATGCACAATCGAGAGCATCCTGGCGGGCTGTATCACCGCCTGGTATGGCAACTGCACCGCCCTCAACCGTAAGGCTCTC
>NC_056444.1:83961298-83993798 GCF_018296145.1 Oncorhynchus tshawytscha | reverse complement strand
TTGTATTTTCATCTTTATTAAAGATGTACAAAACTAACCACGCTGCATTTTGGTCCGCCTCTCTTTCACCAGAAGAAAACCGTTACATATATACAGGGTCAGTAGTTATCTACAGGGACAGTTACAGGGTCAGTAGCTATATACTGGGACAGTAGTTATATACAGGGTCAGTAGCTATATACAGGGTCAGTAGTTATATACAGGGTCAGTAGCTATATACAGGGTCAGTAGATATATACAGGGACAGTTCCAGGGTCAGTAGTTATATACAGGGTCAGTAGTTATATACAGGGTCAGTAGCTATATACAGGGTCAGTAGTTATATACAGGGTCAGTAGCTATATACAGGGACAGTTCCAGGGTCAGTAGTTATATACAGGGTCAGTAGTTATATACAGGGTCAGTAGTTATATACAGGGACAGTAGTTATATACAGGGTCAGTAGCTATTTACAGGGTCAGTAGATATATACAGGGACAGTTCCATCAGTAGTTATATACAGGGTCAGTAGTTATATACAGGGTCAGTAGCTATATACAGGGTCAGTAGTTATATACAGGGTCAGTAGCTATATACAGGGTCAGTAGATATATACAGGGACAGTTCCAGGGTCAGTAGTTATATACAGGGTCAGTAGTTATATACAGGGTCAGTAGCTATTTACAGGGACAGTAGCTATATACAGGGTCAGTTCAGTAGTTATATACAGGGTCAGTAGTTATATACAGGGTCAGTAGCTATTTACAGGGACAGTAGCTATATACAGCGTCAGTAGCTATTTACAGGGACAGTAGTTATATACAGGGTCATTTCCATGGTCAGTAGTTATATACAGGGTCAGTAGCTATATACAGGGTCAGTAGCTATATACAGGGTCAGTAGTTATATACAGGGTCAGTAGCTATTTACAGGGACAGTAGCTATATACAGGGTCAGTTCCATGGTCAGTAGTTATGTACAGGGTCAGTAGTTATATACAGGGTCAGTAGCTATTTACAGGGACAGTAGCTATATACATCAGTTCCAGGGTCAGTAGCTATATACAGGGTCAGTAGATATATACAGGGTCAGTAGTTATATACAGGGTCAGTAGTTATATACAGGGTCAGTAGCTATTTACAGGGACAGTAGCTATATACAGGGTCAGTTCCATGGTCAGTAGCTATTGTCATGTCTTTGGCTATGCCGGATTAATTGATATGACATGCTATTCTGTAAAATCCTTTCTCCGTAATTAATATCACCTGATTGAGCTAATCATGTAAATGTAATTAACTAGAGAGTCGGGGCTCCACAAAATAATATTTATAGAGCTGTTATATTCCGAATAAATTCTTAAAGACCTAGTAATATTTTACATCAATAGCAGTCAATATTAATCGCCATCTTAATTCAGTCTCATCTGAAAGTTGTAAATTCTTGGTTATCTGCAAGAACCCTGGCTAACAATTTGAATCAGCAATACAAAATTGGGTTTAATTATTTATTTACTACATACCTAACTTGTCACGATCGTCGTATTGAGTAGCATGGTGTGAATGTATACTTTACGATGCATACTTCACGATGCATACTTCACGATCGTCGTATTGAGTAGCGTGGTGTGAATGCATACTTTACGATGCATACTTTACGATGCATACTTCACGATCGTCGTATTGAGTAGCGTGGTGTGAATGCATACTTTACGATGCATACTTTACGATGCATACTTCACGATCGTCGTATTGAGTTGCGTGGTGTGAATGCATACTTTACGATGCATACTTTGCGATGCATACTTCACGATCGTCGTATTGAGTAGCGTGGTGTGAATGCATACTTTACGATGCATACTTTACGATGCATACTTCACGATCGTCGTATTGAGTAGCGTGGTGTGAATGCATACTTTACGATGCATACTTTACGATGCATACTTCACGATCGTCGTATTGAGTAGCGTGGTGTGAATGCATACTTTACGATGCATACTTTACGATGCATACTTCACGATCGTCGTATTGAGTAGCGTGGTGTGAATGCATACTTTAACGATTGACGAAAAAACACGAAATACACTAAACAAAACAAACTAACTAACGTGACCGCTATTGAAACTCTGTGCAAACATGCAACATAACATAGACAATAACCCACCAACCACAAAACAAAACAGGCTACCTAAATATGGTTCCCAATCAGAGATAATGACAAACACCTGCCACTGATTGAGAACCATATCAGGCCAAAACACATAGAAACAGACTAACTAGACATGCAACATAGAATGCCCACTCATATCACACTCTGACCAAACAAAACATAGAAACAAACAACGCAAATAATGGTCAGAGTGTGACATAACTAATCACACAGAATTCACATACACAAAGAATGAATTATACCTGGATAATTCTCTACGTCATAGAAAAACGTCCCTCGCGGGCGGAACAGATATGACAGCTTGTTACACAAAGGAAAAGGGGCGGGGTTTGAGTGAAAGAGCAGGAAGACTGAGGAACAAAGGGGAAGCTGTCGCAAATACAGTATCTTATCCAGAGCAGATAGACAGCTGGTTACACAAAGAACGGGGTTGGGTTTAGTGAAGGAGCGGGAAGACTGAGGAATAAAGGGTGAAGCTGTGCTATCGTAAATAAAGTATCTTATGCATTCTAAATTACCGCCCATTTGGAAATGGAAAATGCAATAAATATTTACTCTGAGCTGCGCTTCAGTAGGTTGGTGGTAGATGAAAGACCGTGTTGCCAAACCGAGTCCTCTGTCCTTTGAAGAATGTCTCTGGTGGTCACTTGGATAAGTTGTAGTAACGTCGTTGTGTGGTAGATGGGATACTCTGTCTGTTCCTTCCTAACCTGCGTTTGCAGCTGAGGTCGCTAACTCAACTCAACACTTCTGTTGTAAATAAGAGTTCAAAGTTCATACCATTCGCAACCAAAGCTCACGCTGATGTTGGCTTCGTTCTGTAGTTTTATCTGAACCATTCTGACATAGGATCATCATCTTCACGTCCTCGGAACAGATAGTTATGTAGTCGTCAAGGGATTATATCGGAAGGAAGAGGAGGGTGTGTTTGAAAAGTTTATAGCCCTTGTCCCTTCACAGGAGAGGGCCACTGTTTGAGCAGAGCCCTATCTTATGAAAATCCAAATCTCACATTTTAGAAGCTAAAATCACATTCCATCCCATCAAAAATAATTTCATATTCAAACAATTAAATTGATCAACAATTCCATGTGAATCCGATAACTCTGATGTGTAGACTTTCCACTGTAGAGTTTATGTCATCCTATCATTGATGAGAATGTCTCCGATGACAACCGAACTGACATCATATTCATTAAGTACCACTGCATATGTTCAATTGTCGGATTACCAGAATATAGTTCATTTCCCCCCCACCTTCTGATGTTCCCAGAATCTCTATGTTAACCAAGGGTTTTGCAAATGTAACCTCAGTAGGTTAGGGAAGGGAAAAGGGGGGAAGAGGTATTTATGACTGTCATAAACCTAACCCCAGGCCAACGTCATGACAGACCCCCCATGTTGGATTCAATCTTGCGATTAACGTGCATGTTGCAAATCAACATAAAAATGACCATGGGTTGTCCTGGTTGTGGACGACCGATGTGGTCCCCATCTGGTGGTCGACCCGGGTAGGGTGTCTGTAAATGAAGAAGTCCGCTCCATGGCTGGGCAGCGGATGTCCGGATTGGGAGCGCTGTTCCGGACGCGTCGTCTGGTCGTCCAGACTGGAAGATCTGGGCAGTAACTTAGGCAAATGTTAACAACGCACACACACACACACTCATTAAATATATCATTACATTTCCTCCCAAATTAGCGGCGTTGTGGCACTAACTGATGGTTGTATGGGGAAGTTGTTTATGGCTCTATCACTTTCTACGTGCCGAAGAAAATGAAACAAAATGAATGAAAACATAAACAAAACAAAATATAGTTATGCCCCCTTAATCATCTAACTGGACTGTATTCTATCTACGTCCATGGTCTTGGCAAAATGACCCTATCATGGCATTGTCTAATGTCATATCTAGGGCTTTCCTAATTTGCAGGGTGTTGCTTAGGGTACTATCCTAAGTTGATAACTATATGATAAGTCTACAGCTGTGAGGCACAAGTTTTGGGCAGTCTACAGGGATGACCTATGGCGTTCTGGGAAGAAAACTGGTGAGTACTGTAGCTGTAGAGTTAAAGGCCTCAAATAAATGTTCAACTTTACTAAGGCTGGTATTTTGCTCGGACCCTTAAGTGATCCTAGCATAAATCCTAATTGAATGTTCCGTTGTGCATGTGTGTTTATACTTACACAAGCACACATGTCAAGGGAAGGAAACCAAGTATCCTGGCCGATTACAACTTGTTCAGAATGAGTCTGACGTAGTCAGGTCATTTTCAAGTCAATGCCTGGAGGTCAGTCAGAATTGGTGTCGAGAGAGTCTGTAGTGGTTTTACTACCAGTCACGGTCTTCCACTATTGTAGTGGAAGTAGATATGAAGAAGTCTACTTCATAGCTGTTATCCACGGAGGAGCCTCATGATGGAAGTACTCTAAGTATTAGACCAGTCGTACGTGGTGTGATCGTGGTTCCTGACTTCAAATAACTTTTCTCCTGAACGGAGGGTTCTATTTATTAGTGGCGTGTGTGTTAACCAGAGTGCAATGGAGATTCCCTTCCACGTGTTGCACTCTGAGTGACTCCTATGTCGCTATTATCAATAGCAATTTAACTCGTGAGGTTACTAATCCTCTTACTGTGTGTTGCTGGACTGACTGTGGTATTGGTACTGGTACTCAAGGGGTCCAGTTGTCCTACGATTTATTCTGAAATGTTATCCTACAGGAATAAATGATTAGAGCATTTTACTAGTTGTCTTGTAGTGACTACTACACATGGCAAGGAATGATTATTCTAGCCATTTGTTTTGGAGGTGGACTGGACTTCCTTTACGACCAGTGTGGTACACCTCAGTACTATCTTAGATGTGTTCTAAGATAATCCCTGTCTAGGGGCCTGTCTGCTCCTCACTGTTCTCAAAGGGGAGTTTACAACTAGATTTGATTTATGCTCTGGCGGCCATGTACGGTGTTGTCCGTAGTCTCGCACCTCCCACCGGCCTCGATGAGGCTTATCATTGTTCTGGGCTACTATTCCCCCCCTATGTGTCTCGGGACCCCCCCACCAGCGGGTGGTGTTGGTATCCGAGGCGTAAACGAAAAGTTCGGACCCTATGTACGAGTTGTCAGTGGCCGCGTTATTATGAGAGTGGCTGTAACCTTTCAACGAAATCTCCTGGTGTTTGTGCTTCAACACCCTCATTGGCTGTCGAGGTCTGTCAGTCACCACCGCGTCCGCGTGTGGCAACCTCTTCAGTACCTGCGAACTGAGACGAGGATATCGGTCTGTGATATTGCAAAGTGTTTCACCAGTGGGAGTCATCGGGTCAGTTGCTGGACTGACGCCATCAGTGTCATTGTAAGGGTTGCTTAAAGAAAAAAATAAGCAAACACGTTTGGTGTTCACCAAAAGGCATGTTGGAGACTCCCCAAACATATGGAAGAAGGGACTCTGGTCAGTGTATCTTTTTGGCCATCAAGGAAAATGCTATGTCTGGCGCAAAGCCAACACCTCTCATCACCCTGAGAACAACATCCCCACAGTGAAGCATGGTAGTGGCAGCATCATGAGGGGGGATGTTTTTATCGGCAGGGACTGGGAAACTGGTCAGAATTGAAAGAATGATGGATGGCGCTAAATACAGGGACATTCTTGAGGGAAACCTGTTTCAGTCTTCCAGAGATTTGAGACTGGAATGGAGGTTCACCTTCCAGCAGGACAATGACCCTGGTTTAAGGGGAACCATTTAAATGTCTTGGAATGGCCTAGTCAAAGCCCAGTCCTCAATCCAATTGAGAATCTATGGTATGATTTAAAGATTGAGGTACACATTAGCGGAACCCATCCAACTTGAAGGAGCTGGAGCAGTTTTGCTTGAAGAATGGGGGAAAATCCCAGTGGCTATATGTGTCAAGCTTATAGAGACATACCCAAAGAGACTTGCAGCTGAATTGCTGCAAAAGGTGGCTCTACAAAGTATCGACTTTGGGGGGGTGAATAGTCACGTTCAAGTCTTTTCTTGTTTGTTTCACAATAAAACATATTTTGGATCTTCAAAGTGGTAGGCATGTTGTGTAAATAAAATGATTCAAACCCCCCAAAAAAATCTATTTTAATTTCAGTTTGTAAGGCAACAAAATAGGAAAAATGCCAAGGGGAGTGAATACTTTTGCAAGCCACTGTAGCTAGCTAGCGTGGTAAACAATGACCCTAGCTAGGTAAACAAAGTGTAAGATCACACGTCACGAAGCGTTAGCTAACGATCCAGTCAGCTAACGTTTGCTAGTTAAACAGCAATGAACACAGCGCCAACAATGCCAGGAGCTAATCATTCAGGTTCAATGTTAGCTAGCTAACATTAGACTCTAACTTGAAAAGCAAATGGCTCTGGGATACGAATAATAACCTCAGCTAGGGAGCCAGTCAGCTAACTTTAACTAGCTAGCTAACATTACACTTTCGCTTAAGACATGTAGCTAGATAAATAATGAACCTAGCTAGGTAAACAAAGTGTAAGATCACACACGTCACGTAATGTTAGCTAACAAGTCAGAAGGGTAACGTTAGCTAGCTAGCTAACATTACACTAGCTTGAAATGAAACCATTTATTGTCAAAATTAGAAATGTGTAATATCTGAAAATGTAGCTAGGAAATGCTATATTATCTTACCTGTATACATCATCATGCAAGATGGACGTGTCTCCCTGTCAGGAATGCCATACCACGGTTGCCCTTAGTTTGAAGATGTAATCCAGAGACAGGTGTTTTCTCCATCTCTTTACCTATCATACTCTAATTCCACTGATATCAAAACTCGATCCTCCAAAATAGCAGAGAACAACACTTATGCAGCTCCACTACACAATAAAAAAAAAATTTAAGCCACTTTCGACAGGATTACCAACACCAGACTGACGAGCTCAATTAGACAGAAGCCCGCTGCATGGCACACCAATCTGAACTCATCTCTTGGCTTGTCCAGCCCACTCATTATCTCAACCAATCATGGAGAAGATGAGAAGATTGCTGTCTTTATCTGTGGTTTAACCAACATGGCTCGTAGTTTAACAATTGTATTCATATTTACAGATAATATACAAGTTTGTTATTGAGGCACATGCATTTTGATTAAAAAAAATATATCAACATTTTTTACGTACACATGGCTCTCCTGTGAGGTCGTGACTTATGACATAAGCCTAGTTTGAAAATGATGTTTTAGTAGCTGGTTCCTGTTCTGTTAAAATGTATTACCATCATCTAGATTGGATTGGTGTCATTCTGAGCACACAATGCATTATGGGTCCGGTAAATATCTCAAATGGCCGGAAAAAATAAAATCTTCCTGGTCACGTTGTCAGACGCCCTGACACACACACACACACACACACACACACACACACACACACACACACACACACACACACACACACACACACACACACACACACACACACACACACACACACACAGAGTGGACAAAATGCATGTAGCAGATGTAGCCTGTATGGGTTAGCATGGGTACAGACAGAAAAGCATCAATAATGGAGGAAAACACAAGGGATTTAAATCAACAGCTGTGGTACAGTACTAAGTACAGTCCCTGTAGAAACACACACACACACACACACACACACACACACACACACACACAAACTCACACACTACACTGACAACAGAGGGGTTACAACACAGTTATTGTTTACAGTTTGAAGGTTTCCTTCTCATAATGTCAATCACATATGGCATCCTATTCCCTATATAGTGCACTACTTTAGACCAGAGCCCTATTCCCTATATAGTGCACTACTTTAGACCAGAGCCCTATTCCCTATATAGTGCACTACTTTAGACCAGAGCCCTATTACCTATATAGTGGTACTACTATTGACCAGAGCCCTATTCCCTATATAGTGGTACTACATTAGACCAGAGCCCTATTCCCTATATAGTGCACTACTTTAGACCAGAGCCTATTCCCTATATAGTGCACTACTATTGACCAGGGCCCTATTCCCTATATAGTGCACTACTATAGACCCTATTCCCTATATAGTGCACTACTTTAGACCCTATTCCCTATATAGTGGTACTACTATTGACCAGAGCCCTATTCCCTATATAGTGCACTACTTCAGACCAGAACCCTATTCCCTATATAGTGCACTACTTCAGACCAGAACCCTATTCCCTATATAGTGCACTACTTCAGACCAGAGCCCTATTCCCTATATAGTGCACTACTTTAGACCAGAGCCCTATTCCCTATATAGTGCACTACTATTGACCAGAGCCCTATTCCCTATATAGTGCACTACTTTAGACCAGAGCCATATTCCCTATATAGTGCACTACTTTAGACCAGAGCCCTATTCCCTATATAGTGCACTACTTTAGACCAGAGCCCTATTCCCTATATAGTGGTACTACTATAGACCAGAGCCCTATTCCCTATATAGTGCACTACTTTAGACCATGTCCTATATAGTGGTACTACTATAGACCAGAGCCCTATTCCCTATATAGTGCACTACTTTAGACCAGAGCCCTATTCCCTATATAGTGGTACTACTATTGACCAGAGCCCTATTCCCTATATAGTGCACTACTGTTGACCAGAGCCCTATTCCCTATATAGTGCACTACTTTAGACCAGAGCCCTATTCCCTATATAGTACACTACTTTAAACCAGAGCCATATTCCCTATATAGTACACTACTTTAAACCAGAGCCCTATTCCATATATAGTGCACTACTTTAGACCAGAGCCCTATTCCCTATATAGTGCACTACTTTAGACCAGAGCCCTATTCCCTATATAGTACACTACTTTAAACCAGAGCCATATTCCCTATATTGTACACTACTTTAGACCAGAGCCCTATTCCCTATATAGTGCACTACTTTAGACCAGAGCCCTATTCCCTATATAGTGCACTACTTGAACTCAGTGTGTGTGTGTGTGTGTGTGTGTGTGTGTGTGTGTGTTCGTGTGTGTGTGTGACCACTGAACTGACTTGGGATAAGTCATACCAGTAACTGCTTGGCTGAACCTAGGCCTGTCTTGCTCTGCCAGAAACAACTAACTTATCATGGGCAGATTGGGCCACAAGGCCTGTCCCAGTCACTCCACATCACCAGCAGTCACAAGGCCTGTCCCAGTCATTCCACATCACCAGCAGTCACAAGGCCTGTCCCAGTCATTCCACATCACCAGCAGTCACAAGGCCTGTCCCAGTCACTCCACATCACCAGCAGTCACAAGGCCTGTCCCAGTCACTCCACATCACCAGCAGTCACAAGGCCTGTCCCAGTCACTCCACAGCACCAGCAGTCACAAGGCCTGTCCCAGTCACTCCACATCACCAGCAGTCACAAGGCCTGTCCCAGTCACTCCACATCACCAGCAGTCACAAGGCCTGTCCCAGTCACTCCACATCACCAGCAGTCACAAGGCCTGTCCCAGTCACTCCACATCACCAGCAGTCACAAGGCCTGTCCTTTTTGGTTTTCTCAGGTTTTCTAGGGAATTGCAGGAACCGTCCCACACTTCCAGTATTAAGAAGGGTATTGTTTTTGTGTGGTCTGCTCTTGGACTTGTGGTAAAACATATCCCCTTTCGGAACAGGACAATACTCAGACTATTGGATCTACAGATGACCATCTTAATTTTGTGTGTGTGTGTGTGTGTGTTTGAGGTAAAGCTAAGAGTTAAAACATGATGTCAGCACCCATTCTCTCTCTCTCTCTTCATTATGTCACCAAAATACACAGCTACGCCCTTTAGCCATTCTCTCTCTATACGCCCAGACCCCCCCCACCCCACCCACCCACCCAACTGCCTCGGGCACTTTGTCTCATTGACAGGCCACCTTTGACCTAAATCTGTTGAACGTTAAACAAGAAGGTGGACAGGATGCTGTTTGAAAGGGCTGAAGGATCCACAGAAAACATGGTTGTTCTTCGAGTCTCCATGAATACACAGATACAGTCTGAGGCATGAATAGAATGGGCGTCCCAATTCAAGTTAACGATACGCCCATTCTATTTCATTCTATTTCTATGCATATACTTCTAATCCAATTGCCAAATTCCGATTAGATAACTTTGGAAAAAATTGGACCCAGAGGATCTCTACTGAGGAAGTTGAGTGGCTTGAGGCCTACAGCCTTGGAAAGGCCTTGTTTTGTTTTCAGGGGCAGAGTGCTGGCTTCTGCCGGTTGGATCCAGCCAAGCTTACAGGGTTGCTGTGGGCCTGTGGCTGGCGAATCCATCTTCCAGTGGTTCACCAGACCTACCAAGGCCACGAGGAGAGAGATGGTTCCACAGGCCACAGTAACCCTTAACCAGAGTCCCTCTGTAAAGACACGACCAAAAGTGAAAGGAGCAGTGAGCTGCTGTTAAGACCCATGTCAGAACCACCATAGTGGATCCTTCCAGACTCATGTCAGAACCACCATAGTGGATCCTTCCAGACTCATGTCAGACCCACCAATAGTGGATCCTTCCAGACCCATGTCAGACCCACCAATAGTGGATCCTTCCAGACCCATGTCAGACCCACCAATAGTGGATCCTTCCAGACCACCACCACTATTTCTAGTCTGAGTTCAATGGGCTGCAGGGACTCCAGGCTCCAGCACTAAGCTAGCTACGGAAGGACAGGACTGGAAAGTCGTTCCCAAAGCAAAATGCCTCCCCTCTCTCCCTGTATGTTCACCAGAGATCTGTGGTGTTGCTGGTCCAGCCAAACGCAAGGCTATCCTGTGGATCCATCTTCCAGTGGGTCACCAGATCCATCCAGGCTGCCCCTGCCAAACCCACTAGGACCAATGTGTTTACACTGCCAAAGCAAGTCTCTCTCTCTCTCTCTCTCTCTCTCTCTCTCTCTCTCTCTCCCGTTCCCTCCTCCTCCATCCTTCCAGTTTAGAATGACATTGTAAAAAATGACGGTAGAATGATGTCATACAACCAATTATCCCCAGTTGTAATAGTGATGTATGCTCAATGGAAGAATGGAGGAGGCAATTACTTAACAGAAAAGGGAATGAATTAGTCTGCCACCAATAAATGGCTAATAAAAATCGCAAAATGCATCATTTTAATTTTACGGTCAAAGAGGGTTGACAACTATAAAATTCAAGATAGTTGGGAACCGATTTTCCGATGTCCCAATACCTTGGCATCGGGTTCATGAACAGATATAGCAATTCTTTCTTTTTAATTTAAGCTTCTATATCAAAAATAATCCACAGTATACAGGTTATTAAACAACCAGACCGGTGCAGACTGTCATGAGGAAACAGAATCAATAGATCATCTCTTTTGATGCTGATCATTGGTGGCTTGTTTTTGGCGTCCGGTCCAGGAATTATTGTTGTGCCATAATATCCAGCAAACTATATTGCTGGGGGATTTGAAGGACCGCAGTCAGTCAATAAGAAATATGATTGTGCTCTTGGAAAATAAATAAATAAATGTGGGGCAATTTTTGGGCTGATATGTTGCTGATGGGGAGAGGTTCAAGTCCCTACTGAGACACCGTGGTAGAATGGAGGGATGTGCTGGGAGAGGTTCAAGTCCCTACTGAGGCACCATGGTAGAATGGAGGAATGTATTGGGTGAAGAAATTGATGATGATTTAATGAGAAAGATGGTTCGTCTGAAGGTTGGAATGAATGAGTGTTAATACATATGGAAAATGTACGGTATAAATGTTTGGAGATCCTCCAATCAGGGGATGGGGATGGGATTTTTCTATGTTTTATGCTGTAAGCAGTGTCTGCTGATCGTCATAGTCGCAAAGGCTCTGTTCTTCTCGCCCTTGATAAATACCTTTTGTGCCTTGGGCTGTGCCTTGGGCTGTGCCTAGGGCTGGGCTGTGCCTTGGCTGGGCTGTGCCTTGGGCTGTGCCTTGGGCTGGGCTGTGCCTTGGGCTGTGCCTTGGGCTGGGCTGTGCCTTCGCTGGGCTGTGCCTTGGCTGGGCTGTGCCTTGGGCTGTGCCTTGGTCTGTGCCTTGGGCTGTGCCTAGGGCTGGGCTGTGCCTTGGCTGGGCTGTGCCTAGGGCTGTGCTGTGCCTTGGCTGGGCTGTGCCTAGGGCTGTGCCTTGGCTGGGCTGTGCCTAGGGCTGTGCTGTGCCTTGGCTGGGCTGTGCCTTGGCTGGGCTGTGCCTTGGGCTGTGCCTTGGCTGGGCTGTGCCTTGGCTGGGCTGTGCCTAGGGCTGTGCCTTGCCGGCCTCTCGGTGCGGGTGGGGACACCCACGTTGGGAGCGACCATTCGTATTGTCTTTGTATTGTGTTGTATTGTTGTATGAAAGAATACAAATAATAAAATGCAGTACCAGTCAAAAGATTGGACACACCTACTCATTCAAGGGTTTATCTTTATTTTTACTGTTTTCTACATAGTACTATAATAGTGAAGACATCAAAACTATGAAATAACACATATGGAATCATGTAGTAACCATTAAAGTGTTAAACAAATCAAAATATATTTTTCAAAGCAGCCACACTTTTTTTTGAGGGCAGCTTTACACACTCCAGGCATTCTCTCAACCAGGTAGTCACCTGGAATGCATTTCAATTATTATTTTTAGTGAACATTTATTTAACTATGCAAGTCAGTTAAGAACACATTCTTATTTACAATGATGGCCTACCAGGGAACAGTGGGTGAATTGTCTTGTTCAGGGGCAGAATGACAGATTTTTATCATGTCAGCTCAGGGATTCGATCCAGCAACCTTTCGGTTACTGGCCCAACACTCTAATCACTAGGCTATCTGCTTCCCCAAAATTAACAGGTGTGCATTGTTAAAAGGTCATTTGTGGAATTTCGTTCCTTCTTAATGCGTTTGGGCCAATCAGTTGTGTTGTGACAAGGTAGGGGTGGTACACAGAAGAAAACCCTATTTGGGAAAAGACCAAGTCCAAGAACAGCTCAAATAAGCAAAGAGAAATGATAGTCCATCATTACTTCAATAAACTCCAGGAAGAGTAGCTGCTGCCTTGGCAGGAACTAATGGGGATCCATAATAAACCCCAGGAAGAGTAGCTGCTGCATTGGCAGGAACTAACAGGGTCCATAATAAACCCCAGGATGAGTTTTTTATTATTATTTTTTTTTTTACCTTTGTTTAACCAGGCAAGTCAGTTAAGAACACATTCTTATTTTCAATGACGGCCTGGGAACAGTGGGTTAACTGCCTGTTCAGGGGCAGAACGACAGATTTGTACCTTGTCAGCTCGGGGGTTTGAACTCGCAACCTTCCGGTTACTAGTCCAATGCTTTAACCACTAGGCTACCCTGCCGGAAGAGTAGCTGCTGCCTTGGCAGGAACTAATGGGGATCCATAATAAACCCCAGGAAGAGTAGCTGCTGCCTTGGCAGGAACTAATAGGGGATCCATAATAAACCCCAGGAAGAGTAGCTGCTGACTTGGCATGAACTAATGGGGGTCCATAATAAACCCCAGGAAGAGTAGCTGCTGCCTTGGCAGGAACAAATGGGGATCCATAATAAACCCCAGGAAGAGTAGCTGCTGCCTTGGCAGGAACTAATGGGGATCCATAATAAACCCCAGGAAGAGTAGCTGCTGACTTGGCATGAACTAATGGGGATCCATAATAAACCCCAGGAAGAGTAGCTGCTGCCTTGGCAGGAACTAATGGGGATACATAATAAACCCCAGGAAGAGTAGCTGCTGCCTTTGCATGAACTAATGGGGATCCATAATAAACCCCAGGAAGAGTAGCTGCTGTCTTGGCAGGAACTAATGGGGATCCATAATAAACCCCAGGAAGAGTAGCTGCTGCCTTGGCAGGAACTAATGGGGATCCATAATAAACCCCAGGAAGAGTAGCTGCTGCCTTGGCAGGAACTAATGGGGATCCATAATAAACCCCAGGAAGAGTAGCTGCTGCCTTTGCATGAACTAATGGGGATCCATAATAAACCCCAGGAAGAGTAGCTGCTGCCTTGGCATGAACTAATGGGGATCCATAATAAACCCCAGGAAGAGTAGCTGCTGCCTTGGCAGGAACTAATGGGGATCCATAATAAACCTGAGGTAGAGTAGCTGCTGCCTTGGCAGGAACTAATGGGGATCCATAATAAACCTGAGGTAGAGTAGCTGCTGCCTTGGCAGGAACTAATGGGGATCCATAATAAACCCCAGGAAGAGTAGCTGCTGCCTTGGCAGGAACTAATGGGGATCCATAATAAACCCCAGGAAGAGTAGCTGCTGCCTTGGCAGGAACTAATGGGGATCCATAATAAACCCCAGGAAGAGTAGCTGCTGCCTTGGCAGGAACTAATGGGGATCCATAATAAACCCCAGGAAGAGTAGCTGCTGTCTTGGCAGGAACTAATGGGGATCCATAATAAACCCCAGGAAGAGTAGCTGCTGCCTTGGCAGGAACTAATGGGGATCCATAATAAACCCCAGGAAGAGTAGCTGCTGCCTTTGCATGAACTAATGGGGATCCATAATAAACCCCAGGAAGAGTAGCTGCTGTCTTGGCAGGAACTAATGGGGATCCATAATAAACCCCAGGAAGAGTAGCTGCTGCCTTGGCATGAACTAATGGGGATCCATAATAAACCCCAGGAAGAGTAGCTGCTGCCTTGGCAGGAACTAATGGGGATCCATAATAAACCTGAGGTAGAGTAGCTGCTGCCTTGGCAGGAACTAATGGGGATCCATAATAAACCTGAGGTAGAGTAGCTGCTGCCTTGGCAGGAACTAATGGGGATCCATAATAAACCCCAGGATGAGTAGCTGCTGCCTTGGCAGGAACTAATGGGGATCCATAATAAACCCCAGGAAGAGTAGCTGCTGCATTGACAGGAACTAACAGGGTCCATAATAAACCCCAGGATGAGTTTTTTATTATTATTATTTTACCTTTATTTAACCAGGCAAGTCAGTTAAGAACACATTCTTATTTTCAATGATGGCCTGGGAACAGTGGGTTAACTGCCTGTTCAGGGGCAGAACGACAGATTTGTACCTTGTCAGCTCGGGGGTTTGAACTCGCAACCTTCCGGTTACTAGTCCAATGCTTTAACCACTAGGCTACCCTGCCGGAAGAGTAGCTGCTGCCTTGGCAGGAACTAATGGGGATCCATAATAAACCTGAGGTAGAGTAGCTGCTGCCTTGGCAGGAACTAATGGGGATCCATAATAAACCCCAGGAAGAGTAGCTGCTGCCTTGGCAGGAACTAATGGGGATACATAATAAACCCCAGGAAGAGTAGCTGCTGCCTTTGCATGAACTAATGGGGATCCATAATAAACCCCAGGAAGAGTAGCTGCTGTCTTGGCAGGAACTAATGGGGATCCATAATAAACCCCAGGAAGAGTAGCTGCTGCCTTGGCAGGAACTAATGGGGATACATAATAAACCCCAGGAAGAGTAGCTGCTGTCTTGGCAGGAACTAATGGGGATCCATAATAAACCCCAGGAAGAGTAGCTGCTGCCTTGGCAGGAACTAATGGGGATCCATAATAAACCCCAGGAAGAGTAGCTGCTGCCTTGGCATGAACTAATGGGGATCCATAATAAACCCCAGGAAGAGTAGCTGCTGCCTTGGCAGGAACTAATGGGGATCCATAATAAACCCCAGGAAGAGTAGCTGCTGCCTTGGCAGGAACTAATGGGGATACATAATAAACCCCAGGAAGAGTAGCTGCTGCTTTGGCAGGAACTAATGGGGATCCATAATAAACCCCAGGAAGAGTAGCTGCTGCCTTGGCAGGAACTAATGGGGATCCATAATAAACCCCAGGAAGAGTAGCTGCTGCCTTGGCAGGAACTAATGGGGATCCATGACAAATACAAATACAAAAGAGCAATGGAAGTTATAGGTCTACTGCTGCATTGGCCTATAGGCTATGAGTTCCATGCGCTCATTTCTTTAACTGCCATTGGATCACGATCAATCAACGTGTCCATATGACAGAGGCTGGTGATCTCACATTCAGCCAGGTCACCCGTGATACAAGTCAGTATTCGACGTCCATTCATGTCTGAGGACGTTGGGAGATTATGTGAAAACTGGCCACTAGGGCGCACTGTTACCTTCAAGTAGGTTTCACTGTTTTTCTTCAGTGTTGTTGGCAGGGATGACGGCATAAGCATCTGCCTCTGATTGGTTGTAAGATCAAATTCAGTGATAGAAAGGTGTTTCTTTTCAGCCTAAACCAAACCTTAACCATTTCCTTAACCATTTGGAGCCTAAACGTAAGTTTTAGGTTAAATGACTAACCTTAAGACTTTGAGGGGTTAAGCTTAAATTGAATCCTTAAAAGTTCTGTGTTGATGCCTAAACTTAACTTTAAATACTTATAAATGTGACGTTTGCGACAACTTTCGGAAAATTTGACATTTTGAGAAAAATGGATGAATGTCTAATTTTGAGAGCTACTAGTCCAACGCGTTAGTTGACTTTTAACTTTGTATCATTTTAATTGAGATCTAAACAATAAACCACATGATTTAGGAAAAAACTAAAACTGTAATGGCTTTCTTCCGTCGAAGGAGAGTCGGACCAAAATGCAGCGTGGTGGTTACTCATGTTCTTTAATGGAAAATGAACGATACATGAAATAACTAAATCTACAAAACAACAAACGGAACGTGAAAACCTATACAGCCTATCTTGTGAAAACAAACACAGAGACAGGAACAATCACCCACAAACACACAGTGAAACCCGGGCTACCTAAATATGGTTCCCAATCAGAGACAACGATAATCACCTGACTCTGATTGAGAACCGCCTCAGGCAGCCATAGACTTTCCTAGACAACCCTACTCAGCCACAATCCCAATACCTACTAAAACCCCAATACAAAAACACACCACAAAATAAACCCATGTCACACCCTGGCCTGACCAAATAAATAAAGAAAACACAAAATACTAAGACCAAGGCGTGACAAAAACGTTATAATTGAAATTAAACTGTTCTACAAAAAAATATATACACATTTAAATCGTAAATGCAAAATGGTAGAAATGGTAAGATAAATTGTAAGCTTACCCCAAACTTGAAACTCATGCGCTGCCTATGAAGCCTTTATTACATCAAATCAAATTTTATTTGAGACATGCGCCGGATACAACAGTTCTAGGAATGCTTCCTCACAAGCCCTTAACCAACAACGCAGTTTTAGGAAAATACCTAAAAAAAAGTAAGAAATAAAATTAACAAATCATTTAAGAGCAGCAGTAAAATAACAATAGCGAGGCTATAGATAAGGGGTTACCGGTACAGAGTCAATGTGCTGGGGCACCTGTGTCGAGGTAATTGAGGTAATATGTACATGTAAGTAGAGTTATAAAAGTGACTATGCATAGATAATAACAGAGAGTAGCAGCAAAGTAGAAGATAGGGGGGAGGGGGGTGGCAATGCAAATAGTAGCCATTTGATTGGCTGTTCAGCAGTCTATGACTTGGAGGTAGAAGCTGTTTAGAAGCCTCTTGGACCTAGACTTGGCGCTCCGGTACCGCTTGCCGTGCGGTAAATGTCTATGACTTGGGTGGCTGGAGTCTTTCACATTTCCAGGGTCAGATTTTGTCTACTTTGAAGTAAGGTGATGATATAATATAATAGTATAATATGAAAGAAAACATTAAGGTTTCAAACAAGTACGTTTCAAAATGCATACTGCCTCCAGCTCACATTTACATGGACTGGTGTTTTCATCAATGAATAAAAAGCATTATTTCTCAGAACAAGAATAGACTGACGAGTTTCAGAAGTAAGTTCTTTGTTTCTGGACATTTTGAGCCTGACATCGAACCCAGAAATGCTGATGCTCCAGATACTCAACTAGTCTAAAGAAGGCCAGTTGTAATTGCTTCTTTAATCAGAACAACAGTTTTCAGCTGTGCTAACATAATTGCAAAAGGTTTATTTAAATGATCAATTAGCCTTTATAAAATGACAAACTTGGATTAGCTAACACAATGTGCCATTGGAACACAGGAGTGACGGTTGCTGATAATGGGCCTCTGTACGCCTATGTAGATATTCCATTAAAAATCAATCGTTTCCAGCTACAATAGTCATTTACAACATTAACAATGTCGACACTGTATTTCTGATCAATTTGATGTTATTTTAATGGACATTTTGACCCCAACCTTTTGAACGGTAGTGTATGTATATTTATTTATTGAACAGACACCGTGGTGTATGTGTGCTGTCTGGTCCCACGGTGGACCCTACTACAGCCAACACCTGCTAAATGCATTCTGTTTCCTCTCCAGACTCTGTATTCTAAAGTCACCTCCATAAAAACACAATTTATACATCACATGTTTAGACATGACTCTCCATGCAGACAGGAAGAGGATGGAAAATACCTTCTGAGGTCCCATTTATTGACAGCATGCTCCATCTAAAGGCTGAACAGTGAAACAGAACCGTCAAGCTGGAAACAATGACCATGCACCTGTGTACTGTATTTATACAGCTATTTAACAACTGAAACATTTGCAAATTGACAGACTTCAGGGTCCATTTCACAGCAATATATAATTATCTGCATGACAGTGGTCTTCAAGTATCTCACTGTATCTCCTCGCCTCCTCCACTCTTCTCTCCTCGCCTCCTCCACCCTTCTCTCCTCGCCTCCTCCACCCTTCTCTCCTCTCTCCTCTCCTCCACCCTTCTCTCCTCTCTCCGCCTCCACCCTTCTCTCCTCTCTCCTCTCCTCCACCCTTCTCTCCTCTCTCTGCCTCCACCCTTCTCTCCTCTCTCCTCCTCCACCCTTCTCTTTTTCTCTCTCCTCCTCTGCCCTCCTCCTCTCCTCTGCTCTCCTCTCCCTCATCCTCTCTTCTCCTCTCCTCCTCCCTCCTCCTCCCTCCTCCCCCTCCTGCCCTCCTCCTCTCCTCCTCTCTCCTCTCCCTCATCCTCTCCTCTCCTCCTCCTCCCTCCTCCTCCCTCCTCCTTTCTCCTCCCCTTCGTCCTGCTCTAACCTCCTCCTCCTCCTCTCCTCCTCCTCCTCCTCCTCCTCCTCCTCCTCCTCCTCCCTCCTCCTTTCTCCTCCCCTTCATCCCGCTCTAACCTCCTCCTCCTCCTCCTCCTCCTCCCCCTCCTCCCCCTCTACCCTCCTGCTTCTTTTGTTATGAAGGAAGACAGAAGCGGGTGTCCCAACCTCTGAGTGTTAATACACTACATATGCCGCCAGGCAGCGGGCCTGTGTCTGTGTGTGCGTGTGTGTGTGTGTGTGTGTGTGTGTGTGTGTGTGTGTGTGTGTGTGTGTGTGTGTGTGTGTGTGTGTGTGTGTGTGTGCGTGTGTTTCTTTCAGACATGCAGCTGTTGTAACACTGATAAGCCCAGCCGCCTGCGTCTGACCTTGGCTAACGGAGAGACCGACCAGTCCCCTGCTCCTAACGAGAGCTAATCATAGGCACTTCCTCCTCCTCCCCCTCCATCTCTTCATTCTCCTTCTTCTCTTCCTCTTCTTTCTCCTCCTCCCCCTCCTCTTCCTCCTCCTCCTCCCCTTCCTCCTCCCCCTCCACCCCTCCTGACCCTCCTCTTCCTCCTCCTCCTCCTCCTCCTTCTCTTCCTCCTCCTCTTCCCCCTTCTCTTCCTTCTCCTCCCCCTAGTCCTCCTCCTCCACCTGCTCCCCTACCTCCTCCCCCTCCACCCCTCCTGACCCTCCTCTTCCTCCCCCCTCCTCCTCTTCCTTCTCTTCCTCCTCCTCTTCCCCCTTCTCTTCCTTCTCCTCCCGCTACTCCTCCTCCTCCTCCTCTTCCTCCCCCTCCTCCTCCTCCTCCTCCTCCTCTTCCTTCCTTCCTCCTCCTCTTCCCCCTTCTCTTCCTTCTCCTCCCCCTACTCCTCCTCCCCCCTCCTCTCCCTATTCCTTCTCTCCCCCTCCTCCCCCTCCTCCTCCTCCTCCTCCTCCTCCTCTCCCTCCTCCTTCTCCTCCCACTACTCCTCCTCCTCCTCCTCCTCCTCCCCCTCCTCCTCCTCCCCCTACTCCTCCCCCTCCTCCTCCTCCTCTTCTCTCCTCCTCCTTCTCCTCCCCCTCCCCCTCCTCCTCCTCCTCCTCCTGTTGCCCCCCCCGTCTTCTCTTGTTCCTGCGTTAACATTTATAACATGAACCCTGGTCTTTGACCCTTTTCAGTCCTTATGAATGTCATCGGAACGTTTAGTGTCAGAAGGAGACAACGAAGGGAACATAAACACCCATTTGGAGTCGTGAGTTGTGGATTTGGAGTCGTGAGTTGTGGATTTGGAGTCGTGAGTTGTGCATTTGGAGTCGTGAGTTGTGGATTTGGAGTCGTGAGTTGTGCATTTGGAGTCGTGAGTTGTGCATTTGGAGTCGTGAGTTGTGCATTTGGAGTCGTGAGTTGTGCATTTGGAGTCGTGAGTTGTGGATTTGGAGTCGTGAGTTGTGGATTTGGAGTCGTGAGTTGTGGATTTGGAGTCGTGAGTTGTGGATTTGGAGTAGTGAGTTGTGCATTTGGAGTAGTGAGTTGTGGATTTGGAGTCGTGAGTTGTGGATTTGGAGTCGTGAGTTGTGGATTTGGAGTCGTGAGTTGTGGATTTGGAGTCGTGAGTTGTGGATTTGGAGTAGTGAGTTGTGGATTTGGAGTCGTGAGTTGTGGATTTGGAGTCGTGAGTTGTGGATTTGGAGTCGTGAGTTGTGCATTTGGGGTGGAGTTGTGCATTTGTGGTCGTGAGTTGTGGATTTGTGGTCGTGAGTTGTGCATTTGGAGTCGTGAGTTGTGCATTTGTGGTCGTGAGTTGTGCATTTGGAGTCGTGAGTTGTGCATTTGGAGTCGTGAGTTGTGCATTTGGAGTCGTGAGTTGTGGATTTGGAGTCATGAGTTGTGGATTTGGAGTCGTAGTGAGTTGTGCATTTGGAGTCGTGAGTTGTGGATTTAGAGTCGTGACTTGTGCATTTGGAGTCGTGAGTTGTGCATTTGGAGTCGTGAGTCGTGCATTTGGAGTCGTGAGTTGTGCATTTGGAGTCGTGAGTTGTGCATTTGGAGTCGTGAGTTGTGCATTTGGAGTCGTGAGTTGTGCATTTGGAGTCGTGAGTTGTGGATTTGGAGTCGTGAGTCGTGAGTCGTGAGTTGTGCATTTGGAGTATTGAGTTGTGCATTTGGAGTCGTGAGTTGTGCATTTGGAGTCGTGAGTCGTGAGTCGTGAGTCGTGAGTTGTGCATTTGGAGTCGTGAGTCATGAGTCGTGAGTCGTGAGTCGTGAGTCGTGAGTCGTGGGTCGTGAGTCGTGAGTCGTGAGTGTGCATTTGAAGGTTCTGCTAAAACAACAAACACTTGGGAAGCAGTAGAGCTATATTTTAGAAAAACACCAACAGAGGAATCAAATCACCTCTCAGCTCTAGGACCAGTGTTCCTTGACGAACATTTGCTAAGTTGCTAAGTAACAAGGCTCGGTCCTGCCTGAATTGAGGCATCTAAACCATGAAACGGTAACAGTAATTGTATGAGGTCGGTGAACCTTGGATCAGTCTTTTGTTGACCCCCCCCCATGTTCACAGTGGAGACGTGACCTCAGGTGCGTTTGTGATATCATCTGACCTGGTACCCTGGCTGCGCAGCACTGTGGCGCCGTTAATGCCTCTGATGTCATTATGACTGGAGGAGGGGCCGAGGGGGGTGAGGGAACAACAGACAAGTGGCACATTGTGGGCCTCACACACACAGACACACCTTTATCAGCATCACTGTTGGTAAACTGTAAAAGACACAAAAGCGGGTCGTGTAACAGCTCATTTATTAAGTTTTACACAACGGGTGGGTCTAATCCTGAATGCTGATTGGTTAAAGTGTATTCTAGACGGTGTACATTTCACAAGTTACCACCGGCTAAATCTATGATGGTAAAATGCCTATTTACTCTGTTCCTTGTGACTGCACAATCCACTGTTTCTTCAGCCCAGCCAACCAATTTATAAACTTGATCTCCACTATAAAAAGCATCTAGACATTATCTCACATTTCCTTTAAACTAACATTTAGTTTTCAACAGCAGAGATTTGTATAAACATTGCTGTCTGTCTCTCCAACATTTGCAACATTGTTTCAATGTTCAAATTCGATCTCCAGCTGTCCCATAGTAACGAACGTGTCGGGAGTCGGGACGAGACAGACAGGCAAGCAGCATTTCTCAGCCAGTCGAAATCATGAATCAGCTGGCATCATTTTTATGGATATATAAAAATAAATGTCAAATGAAAAAAGGCTAAACGAAACTAAGTGAAGCTAGTTTGCTGTCTTTCCAGCTTCAGTTTGAAGTGATTGAGTTAGCTGTGTTGTTGGCTAGCTCCTCTGAACAACAGTGTCCAGCTTCAGTTTGAAGTGATTGAGTTAGCTGTGTTGTTGGCTAGCTCCTCTGAACAACAGTGTCCAGCTTCAGTTTGAAGTGATTGAGTTAGCTGTGTTGTTGGCTAGCTCCTCTGAACAACAGTGTCCAGCTTCAGTTTGAAGTGATTGAGTTAGCTGTGTTGTTGGCTAGCTCCTCTGAACAACAGTGTCCAGCTTCAGTTTGAAGTGATTGAGTTAGCTGTGTTGTTGGCTAAGCTCCTCTGAACAACAGTGTCCAGCTTCAGTTTGAAGTGATTGAGTTAGCTGTGTTGTTGGCTAGCTCCTCTGAACAGCAGTGTCCAGCTTCAGTTTGAAGTGATTGAGTTAGCTGTGTTGTTGGCTAGCTCCTCTGAACAACAGTGTCCAGCTTCAGTTTGAAGTGATTGAGTTAGCTGTGTTGTTGGCTAGCTCCTCTGAACAACAGTGTCCAGCTTCAGTTTGAAGTGATTGAGTTAGCTGTGTTGTTGGCTAGCTCCTCTGAACAACAGTGTCCAGCTTCAGTTTGAAGTGATTGAGTTAGCTGTGTTGTTGGCTAGCTCCTCTGAACAACAGTGTCCAGCTTCAGTTTGAAGTGATTGAGTTAGCTGTGTTGTTGGCTAGCTCCTCTGAACAACAGTGTCCAGCTTCAGTTTGAAGTGATTGAGTTAGCTGTGTTGTTGGCTAGCTCCTCTGAACAACAGTGTCCAGCTTCAGTTTGAAGTGATTGAGTTAGCTGTGTTGTTGGCTAGCTCCTCTGAACAACAGTGTCCAGCTTCAGTTTGAAGTGATTGTGTTAGCTGTGTTGTTGGCTAGCTCCTCTGAACAACAGTGATTGAGTGATTGAGTTAGCTGTGTTGTTGGCTAGCTCCTCTGAACAACAGTGTCCAGCTTCAGTTTGAAGTGATTGAGTTAGCTGTGTTGTTGGCTAGCTCCTCTGAACAACAGTGTCCAGCTTCAGTTTGAAGTGATTGAGTTAGCTGTGTTGTTGGCTAGCTCCTCTGAACAACAGTGTCCAGCTTCAGTTTGAAGTGATTGAGTTAGCTGTGTTGTTGGCTAGCTCCTCTGAACAACAGTGTCCAGCTTCAGTTTGAAGTGATTGTGTTAGCTGTGTTGTTGGCTAGCTCCTCTGAACAACAGTGTCCAGCTTCAGTTTGAAGTGATTGAGTTAGCTGTGTTGTTGGCTAGCTCCTCTGAACAACAGTGTCCAGCTTCAGTTTGAAGTGATTGAGTTAGCTGTGTTGTTGGCTAGCTCCTCTGAACAACAGTGTCCAGCTTCAGTTTGAAGTGATTGAGTTAGCTGTGTTGTTGGCTAGCTCCTCTGAACATCAGTGTCCTGACGAGAGCACATTTTCTAACGAGGTGAAATCACACCTCGTTAGCTCATTGTTATGGATGTATCCAAATAAATGTCACTAGAAAACAGCTTAAACAAATGCAGCTGCTGTTGTTATTCTGGCTGCACTGTTTGACGTGACTCTAAGTTAGCCGTAGTTGGCTAGCTAGCAAGCAAGGGATAAGAACGTTGCCAGTCAATATGACAATGGAACATTTAGAACGAACGACTGGGTCGCGTCCATATAGATACAGAACAAAAAGACTGAACGACTGGGTCGCGTCTCTGGCAACCGAACCAATAGAACGAACGACCAGCCGGCTTTGGTAGCAACCCTAGCTTTGTTTCGGGACTATATCTTGTGGAAGGATGAAATAGTATGAATCAAAATAAAGTTTGTAATAAAAATACACTGCTCGTTAAAATAAAGGGAACACTTAAACAACACAATGTAACTCCACGTCAATCACACTTCTGTGAAATCAAACTGTCCACTTAGGAAGCAACACTGATTGACAATACATTTCACATGCTGTTGTGCAAATGGAATAGACAACAGGTGGAAATTATAGGCAATTAGCAAGACACCCCCAATAAAGGAGTGGTTCTGCAGGTGGTGACCAAACCACTTCTCAGTTCCTATGCTTCCTGGCTGATGTTTTGGTCACTTTTGAATGCTGGCGGTGCTTTCACTCTAGTGGTAGCATGAGACGGAGTCTACAACACACACAAGTGGCTCAGGTAGTGCAGCTCATCCAGGATGGCACATCAATGCGAGCTGTGGCAAGAAGGTTTGCTGTGTCTGTCAGTGTAGTGTCCAGAGCATGGAGGTGCTACCAGGAGACAGGCCAGTACATCAGGAGACGTAGAGGAGGCCGTAGGAGGGCAACAACCCAGCAGCAGGACCGCTACCTCTGACCTTTGTGCAAGAGGGAGCAGGAGGAGCACTGCCAGAGCCCTGCAAAATAACCTCCAGCAGGCCACAAATGTGCATGTGTCTGCTCAAATGGTCAGAAACAGACTCCATGAGGGTGGTATGAGGGCCCGACGTCCACAGGTGGGGGTTGTGCTTACAGCCCAACACCGTGCAGGACTTTTGGCATTTGCCAGAGAACACCAAGATTGGCAAATTCGCCACTGGCGCCCTGTGCTCTTCACAGATGAAAGCAGGTTCACACTGAGCACATGTGACAGACGTGACAGTCTGGAGATGCCGTGGAGAACGTTCTGCTGCCTGCAGCATCCCCCAGCATGACCGGTTTGGCGGTGGGTCAGTCATGGTGTGGGGTGGCATTTCTTTGGGGGGCCGCACAGCCCTCCATGTGCTTGCCAGAGGTAGCCTGACTGCCATTAGGTACCGAGATGAGAGCCTCAGACCCCTTGTGAGACCATATGCTGGTGAGGTTGGCCCTGGGACCCTCCTAATGCAAGACAATGCTAGACCTCATGTGACTGCAGTGTGTCAGCAGTTCCTGCAAGAGGAAGGCATTGATGCTATGGACTGGCCCGCCCGTTCCCCAGACCTGAATCCAATTGAGCACATCTGGGACATCATGTCTCGCTCCATCCACCACAGACTATCCAGGAGTTGGCGGATGCTTTAGTCCAGGTCTGGGAGAAGATCCCTCAGGAGATCATCCTCCACCTCATCAGGAGCATGCCCAGGCGTTGTAGGGAGGTCATACAGGCAGGTGGAGGCCACACACACTACTGAGCCTCATTTAGACTTATTTTAAGGACATTACATCAAAATTTGATCAGCCTGTAGTGTGGTTTTCCACTTTAATTTTGAGTGTGACTCCAAATCCAGACCTCCATGGGTTGATAAATTTGATTTCCATTGATAATTTTTGTGTGATTTTGTTGTCAGCACATTCTACTATGTGAAGAAAAAAGTATTTAATAAGAATATTTCATTCATTCAGATCTAGGATGTGTTATTTTAGTGTTCCCTTTATTTTTTTGAGCAGTGTATATAAATATGTCAATCGTTATTTGAATATGTTGGTAACTTGTTGTATAAAAGTGAAGCCGGTGTTGGGATGAAATATTGGCACGGTTTGCCGGCCCTCGTCTTCATCTCGGTGCCAATAAATAGAAGAACATTGGGGGACTTCAAACCCAGAATGGCTCCCTTCGGGAAGCTGAGTTCATTCATAAGCATAACAGCATGGTGCTCCTCTCACACAGAAGCCACTGAAGGTGACACGTCATTATATTCAGTTACCCTCAACCCCCTTCTCCTGCTCTATAGGCAACGCATTATATACAGCTACCCACATCCCCCTTCTCCCGCTCTATAGGCAACACATTATATACAGTTACCCACATCCCCCTTCTACAACTCTATAGGCAACACATTATATACAGTTACCCACATCCCCCTTCTACAACTCTATAGACAACACATTATATACAGTTACCCACATCCCCCTTCTACAACTAGAGGCAATGCATTATATTCAGTTACCCACACACAAAATTATATACAGTTACATCCCCCACATCTATAGGCCCCTTACTCACAACTACTCTATAGGCAACACATTATATACAGTTACCCACATCCCCCTTCTCCCACTCTATAGACAACACATTATATACAGTTACATCCCCTTCTCCCACTCCCCTTCTACATCCCCCTTCTCCCACTCTATAGACAACACATTATATACAGTTACCCCATCCCCCTTCTCCCAACTCTATAGACAACACATTATATACAGTTACCCACATCCCCCTTCTACAACTCTATAGGCAACACATTATATACAGTTACCCACATCCCCCTTCTCAACTCTATAGACATCACATTATATACAGTTACCCACATCCCCCTTCTCCAACTCTATAGACAACACATTATATACAGTTACCCACATCCCCCTTCTACACTCTATAGGCAACACATTATATACAGTTACCCACATCCCCCTTCTACAACTCTATAGGCAACACATTATATACAGTTACCCACATCCCCCTTCTACAACTCTATAGGCAACACATTATATACAGTTACCCTATACATTATATACCCCCTTCTACACCTTCTCTATAGGCAACACATTATATACAGTTACCCACATCCCCTTCTACAACTCTATAGGCAACACATTATATACAGTTACCCACATCCCCCTTCTACAACTCTATAGGCAACGCATTATATACAGTTACCCACATCCCCTTCTACAACTCTATAGGCAACACATTATATACAGTTACCCACATCCCCCTTCTACAACTAGAGGCAATGCATTATATTCAGTTACCCACATCCCCCTTCTCCAACTCTATAGGCAACACATTATATACAGTTACCCCATCCCCCTTCTACAACTCTATAGGCAACACATTATATACAGTTACCTACATCCCCCTTCTCCAACTCTATAGGCAAAGCATTATATACAGTTACTCACATCCCCCTTCTCCTACTCTATAGGCAACACATTATATACAGTTACCCACATTCCCCTTCTCCAACTCTATAGACAACACATTATATACAGTTACCCACATCCCCCTTCTCCCACTCTATAGACAACACATTATATACAGTTACTCACATCCCCTTCTCCCAACTCTATAGACAACACATTATATACAGTTACCCCATCCCCCTTCTACACTCTATAGACAACACATTATATACAGTTACCCACATCCCCCTTCTACAACTCTATAGGCAACACATTATATACAGTTACCCACATCCCCCTTCTCCCACTCTATAGACAACACATTATATACAGTTACCCACATCCCCCTTCTACCACTCTATAGACAACACATTATATACAGTTACCCACATCCCCCTTCTACAACTCTATAGGCAACACATTATATACAGTTACCCACATCCCCCTTCTCCCACTCTATAGGCAACACATTATATACAGTTACCCACATCCCCCTTCTACAACTCTATAGGCAACGCATTATATACAGTTACCCACATCCCCCTTCTACAACTCTATAGGCAACACATTATATACAGTTACCCACATCCCCCTTCTACAACTCTATAGGCAACACATTATATACAGTTACCCACATCCCCCTTCTACACCTCTAGAGGCAAAGCATTATATACAGTTACCCACATCCCCCTTCTACAAATCTAGAGGCAAAGCATTATATACAGTTACCCACATCCCCCTTCTCCAACTCTATAGGCAACACATTATATACAGTTACCCACATCCCCCTTCTACAACTCTATAGGCAACGCATTATATACAGTTACCCACATCCCCCTTCTACAACTCTATAGGCAACACATTATATACAGTTACCCACATCCCCCTTCTCCCACTTCTATAGGCAACACATTATATACAGTTACCCATATCCCCCTTCTCCAACTCTATAGGCAACACATTATATACAGTTACCCACATCCCCCTTCTACAACTCTATAGGCAACACATTATATACAGTTACCCACATCCCCTTCTACAAATCTATAGGCAACGCATTATATACAGCTACCCACATCCCCCTTCTACAAATCTATAGGCAACACATTATATACAGTTACCCACATCCCCTTCTACAACTCTATGGCAACACATTATATACAGTTACCCACATCCCCCTTCTACAACTCTATAGGCAACACATTATATACAGTTACCCACATCCCCCTTCTACACCTCTATAGGCAAAGCATTATATACAGTTACCCACATCCCCTTCTCCAACTCTATAGGCATCACATTATATACAGTTACCCACATCCCCCTTCTACAACTCTATAGGCAACACATTATATACAGTTACCCACATCCCCCTTCTACAACTCTATAGGCAACGCATTATATACAGTTACCCACATCCCCTTCTACAACTCTATAGGCAACACATTATATACAGTTACCCACATCCCCTTCTCCCACCCTATAGGCAAGCATTATATACAGTTACCCACATCCCCCTTCTCCCACCCTATAGGCAACACATTATATACAGTTACCCACATCCCCCTTCTACACCTCTAGAGGCAAAGCATTATATACAGTTACCCACATCCCCCTTCTACAAATCTAGAGGCAAAGCATTATATACAGTTACCCACATCCCCTTCTACAACTCTATAGGCAACACATTATATACAGTTACCCACATCCCCCTTCTACAACTAGAGGCAATGCATTATATTCAGTTACCCACATCCCCCTTCTCCCACTCCAGAGGCAACGCAATATATACAGTTACCCACATCCCCTTCTACACCTCTATAGGCAACACATTATATACAGTTACCCACATCCCCTTCTACAACTCTATAGGCAACACATTATATACAGTTACCCACATCCCCTTCTACACCTCTAGAGGCAAAGCATTATATACAGTTACCCACATCCCCCTTCTACAACTCTAGAGGCAAAGCATTATATACAGTTACCCACATCCCCTTCTACAACTCTATAGGCAACACATTATATACAGTTACCCACATCCCCTTCTACAACTCTATAGGCAACACATTATATACAGTTACCCACATCCCCTTCTACACTTCTATAGGCAACACATTATATACAGTTACCCACATCCCCCTTCTACAACTCTATAGGCAACACATTATATACAGTTACCCACATCCCCTTCTACAACTCTATAGGCAACACATTATATACAGTTACCCACATCCCCCTTCTACAACTCTATAGGCAACACATTATATACAGTTACCCATCCCCTTCTACAACTCTATAGACAACACATTATATACAGTTACCCACATCCCCCTTCTCCCACTCTATAGACAACACATTATATACAGTTACCCACATCCCCCTTCTCCCACTCTATAGACAACGCATTATATACAGTTACCCACATCCCCCTTCTCCCACTCTATAGGCAATGCAATATATACAGTTACCCATATCCCCCTTCTCCAACTAGAGGCAATACATTATATTCATTTACCCACATCCCCCTTCTCCCACTCCAGAGGCAACGCAATATATACAGTTACCCACATCCCCCTTCTACAAATCTAGAGGCAACGCATTAGATTCAGATACATGACCTCCATCGTATTTATTAGATTCAGATACAGACTTCGTCCCCTTTATATCAAATCAAATCAAATCAAATCAAATTTTATTTGTCACATACACATGGTTAGCAGATGTTAATGCGAGTGTAGCGAAATGCTTGTGCTTCTAGTTCCGACAATGCAGTAATAACGAGCAAGTAATCTAACTAACAATTCCAAAAAAAACTACTGTCATACACAGTGTAAGGGGATAAAGAATATGTACATAAGGATATATGAATGAGTGATGGTACAGAGCAGCATAGGCAAGATACAGTAGATGATATCGAGTACAGTATATACATATGAGTTAAGTATGTAAAGTGGCATAGTTAAAGTGGCTAGTGATACATGTATTACATAAGGATGCAGTCGATGATATAGAGTACAGTATCAACGTATGCATATGAGATGAACAATGTAGGGTAAGTAACATTATATAAGGTAGCATTGTTTAAAGTGGCTAGTGATATATTTACATCATTTCCCATCAATTCCCATTATTAAAGTGGCTGGAGTAGAGTCAGTGTCATTGACAGTGTGTTGGCAGTAGCCACTCAATGTTAGTGGTGGCTGTTTAACAGTCTGATGGCCTTGAGATAGAAGCTGTTTTTCAGTCTCTCGGTCCCAGCTTTGATGCACCTGTACTGACCTCGCCTTCTGGATGGCAGCGGGGTGAACAGGCAGTGGCTCGGGTGGTTGATGTCCTTGATGATCTTTATGGCCTTCCTGTAGCATCGGGTGGTGTAGGTGTCCTGGAGGGCAGGTAGTTTGCCCCCGGTGATGCGTTGTGCAGACCTCACTACCCTCTGAGAGCCTTACGGTTGAGGGCGGTGCAGTTGCCATACCAGGCGGTGATACAGCCCGCCAGGATGCTCTCGATTGTGCATCTGTAGAAGTTTGTGAGTGCTTTTGGTGACAAGCCGAATTTCTTCAGCCTCCTGAGGTTGAAGAGGCGCTGCTGCGCCTTCCTCACGATGCTGTCTGTGTGAGTGGACCAATTCAGTTTGTCTGTGATGTGTATGCCGAGGAACTTAAAACTTGCTACCCTCTCCACTACTGTTCCATCGATGTGGATGGGGGTGTTCCCTCTGCTGTTTCCTGAAGTCCACAATCATCTCCTTAGTTTTGTTGACGTTGAGTGTGAGGTTATTTTCCTGACACCACACTCCGAGGGCCCTCACCTCCTCCCTGTAGGCCGTCTCGACGTTGTTGGTAATCAAGCCTACCACTGTTGTGTCGTCCGCAAACTTGATGATTGAGTTGGAGGCGTGCATGGCCACGCAGTCGTGGGTGAACAGGGAGTACAGGAGAGGGCTCAGAACGCACCCTTGTGGGGCCCCAGTGTTGAGGATCAGCGGGGAGGAGATGTTGTTGCCTACCCTCACCACCTGGGGCGGCCCGTCAGGAAGTCCAGTACCCAGTTGCACAGGGCGGGGTCGAGACCCAGGGTCTCGAGCTTGATGACGAGCTTGGAGGGTACTATGGTGTTGAATGCCGAGCTGTAGTCGATGAACAGCATTCTCACATAGGTATTCCTCTTGTCCAGATGGGTTAGGGCAGTGTGCAGTGTGGTTGAGATTGCATCGTCTGTGGACCTATTTGGGCGGTAAGCAAATTGGAGTGGGTCAAGGGTGTCAGGTAGGGTGGAGGTGATATGGTCCTTGACTAGTCTCTCAAAGCACTCCATGATGACGGATGTGAGTGCTACGGGGCGGTAGTCGTTTAGCTCAGTTACCTTAGCTTTCTTGGGAACAGGAACAATGGTGGCCCTCTTGAAGCATGTGGGAACAGCAGACTGGTATAGGGATTGATTGAATATGTCCGTAAACACACCGGCCAGCTGGTCTGCGCATGCTCTGAGGGCGCACACTCATAACATAGTGATGTAGTCTACGAGACTCAGTCCCCTTCTCTATATACACTCACAACATAGTGATGTAGTCTACGAGACTCAGTCTCCTTCTCTATATACACTCACAACATAGTGATGTAGTCTACGAGACTTCGTCCCCTTCTCTATATACACTCACAACATAGTGATGTAGTCTACGAGACTCTGTCCCCTTCATATACACTCATAACATAGTGATGTAGTCTACGAGACTCTGTCCCCTTCTCTATATAAACTCACAACATAGTGATGTAGTCTACGAGACTCAGTCCCCTTCTCTATATACACTCACAACATAGTGATGTAGTCTACGAGACTCAGTCCCCTTTATATACACTCACAACATAGTGATGTAGTCTACATAGTGAGACTCAGTCCCCTTCTCTATATACACTCACAACATAGTGATGTAGTCTACGAGACTCAGTCTCCTTCTCTATATACACTCACAACATAGTGATGTAGTCTACGAGACTTCGTCCCCTTCTCTATATACACTCACAACATAGTGATGTAGTCTACGAGACTCTGTCCCCTTCATATACACTCATAACATAGTGATGTAGTCTACGAGACTCTGTCCCCTTCATATACACTCATAACATAGTGATGTAGTCTACGAGACTCTGTCCCCTTCATATACACTCATAACATAGTGATGTAGTCTTCGAGACTCAGTCTCCTTCTCTATATACACTCATAACATAGTGATGTAGTCTACGAGACTTTGTCCCCTTTA